>NC_092872.1:619717143-620029496 GCF_028372415.1 Notamacropus eugenii | reverse complement strand
ATAGGAGACAGACCGTGGCAGATTCACAGACCAGGACAGACTAGAAGGTCGACAGGAAGGATCTGTTCCACGGGGTGGAAGAGCCCACAGCATACAGCACAGCACATCTAGTCACTGCATGACCAAGTAAGAAAGCCCCAGGGTGGCCTGAGGCAGTGGCAGCACAGAGGAACAGCAGAGTGGCAGCCCAGGGCAGGAGACCAGTGGAGCCAAGTGAGTGAAAGCTGTTGAGCCCTAGGCATCAGCTGCAGCCACTCCTAAGACTATTAGCCCACAGATTCAATGTCTGTAAGTCACCTACTTGAACTTCCAGGAGCCAAAATGGTGGAGTGATCAGTAAATGCTCTCCCCCCTCCCCCGCCTTGTTGACCTCAAAAGAACCATAAAATATTTCCCCAGAAAAATCCTGGATCAGTGGGATCAACAGAAGGGGCAAACAGTCTCATAGCACCTGAGGCTAGGAAAATACTTAAGGGGGATTCCTCTTACTGTGCCAGAGGCCAACCAGAAGGAGAGGAGCCCCAGGGGAGTGGAGCCCCTCAATCACCAACACTGGGGGCCCAAGCTTCCCCCAAGGAAACTGGAAGACAACAGGCCAGCTGTGATCACAAACCCCTGAACTTGCCTTTGCTCCAGCTCAGCTGAGGAGATCGCTAGTGATCAGATCAACCTTCCCCCACACTTAACAAGCTAGCCCAAGGGCTAATCTGGGAAAACACAAAACAAAAAGAAAAAAAGCACCTATCCTTTGCTTTCTCATAGCACCTACCTCAACACCAGGTTCTCCAGTTTCTAGCTGAAAGAACCAGAGGCCACAATACATAAAGTGTCATCATCATGAGTAAGAAGAAGCAAAGCAAGAAGGAAAAGACCATAGAATCTTTCTATGGGGACAAGGACCAAAATACGAGTACCAAAGATGTCAGTATTGAGACTGTACTCCCATCTGAAACTTCAGAAGGGACTATGAACTGTTCATATGCACAAAGAGCTCTCCTGGAACAGCTGAAGAAGGAAATAGAAGAAAACTGACCAATGATTTTAAAAGTATGAAAAAAAGAATTCTATGAAGAGAACAACTCCTTAAAAAGGAAAATTGAACAAATGGAAAAGGAAGCACAAAACCTAACTGGGAAAATTGGACAAATGGAAGTACAAAAACTAACTGGAGAAAATAATTCCTTAAAAGGAAAAATTGGACAGATGGAAATGGAGATCCAAAAGTTAACTGAAGAAAACAATTTGATAAAAATTAGAATTGGGCAAGTAGAAACTAATGACTCAAGACATCAAGAATCAGTCAAACAAAATCTAAAGGATGAAAAGATAGAAGAAAATGTAAAATATCTAATTAGAAAAACAACTGACCTGGAAAATAGATCCAGGAGAGAAAATTTAAGAATTATTGGCCTAGCAGAAAGTCATGATGAAAAAAAAGAATGTGGACAATATCTTCCAAGAAATTCTCAAGGAAACTGCCCAGAACTGCGAGATTCAGAGGGCAAAATAGTCATTGAAAGAATCCACCATTCACCTCCCAAAAGGGATCCCACATTAAAAACACCAAAAAATATTGTTGCCAAATTCCAGAACTATCAAGTGAAGGAGAAATAGTACAAGCAGCCAGAAAAAAACCATTCAAACATCGGGGAGCTACAGTCAGGATCACACAGGACCTTGCAGCTTCTACATTAAAAGACAGAAGGAATTGGAAAATGATATTCTGTAGGGCAAAGGAGCTGGGACTACAACCAAGGATCAATTACCCAGCAAAGTTCAGCATAACATTTCTGGCAAGGAGATGGACATCCAACGAAATAAGGGATTTCCAGACCTTCCTGACAAGAAGGCCAGAACTCAATAGAAAATTTGATCTTCAAACGCAGGTCTTAAGAGAGGCATAAAAAGGCAAAAAGGGGAAATGAAAAACCTGTTACTCAATTTGAGCAAACTATTTACCTCTCTATAAGGGAAGACGATATTTGGTAATCTTGACAATTGTATATATATTATGAAATAAAAAAGGGATATATATATATATATGCATGGATATAGATACATGATAGAGAGATAGATAGACAGACAGATAGAGGGAATGGGTATAAAGTAAATGATGTGATGATAAAAATGTGATTTAAGCATGCGAAGGGACTATAACAGGAGATGTGAAAAGGAGGAAGCAGAAAATGGTAAATTATATAACAGGAAGTACAAAATTATATTATAGTAGAGGGAAAGAGGGGAGCGAGATGAACATTGTTTGAGAGGTACTCTCATCTGATTTAGTTCAAGGGGGGGGGAATAAACTTAATGAAGTATGCAAATCTAACTAGCTCTATAGGCAATAGGAGGGAAAGGGGAGAGGAAGCTAAAAGGGAGAGAAGAAGTAGTAAGGGTAAAGGGGAGTAAAAGGAAGGGAGGGCTGAAAGAAGTAAGGGAAGACTGCAAGAGGTGGTGGTCAAAAGTGAAAACTCTATTGAGGAGGAGAAGGGAGACGGGAGAACTAAAAGCACAAATGGTGGGAAAGAGGATGGAGGGAAAGACACAGATCATAATCACAACTGTGAATGTGAATGGAATGAACTCTCCCATTAAACAGAGATAGGTAGAATGGATTAAAAGCCATAATCCAATAATATATTGTTTACAAGAAACACTTATGAAATGGGGTGATACACACAGGGTAAAGGTAAAAGATTGGAGTAGAATGTATTGTGCTTCAGCTGATGTAAGAAAAGCAGGGGTAGCAATCCTAATGTCAGACAAAGCAAAAGCAGAAATAGATCTAATCAAAAGAGATAAGGAAGGAAACTATATCTTGCTAAAAAGCACCATAGACAATGAAGCAATATCATTCTAAACATGTATACTCCAAGTGGTATAGCATCCAAATTCTTACAGGAGAGGTTGGGGGAGTTGCAGGAAGAAATAGACAGCAAAACTATACTACTGAGGGACCTCAATCTGCCCTTCTCTGAACTTGATAAATCTGACCTTAAAATAAACAAGAAAGAAGTTAAGGAGATGAATAAAACTCTGGGTAAGGTAGATATGATGGATCTCTAGAGAAAACTGAATGGGGATAGAAAGGAATATACATTTTTCTCAGTGGTACATGGCACGTGTACAAAAATTGACCATGTTCTAGGGCATAGAAACCTCACAATCCAGTGCAGAAAGGCAGAGATAGTCAATGCATCCTTCTCAGATAATAATGCAATAAAAATTATATGTAATAAAAGGCAATGGAAAGATAAACCAAAAAATTAATTGGAAACTCAATAATCCAGTCCTAAAGAATGAGTGTGTTAAACAACAAATCATAGAAACAATCAACAACTTCATCCAAGAGAATGACAACAATGAGACAACCTACCAAATCTTATGGGATATTGCAAAAGCAGTTTTAGGGAAAATTTTATATCTTTGAATGCCTACATGAATAAAATAGAGAGAGGAGAGCAATGATTGGGCATGCAGCTGAAAAAGCTAGAAAAAGAACAAATTGAAAATCCCAACTAAATACCAAATTAGAAATACTGAAAACCAAAGGAGAGATTAATAAAATTGGAATTAAGAAAATTATTGAACTAATAAATAAAACTAATACCTGGTTTTATGAAAAAACAAATAAAACTGATAAACCTTTGGTCAATTTGATTAAAAAAAAAGAAAGAAGAAAACTGAATTACCAATATCAAAAATGAAAGGGGTGAACTCACCTCCAATGAGGAGGAAATTACAACAATAATTAGAAATTACTTTGCCCAACTTTATGCCCACAAATTCAACAATCTAAATGAGATGGATGAGTATTTTAAAAAATGTAAATTGTCCAGATTAACAGACAAGGAAGTTGAATACTTAAAAAACCCCATCTCAGAAGAAGAAATTGAACAAGCCATCAATGAACTCCCTAGGAAAAAATCTCCAGGGCTGTAGGGACTTACAAGTGAATTCTATCAAACATTTAAAGAACAGTTAATTCCAATACTATATAGACTATTTGGGAAAATTGGGGAATAAAGAATCCTCTCAAATTCTTTTTATGATACAAATATGGTTTTGATACCTAAACCAGGAAGAGATAAAACAGAGAAAGAAGATTATAGACCAATTTCTCTAATGAATATAAATGCAAAAATTTTAAATAAGATTTTAGCCAAAAGAATACAGTAGATTATCATGAGAATAATACATTATGATCAGATAGCATTCATACCAGAAATGCAGGGGTGGTTCAATATTAGGAAAACTATTAGCATTATTGATCATATCAACAACAAAACTAACAGAAACCACATGATTATCTCAATAGATGCAGAAAAAGCTTTTGACAAAATACAACACCCATTCCTATTCAAAACACTAGAGAGCATAGGAATAAAGAGACTTTTCTATAAAATAATAAGCAGTATCTACCTAAAACCTTCAGTAAGCATTATATGCAATAGAGTTAAGCTAGATGCATTTCCAATAAGATCATGGGTGAAACAAGGATGTCCATTATCACCACTGTTATTCAATATGGTAATAGAAATGTTAGCTGTAGCAATTAGAAAAGATAAAGAAATTAAAGGAATTAGAATGGGCAAAGAAGAAACTAGGTTATTGCTCTTTGCAGATGATATGAAGATATGCTTGGAGAATCCCAGAGATTCAAGTAAAAAACTACTTGACATAATAAACAACTTTGGCAAAATTGCAGGGTACAAAATAAACCCACACAAATCTTCTGCATTTCTACATATTAATAACAAAACTCAACAGCAAGAGATAGAAAGAGAAATCCCATTTAAAGCTAGGGTAGACACTGTAAAATATTTTGGAGTTTACCTGCCAAAACAAACCCAGGGACTATATGAACACAATCACAAGACACTTTTTCCACAAGTCAGATATAAATAAGTGGAAAAGCATCAGTTGCTCATGGGTATGCTGAGCCAATACAATAGAAATGACAATTCTACTTTAATTAATTTACTTATTTAGTGCCATACCAATCAAACTATCAGATAATTTTTTTCTAGAGCTAGAAAAAATGATATCAAAATTCATCTGGAAGTACAAAAGGTCCAGAATATCAAGGGGACTAATGAAAAGAAATGCTAGGGAAGGAGGCCTAGCACTACCAGATCTCAAATTGTATTATAAAGCAGCAATTATCAAAACCACTTGGTACTGGCTAAGAAACAGAAGGATAGACAAGTGGAATATGCTAAGTATTCAAGACATAGTAGGCAATGAATATAGCAAGCTACTGTTTGTTAAACACAAGGACCCCAGCTTCTGGGATAAGGACTCACTGTTCAACAAAAATTGCTGGGGAAACTGGATAACAGTGTGGTGGAAACTAGACATAGACCAATGCCTGGAACCATACACAAGAATAAAGTCCAAATGGGTACATGATCTAGGTATAAAGATTGCTACTATGGACAAATTGGTGGAGCAAGAAATAGTGTATTAATCAGATTTATGCAGAAAGGAAGAATTTTTGACTAGAGAAGAGATAGAAAGCCTTACGAAGTACAAGATGAATAATTTTGATTACATTAAACTGAAAAGTTTTTGCACAATCAAACCTGATGCAACCAAGATTTGGAGGGATGCAGAAAACTGGGAAAGAATTTTTCCTGCTAGTGTCTGTGACAAAGGCCTCATTTCCAAAATATATAGAGAACTGAGTCAAATGCACAAAAATACAAGTCATTCCTTAATTGGTAAATGGTCAAAGGATATGAACAGGCACTTTTCAGAGGAAGAAATTAAAGATATCTATAGTCATATGAAGAATACTCTAAATCACTATTGATTGAAGAGATTCAAATCAAAACAACTCTGAGGTACCACATCACACTTATCAGATTGGCAAACATGACAGCATAGGAAGATAATAAATGTTGGAGAGGATATGGGAGAGTTGTACACTAATTCATTAGTGATGTAACTGTGAGCTGATCCAACCATTCTGAAGAGCAATTTGAAACTATGTCCAAAGGGCTACAAAAATGTGCATACCCTTTGACCCAGCAATATTGTTTCTGGGACTCTATCCCAAAGAGATCATAGAAATGGGAAAGGGTCCCACATGTACAACAATATTTATAGCAGCACTCTATGTGGTGGTCAAAAACTGGAAGTCAAGGGGATGCTCATCAATTAGGGAATGGCTGAATAAATTATGGCATATGAATGTATGTTACTATTGTGCTATAAGAAATGATAAACAGGAAGATTTCAGAGGGACCTGGAAAGACTTATATGATCTGATGCTGAGTAAAAAGAGCAGAACCAGGAGAACTTTGTGCACAGCAATGACCACAGCATGTGAAGGTTTTTTCTGGTAGCCTTGGAATTTCATTGCAGTGCAAGTTCTTAAAAAAAATTCTCAATGGCCTTTTAAGGTACAATGCCTTCCACATCCAGAGAAAGAACTATGGAATTCAATCACAGAATGTAGCAGATCATTTTCTTTTGTATTATGTTTTGGTTTGTTATATGATTTCTCCTATTCATTTTAATTCTTCTACACAGCATGACCACAGGGAAAATGTATTTAATAGGAATGTATGAGTAGGACCTATATAAAATTGTATGCCATGTCAGGGAGGGAGAGAAGAAGTAAGGGGGAGGGAGGGGAAAAAATCTAAATTATCTGTCGGGGATTGTAGAACACTGAAAATAAATAAAATTAATAAAAAAAAGTTTCAAAAACCTTTTAATTCCATCTTCTCTTTCTTCTTCCCTCCCCACATACTCCTATTGAGAAGGCAAACAGTTCAATATAGGTTATACATGTATAGTCACGCAAAACACTTCCATAACAGCCATGCTGTGAAAGCCCAATATATTTCCCTCCATCCTATCCTGCCCCCGCCATGTATTCTATTCCTCTTTTGACACTGTCCCTCCTCAAAATTGTTTACTTCTAATTACCCTTTCCTTCCATTTGCCCTCCCTCCTATCATCCTCTCCCCATCTCACTTATCCCCTTAACCCCTACTTTCATGAAGGGTAAGATAGATTTTCATACCCAGTTGAATATGCATGTTATTCCCTCCTTAAGCCAAGTCTGATGAAAGTAAGGTTCACTTTTTCTGTCTCACCTCCCCTCCACTGAAAAAGTTTTTCCTTGCCTCTTTTATGTGAGAATTTATCCCATTCCATTTCTCCCTTTCTCCTTCCCCCAACATATTTCTCTCTTACCCCTTAATTTTATTTTTTACATATCATCTCTTCATACTCAACTCGCCCTGTACCCTCTGTCTATTATGTATATAATCCCTCCAAATACCCTAATACTGAGGAAAGTCTTAAGAGTTACAAATATTATCTTCCCATGTAGGAAGGTAAAGAGTTCAAATTTAGGAAGGCCCTTATGATTTCTCTTTCCTGTTTCTTGATTCCTGTATTTGAAAGTCAAATTTTATATTCAGTTCTGGTCTTTCCAACAAGAATGCTTAGAAGCCCTCTATTTCATTGAATTACCATTTTTTCACCTGAAATATTATACTCAGTTTTGCTGGGTAGGTGATTCTTGGTTTTTATCCTAGCTACTTGGACCTCTGGAATACTATATTCCAAGCCCTATGATTCCTTAATGTAGAAGCTGTTAGATCTTGTGTTATCCTGATTGTAGTTCCACAATACTTGAATTGTTTCTTTCTGACTTCTTGCAATATTTTCTCCTTGACCTGGGAGCCATGCAATTTGGCTACAACATTCCTAGAAGTTTTCTGTTTGAGATTTCTTTCAAGAGGTGATCAGTGGATTCCTTCAATATCTATTTTACCTTCTGATCAGGGCAGTTTTCCCTGATAATTTCTTGAAAGATGATATCTAGGTTCTTTTTTTGACAATGGCTTTCAGGTAATCCAATAATTTTTAAATTGTCTCTCCTAGATATATTTTCAGGTCAGTTGTTTTTCCAGTGAGATATTTCACATTGTCTGCTATTTTTTTTATTCCTTTGGCTTTGTTTTATAATTTCTTAATTTTTCATAAAGTCATTAGCTTCCATCTGCTCCATTATAATCTTCAAGGAATTATTTTCTTCAGTGAGCTTTTGGACCTTCTTTTCCTTCTAGCCAGTTCTGCCTTTTAGGGCATTCTGCTCCTCATTGGATTTTTGGATGCCTTTTGACATTTGGGTTAGTTTATTTTAAAGGGTTATTTCTTCAGCTTTTTGGGTAGTTCTCCTTTAGCAAGCAGTGGACTCATTTTTCATTATTTTCTTGCATCACTCTCACTTCTCTTCCCAATTTTTGCTCTACTCTTCCTTGATTTTCAAATTTCTTTTGAGTTCCTCCATGGCCTGAGATCAATTCATATTTTTCTTGAAGGCTTTGGATGTAGGAGCTTTGGATGTAGGTTGTTGTCTTCTTTTGTTTATATATTTTGTTCTTCCTTATTGCCAAAGTATGACTCTATAGTTTGATTCTTTTTCTGGTTTTTGCTCATTTCCCCAGCTATTTACTTGACTTTTGAGCTCTTTGTCAAGGTAGTTCTCTGCTTCCATTGGGGGTGGAGGGTATACAGTCAGCCACTCAAATCTCCCTCAATCTGTGGGCCTTGAGCTCCAAAAGCAGTTGTTGCTACTGTCACTGCCCCTGCTGCTGCTGATGGCTCCTCCTCCATGGGCTTCTCCACCCCCTCTGCTGCCCCAGGGCTGGGGCCTAACCACTCTACTCTCTAACACAGGTCCCACAAGGTTTTTCCACTGACCTTCCAATTTGTCCTTGGTGTCTTGGGATCATGAAGTCTGGAAACCACCACAGGTGTTTGAGATTCAATCCCTCCAAGAACTGCTCAGGTCCCATCTGTGCTGATGTGGTCCACAATGGATTGTGCTCTGCTCCCAGCATCATGTAATAGACACTTCTTAGAGAACTTTCAGGATGTCTTGGACTGGAGATTTGCTTTACTTTGTCATCCTGTGAGTTCTGCAGCTCTAGAATTTGTTTAGAGTCATTTTTATAGGTATTTGGCTGAGTTTGGGGAGAGAGCTCAAGCAAGTCCATGCTTTTCTCCACCATTCTTGGCTCAGTCCCCTAGGATTGTCCTCTAGGGTAGCAATCAACTCTGTTGGCTAACAATTAATGAGGAAAATGAATATTACAATGAGGGGCTGGAGATGAAATTTGATCATGTTTTTCACCTCTTAAGTTAACATCAGTCTAGGCAATCTTTCAAAGAATTTATACCCACCAAACCTGAGTAGAACACAATAGCTACCCCATGCGAATAGGGTCTGAACAGGAATGTTAATGCAATCTCATTTTCAGCAATGTCCTTCAAGAGACTGAACTCTTAAAATCAAGACTTTAGAGAAAGGTGGAAACTCTAGATCTTTCCACATCATTGATTATTAACAATCCTTTCCCTTACAACTTTGATATATGTGGCAATGCTTATCAATACAATGACCAACCACAGTTCCAGAGGACTTATAACACATGCTACTCACTTCCTGATAGAGATGTGATGGACTCAAAATGCAGACTGAGACATATTTTTTTGGATATAATATGTGATTAAGCAGGTATTCATGCAGTGGGGAAAAAGACTTAGTTGACTGCTAGATTGGTGTGAGTCAAAATGGTGGCTTGATAGCCTGGGGAGCTAATGTCATCTTAGTGCACATTAAAAAAAAAGTAATGAAGCCATGGGTCTTCCTTTGGCCCTTGATCATTTGCATAGTCTGACTCCAGTTAGGGAAGGGTGGAGAGATGGTGGGAGTTGGAAAATGAATAGCAAAGGTATGGAAATGTGCATTGGTACAAAGCTTCTAACTATAATTTGTAAGTGTTCACCTTTTTAAAATTTTTAATTTGTGTGTGTGCATGTGTGTACATGTATGTGTGTTTAATATGGACTTTTTTCTACGTTTCTTTCAACTCAAGTGAAAATGTTTTATTCATTTTTATTACTTCTATCCTCTTTGTCTTTGTCACTATCATTGCTGATATTTTACTAAGTTTGCTAAAAGAATGACTAAAGTTCATTCTCCATTGTTGTTTCCAACAAGTCAGATGTGGGGAGAAAGTGAGGTTTTGTCTTGTTTTGTGTTTTAGGCCAGTATGGCACTCAGTTTTCTTCTATTATATGGAGGTAGTTTATGATTCTTATCACCTCTGAATTGAGTTTAAAGTAAGGTAGATAGAACTGTTGGAAAGAGAATGTTTAGGAGAAGCTAGGTGGTGCACTGGAAAGAGCAACAGCCCTAGATTCAGGAGGACCTGAGTTCAAATCCCTAGCCCAGTAAATATCTAATACTTCCTGGCTGCATGACCCTGGGCAAGTCACTTAACCCCAATTGCTGAAAAAGAACTTTTCACAAAGCTTGTCACCTTTCTTAGCAACTCAAGCCTGGTTCAGATTTCCCTTCAAAACTTAGCCCATCCATCAGTGAATCTAGAGAAATTGGATCTATAAACTGGGCTCTTGCCCTAATAGCCTGGCCATCTGAACTAGAAACATCATGCCTAGAAAAAGAATGGATATGTATGTGGGCGGGGGGATTTTTTGAGCATCTAATGTTTCTAGGGACAATGCAGGTTATACCCTCTCTAGGTGTTTTTAAATATGGTTAATTCAACATGGTTATATCTCTGTTTTCACATCTGATGTTTGATTTACTCATCTATGGGAAATTACTTTGAATCTGAAAGTGATGAATAAAGGTGAAAATGATTATTATTTTTATGAAGTTTTTATTCATATTTTCTGCTTCTTACAATATCATATTATAGGTATTCCTCCCCTCTCCCATCTAGAGAGCCATCCTATATGACTGATAGCATTTTGGGGATCAGGGAAAAAAGTCAGTTCAACTGATTACTACATTTCCAAACATACATGAAATATGCAATACCCACAGACCTTCCACCTCCAAAATAAGTAGTTTGGGGAATATCTTCTCATATCTCTTCATTTGCATTATATTTGCTCTTTACAATTTTGCTACGTTTATTCTTGATTGTATTTGGTGTGATGTTCTTTCCATTTATATTACTGTAGTTAGTGTGTGTATTGTTTTCTTGGCTCTGTTTACTTTACTCTGCGTCAGTTCATATAGATCTTTCTTTGCTTCTATGAATTCATCATGTGTCATTCTTATAGTACAACAATACTCTATCACATTCTTGTACACAATTTGTTTACCCAATTGATGGGTATCTACTTTGTTTTCCATTTTTATCTATCACAATAAGTATGACTATCAATATTTTGGAGAATACGGTGATTTTTTTTTTTTGTCAATGGCTTCCTTCACTTGCTCAAGGGACATAGACATTCTAGTTGCTTTATTCACTTAATTCCAAAATCCTTTCCAAAATGTTTGTACTATTTCATAGCTCCAACAGCAATGTATTAATGTGCCTATCTTTCCACAGTCTCTCTAGTATTAACTATTTCCAATTTTTATTATTAGTCATCTGGAGAATTTTTTTCATGTGGTAGTTAATGCTTTGAGGTTCCTCTTTTGAGAACTGCTTGTTCATAGCCTTTGATATTCCCTATAAGGGAATGGCTAATAGTTATATCTGTGTGCTTCTATTCTTTTTTTTCACATCTAACTTTTGATTTACATATGTATTTATGCATATATATGTTAATTGTTTATAGATCTTAGACACCAGATCCTTATCAGAGAAATGTGATGCAGAGTTTTTCCCCCATTTGACCACTTTGCTTCTTATGCTAGAGGCATTAACATTGTCTGTACAAAAGCTTTTCAGTTTCAAGTTCCCTCTTCTGTTGTAAACATAGTTTCACATTCTTTCAGTTATTCTACTTTAATCTTTTCTTAATATAGTCCTGTGTCCATTAACTTTCTTTCCCCCACTCCTGATCCTTTCTTCTTTTTTAATATCATTTTCCTTTTAGAATTTTATTTATCTGGGAGGCCTGTGATATTTAGGTTATGGCTGCACATCCTGGCTTTGAATTCAGTATGTTTTGCTTTCATGGTGAACATATTTTCTTTTTAATCTTACTGGGTTTTGCTTCACTTTTTCTAAGCTATCCTTCACTTTTGTGTATTTGCACTCCCAATCTATTGTTCTCTCTTTTGTTTCTTTCGTGAGGTTTGCCATTGCACATTCAAGTTATTTTATTCTGCTCATTATTTTTGCTGTGCAGAAAATAAATTCTGCTCTCATAATTCTCATTTCTCTTTTAAACCACTCAGGAATAGCATGTTGTGGTTCCATGTTCTCCTCAAATTCCACAGGGTCCTCTGTCTCATCAAGTGTTTTATCATTTTCCTTTGTTTTGCAGTATTTATCCCTAGATGCTTAAACATGCTTGTCAGATCTGGAGGTCATATTTCCTTTCTGGTATTACTGTTTTTTTTCTGTTGATTTATTTGCTGTTTTCAAGATCTTTGAGATTTCTTCTTCCTGAAATCTTTGGTACTTTCAGTCTCTCTCCTTACCATTCCATTTTCCTTATCATTCACTTCCTGATTCCTTTCTCTATAACTGTAGTATCTGTGAAGGCAGGATCTTAAAATGTCTCAGCTTCCTTCCTCACTGGGCGATTTAAAGTTAATCAGCCTAAGTCTCCGTTCCAATTAACATTTGGGTGGTCAGAATGGGCCCCAGCTGAATACAGTGATCTTCCCTCAGTCTTGATGGAGTGTTGCACAGTCCCTGTATATATGTACAGTGTCCTGTCCTGTTGACCTACCCCACTCCCTCTATTCCTTAATTCTCTGGCTCAAGCACTAGCAGTTTAGAGCTGGCACTGACAGTTCAGCATCTGCTTTCCTCAGCACTAGCAGTTCAGAACTTGGTAACGTTGGTACTCTTAGGTTGCAGCCCCTGGCAGGCATTTGCTCCTAAAGGGCTACAGTCAATCTGTCTGACAAGACACAAACAAACTTCAATAGCCTGAAGTCAAAGTCTCTATGGTACTGGAAAGAAGGAGGGGGGAATAGGAAGAGTGACTTGGATATAAGCCTGTGTTTTAGTTTTGGGTCACTAGTGCAGCCTCACTGCTCATGGCATGGGAATTGGTAGAGAGAGCTAAGGGTCAGTGAGGGTCAATGCCTGTTTTTTCTTAATCTTCTTTTGGATTCTGGTTATTGCAGATGATGAAAACAGCTGACATTGCTCTATCTTCGGTGCATAATTTCTGTTTTGGAGACACTTGAGAGATCATGAGATCTCTCAGAAATGTCTAGTCTGCTGTTTTATTATCCAGAAGTCCCTTGACTATTATTATTTTTTAAGAAGGACTTATTTTTCCCTCTTCTTCTCAGCACTCTACTGTTATGCATCCTGACTTACATGAAGAAATATAATTGTCATCCATTCATTCTAAACAACAAAGTGTGTGTGTTGGTCCTTCGTTGACAAAGACCATGCCAGCAGACAAATAATGACATGACTTGCACTTGATTTTGTTTTGAGTGAGGGAGGGCTGTGCAGGTCACCAGCCTTACTTTCTCCTCCTGAGTCATCTGGATCCAGTGACCAGATATTCATCAGGATGACTGGAGATGACCCAGGATGAGGCAATTGGGGTTAAGTGACTTGCCCAGGGTCTCACAGCTAGTGAGTGTCAAGTGTCTGAGGTGATATTTGAACTCAGGTCCTTCTGACTCCTGCACTGGTGCTCTATCCACTGCACCACCTAGTTGTCCCTAAACAAAAAAGCTATAATCACAAAAGAACAGGATTTGAGAGTTGGAAGAGACCTCAGCAGCCATCCAATCAACTCATGTAACAAAGAATTCCCATCATACCAGACCTAAAAACTGGTCATCCAACTTCCTCCTGAAGACCTCCAAGGAAAAGGAAAAACTCAGTAATGCTTAAGGTAGCTGATTCTAATTATTGAAGCTCTAAATGATAGGAAGTTTATTTCTGGATATCAATCCTAATTTGGCCTCTTTGCAACTCCCTCCCATTGCCCCTAGTTCTTCATTCTAGGACCAAACAAAAAAGTCTAATCCCCTCCTTTATATGATAAAATACTTGAAGCCAAGGATGAAGTTTCACTGACTCTTTTCTTCTCCATACTAAGCATGTTCAGTTCCCTCTGCCAGTTCTTAAAGCAGATAGACTCAAAGTTCTTTGCTATTCTGCTTGTTCTTATTGAGCATTCTCCAACTTATCCAATTCCTTCTGAAGCTCAGAACTGAACACAGAAAACCAAATGAGATCTTATAATGACAGAGTATAACAGAACTATTTCCTTTCTATTCCAAGAAGATATCCTTCTCTTAATGCAGCCCACGATTTCATTAGCTTTCTTTGGATACCACATCAGACTACCAACTCATACTGAGCCTGAATCTTTTTTTTCAGGATAATTGCTAACTAATGATTCTTCCCCCATCTTGTAATTATAAAATTGTTGTTGTTTGTACTCAGGAATATGACTTTACTCTTATGCCCATTGAATATCTTATCAGATTCAACCCAATGTTTTTTTTTTATCAATATGCTCAAGGATCCTTACTCTGCCATCCAGGGCATTATCTAATTTTCTCAGTTTTGTATAAATGCAAATTTGATTAGCATGTCATCTATGATGTTACCTAAATCATTGATTTAAAAAAAAGTTAATCAGTACAAAACCAAGCATAGATGTCTGGGAGTACTCCACTGGCAATCCCCAGCAACGATGACACAGTGATTAATAACTATTCTTAGAGTCCAGTCATTTAGCCAGTTCTGGGTCCAACAAATTATGTTCTAGTTTAATCTATATCTCTATATCTTCTCTATAAAAATAGTATCAGAGAGTTTATCAAAAATTTCACTAAAACTGAAGTAACCTATACATATATGACATTTTCTTTCCCTAACAGTCTAATAAACCTGTGGTGAAAAAATAACATTTACGTAATAAGAGCTGTTCATGATAAAACCATGATGGGATCTTTGTAATGGCTGTTTCCCTTTATAGATGTCCCCCAACCACCTCTTTGATAGTCCATTCTAGATTTTTCTAAAAAGTCAACAAGTTCTTTGATCTATAATTTGCAGGTTAAGTTCTTTCTCTCTTTTTAATTGGGACATTTACATTTTTCCAATCTTGTGGTACTTCTGTTTTCCATGATGTTTTAGTTATCATTGTAAAACTGTTGTTTCCACTCAAGTGTATGACTTTTCATTTATGCCTATTGAATGTCTAATAATAATAATAATATCTTTCAATTCTTTTGATACACCAAAATGTGGTTCATTCAGTCTAAGTGACTTGAATGCATCAAGTTCTCAGCATCAACTCCATGTTCATTATTTTTGTTTAATAATCTCAAGTAACAAAAATATAAAATAAAATCTCCATGACAAGAAAAAACAGGAGAAAGCTAAGAACTGAGCAGCTCTATCTTCTCTCTGTGGATACTTATCATTATTGCACCAATGTCAAACTCTTTATTCTCTCTTTGATCCTAATCTTTCTCCCATTTAAACTCAAACAAAAAAACATCCCTTTTTGATGTCCTGAATTTATTTTGACTTCATTCTTTGTTTTAGCTTTCCTTTTTTCTGTTTAAAAATATTGTTTTAATTTATTTTTAACCTTTTCTTTTTAAAATCTTTTTCAATCTCGAGCTCCAAATTTTCTCCTTCCCTTCAACACCTTTCCCCATCCACTGAGAGGACAAGCAATTCAATACCAATTATACCTGTGAAAACATACAAAGCATATTTCAGTATTTGCCATATTTCAAAAAGAAGTCAAGAAAAATACATCACACATCTCTGGAGGCAAATAGCATTTTTTTTTTCATCTTAAATCCTTTGGAACTGTCTTGGATCATTGTATTGATCCGAGTATCAAAGTTTTTCACAGTTGATCATACTTATAACACTGGTGTTACTGTGCTCAATGATCTCCTGGTTCTTCTCACTTCACTTTGCATTTCTTCATATAGATCTTACCAGGTTTTGTTTTCTTTTTTTCTGAGAACAACCCTCTCATCATTTCCATAGCACAATAGTACTCTATCACAATAATTTAACATCCGTTCATCCATTCCACAACTGATGAGCATCCCCTCAATTTCCAATTCTGTGACACCACAAAAAGAGCGACTATAAATATTTTTGTGTGTATAGGCCCTTTTCCTTTGCCTTTGATCACTTTGAAATATAGACATAATAGTGATATCACTAGATCAAAGGCACAGTTTTAGAACCCTTTAGGTCTGGTTCTAAATTGTTCTCTAGAAGTTGTTTTAATTAATTAGCCTTTCTCTAATCAATAGTGGTTTAAAGGGTTTTTAAAAAATATATAGTTATAAACAACTTTAATTTCTTTTTCTGAAAACTCCATGGGTTTTATCCTTTGAACATTTATCAGTTAGGGAATGGCTCTTATTTTATATATTTGACTATTCTATGTTCAGCATATATTTGAGAAGTGACACCTTTATCAAAGAAACTTGCCGTAAAAACTTTTTATATTATTTCATTATCTGTGTATCTTTCAGCAAATGTAGTTGTCCTGATGATCTCTTTTAATCAGGTCTATTTTTGCTTTTGCTCTATCTGAAATGATGATTTCTACCCCTGATTCTTTTTAGTTCAGTTGAATCATATTAGATTCTGCTCCAGACCCTTATTTGAATTCTGTGTGTCTTTCTGTTTGAAGTGTCTCTTGTAAACAGCATATTCTGGTTTCTAATCCATTCTGCTATCCATTTCCATTTTATGGGCAAACTCTTCCCATTCATATTCACAGTTAGGATTAACAACTGTGTATTTCCCTCTATTACCTTTCTTCTGCTTTTGCTTCATAGTCTCTCTCTCTCTCTCTCTCTCTCTCTCTCTCTCTCTCTCTCTCTCTCTCTCTCTCTCTCTCTCTCTCTCTCTCTCTCTCCTCCCCTTTCTCTGTTTATTCTGTCCCTCCTCAAAAGTCTATTTTTTTCCTAATCACTGCCTCCCTTAATCTACCTTCCCTTTTATCATTTCTTTCATTTTCTCTTATCCCTTTCCCCTCCTATTGGGTAAGTTACATTTCTATACACAACTGAAACTGTGTATGTGTATTTTCCTCTTTTAAACAATTCTAATGAGAGTGAGGTTCAACCATGACCCACAACTCCCCCCCCCCATTTTCCCCTCCACTGTAAAAGTTCTTCCTTGTATATCTCCTTTATGTGAGAAAAATTTCCCCATTTTGCCTATCCATTGCCTCTTTTCCCAGTACTTTTTTTCCTCACTCCATCATTTTGTCCAGATCATTACAATGTAGTTGACCAATATCCATGACCTCTATCCATGCAAACTCCTTTTAACTGCCTTAATAATGATAAAGTTCTTAGGAGTTACATGTATCTTCTTCCCTTATAGATATGTAAATAGTTTAACCTTATTGAGACCCTTACGATGACTTTCATGCTTACCTTTTATGCTTTTCTTGAGTCTTGTGTTGGAATGCAAGCTTTTTTTACTATTGTTATTATTATTCAGCTCTGGCCTTTTTATCAGGAATGGTTGAAAGACTTCTATTTCTCTAAACATTCAATTTTTCCCCTGGGTAGATGGTAACCCTAGATATTTTGTCTTCTATCGTATTCTAAACCCTCCACTCCTTTAATGTGGTAGCCATTAAATCTTGTGTGATCCTGACTGTGACTCCACAATATTTGAATTGTTTCTTTTTGGCTTCTTGAAATATTTTCTCTTTGACCAGGAAATTGTCTATAATATTCCTGGGAGTTTTCATTGGAGGATTTCTTTTAGGAGATGATCAGTTGATTCCTTAAATGTATATTTTTACTCTTTGGATCTAAGATATTGAGGCAGTTCTTCTAGATAATTTCATGAAATATGATGTCTAGGGTCTTTCTTTGATCATGACTTTCAGGAAGTTCAATAATTCTTAAATTCTCTCCTTCATTTACAGGTCAGTTGTTTTTCTGATGAGATATTTCATATCTTCTTCCTTTTTTCCCATTCTTTTGATTTTGTTTTATTGTTTCTTGATGTCTCAATGAGTAATTAGCTTCTACTTGCCTAGTTTTAATTCTTAAGGCATTATTTACTTCAGTGAGAGTTTTGTACCTGTTTTTCCATTTGGCCAATTCTATTTTATTTTTTTTAAGGAGCTCTTTCCCTCAGTGAACTTTTGTGCCTCTTTTAGGCCAATTCTGTTTTTAAGATGTTTTTTCTTCAATATTTTGTGCCATTTTTACCAAGATATTAATTTTCTTTTCATATTTTTCTAGCATCACTCTCATTTCTTTTCCCATTTTTTCCTCTACCACTCTTATCCCTTTCTTTAACTCTTCCAGGAATTCTTATTGGACTTTGGTCCAACTAGCACTTTTCCTTGAGGCAATGTAACCTCCAGTCCTCTTCTGTGGCCAGATTTTTCACAAGCATATATGGACATTTGAGGCCAGGTGTTTTACTTTTGGATGTCTCTACTGCTATTCATCTTCCTTCTTTGTCACTACCTTCCATGCTATCTAACTTGGCATAGATCACCACCACCCTATCTCACCTTTTTAGTTTAAAGCACTTTTGCTTAGATTTCTAAGAAATCTGGCAAATACACTCCTAAAAGTCTATGTTAGATATACCCCATCTCTGGCCAGGAATCTGTCATCTCTGTATTTTAAGGAATATGATCCAGATCCCTCATGGATATGTTTCAGACACCATCTTCTAAGTCAACTGTTCTCTTCCCAAATTAATTTTTTTCTCTTCTGCTTCCCTTCTCCTCATTGAGAAGTAATGTGGAAAACATAACTGTGATATTATGGTCTTCAGTTTCTTGCTCAAGACTTTGTAATTGTTGGAAATATCTATAGGCTCCTTCTGATCATGTCATTTACAACCACATGAGTCACTGGAAGAGAGTGTTTGTCATCCATTCTGGTAAGTCTTGGGAGGCTCTCAGTTACGTCTTATACAAATGCCCCAGGAAAACAACGAAGTTAACAAATAACTGCCTAAATTCCTGGCAGGGACTCACTAACTACCATTCTTCTCTTCATTCTCTCACTCTTACTGGATAGCCTATCACCTGACAGTTTCTGTAGCTCTACTGTATCATTCTCTGAAGGATAGCTTCTTCTCCATTTGTAATTATATATCATATTTATCATATATAGTTTATCATGTATGTAAACAATGAAATTATGCTCAAATATGTGAGTGATAGAAATGCTAATACATCTTTATAATACTTTAAAATTTGCTCATAACAACCCAATGAGTAAAGTATGGGAAGCATTATAATCTCTTGTGTGTGTGTTCATCCTTTGTTGCTGAAGAAGACCATGACATCAGAGAAGTAATGACATGACTTGCACGTGACTTTGTTTTGAGTGAGGGAGGGCTGTGCAGGTCACCAGTCTCACTTCTCCTCCAGAGCCTTCTGAATCCAGTGACCAGATATTCATCAGGATGACTGGAGATGACCCAGAATGAGGCAATTGGGGTTAAGTGACTTGCCCAAGGTCACACAGCTAGTGAGGGTCAAATGTCTGAGGTGAGATTTGAACTCAGGTCCTCCTGACTCCTACAATGGTGCTTTATCCACTGCACCACCTAGCTGCCCCAATTATAATCTCTATCTCAGACTAGGAAGTTGAGGTTTAGAATTAATAAGATCTGAGGTAAAATTTGATCCTAGTCTCCTGATTCCTGATCTAGAGCTATATTTAATGTAAGATACTGTCATTTAATCATGGAATTTTAAGATTGAAAGGGACTTCAGAAGCCATAACCATACCTATAAGAAAAGCTTCATACATCCCGACAAATGGTTATTTGACCTGGCTTGTTGATCTCCAATGAGGTGAAATTGCAGCCACTTTTTTTCAGCCAGTAAGTTAACAAGCATTTGTTAAAGACCCCTACTATATATCAGGCACTGTGCTGGTTGCTGGGGAAACAAAGAAAAACAAAATATAGCACCTGCTCTCAAGGAGCTCACAATCCACAGGGGGAAAATATGCAAACAACTTTGTACAAATAAGATATATACAGGTTAAATTAAGGGTAGTCTCAGAGGGAAGGCACCTAGATTAAGAAGTAGAAAAGACTTCCTGAAGAAAGACTTTGATGAAACTTGAAGGAAGCCAGGAAAACGAGGAGGTAGAGATGAGGAAGGACAGTGTTCCAGGCATGTGGAAACAGATAATGAACATGATCAAATCTGAGAAATGGAGTATCATGTGCAAGGAACAGCAAAGAGGCTAATGTCACTGGATCACAGAGTATATGCAGGGGTATAAGGTGCAAGAAGACTGGAAAAATAGGAAGGGGTCAGATTATGAAGGGCTTTGAAAGCCAAACAGAGAATTATATATTTTATCCTGGAGGGAAGATGGAGCCACTGGAGTTGAAGTAGGAGGAGATCCAAGAAAGGCCAATAAACAAAAGTACAGAGGAAAAAATACCAAGGAAAAGAAGAGATTAACAATGTCAAAGGCTACAGAGAGGTCAAGAAGGATGAGGATTGAGCAAAAGCCATTTGAAAAATAAGAAAATATTAGTAACTTTAGAGAAAGCAGTTTTGGTTGACAGATGATATCAGAAGCCAGATCTTAGAGAGTAAAGAATGAGAAGGAAGTAGAGCCTCCTATTACAGACAGGCTTTTCAAGGAATTTAGTCACACACAACAAAGAGGAGATATGTAGGATGACAGCAAGAGGGAATAAAGTGAAGAGGTTGCTGTTGCTGTTTTCAGAATGGGGAAAACAAGGGCATATTTGTAGGCAGGAGGGAAGCACAGGGACAGATAGAAGGTCAATGAGAGAACAGGGATAATAGAGGAGGCAATCTGCTGTAGAAGACAGGGTGGAACGGGATCACTCGAGCATGTAGAGGAATTTGCCTTGGCAAGGAGAAGGACTACCTCATTATTTCTAACAGGAGAGAAAGAGGAAATCACGGGGAAATATGAGGTGAGGAATGGGGAGAAGAAGGAGCTTTCTGTGAATAACCTCAATTTTTTTCAGTGAAATATGAAGCAAAGTTCTCAGCTGAGAGGGTTAGGTGAGAAGGAGCTGGAGGAGATTTGAGGAGTGACACAAAGATTTGGGAAAAGCCACTGTGATGAGTGGGATAGTGAGTTAATGAGGCAAGTATAAAAGGATGGCCTTGCAGCAATGAAGGATTGATTGAAATTATGGAATAGTCATTGCAATTTCTTTTGGGTGATTCTTTTTTTTCTTTCCTGACAGGAAGACTAAATCTGCCTTTTCTACACCTTCCTCTCATGGCTCCTGGTTCCATCCTCTTGGGTCTAGCAGAATAAAGCTAATCCTTTTTTACATGGTAGCTCTTCAGATGCTTGAGCAGAACTATCTCACCCTGCTGAGTCTCTAGTAGTTGGATTAACTTAGGTAAATTAAGACATTATTAACATTTTAGATGTATAGTACTTGAAGTTATAAATTATCATCCATTCACTTTTTTATAAACTACCAGTTGAAAAATCCTAATAATCTGTACCAATTATAACAAAAAAAAACAATTTTATTTAGAATACTTATTGCCAAAATCTTGCCACAGGAAAAAGTCACTAACAGTCAAGAGTTCCACAAGCCAGAGGCTGGATATGGCAGTGCTTCACAGTCTATCACCATTATTCACTCATACACCCACCAACTTCTCCCACCAACCAGTCAGTCCTCATCTCTTATCCCTGCTTCATGCATTCATAAATTGTGAGTGGTTATCCCTTCCTCTCTCCCAGCCTGCCATATTGGACATTCCTTTCAAATAGTTTCTGATCCTACCTATAGACAATATGAGGGTGAAAATACTTCTAAAGGTTTACAATATCATCTATTTTAATCAAAGACAAAAAACTCTTATTTTAATATCTCTCATAAATGCCCCTTCTTCCCTCTAATATTTCCACCACCTTGGTGCAGACCTTGATCACCTCATACCTGGACTATTACAATAACCTGCTATTTGGTCTTCCTGTCTGAAGTCTCTTCCCCACTTAAATCCAAATTCCACTCAGGTGTCAAATATATCTTCTTAAAGCAAAGGTCTGACCATATGAGTCCTAATTGAATAAATTCCAGTATCTCCATTACCTCTAGGATAAAATACAAAATTCTCTATTCAGCTTTTTTTTTCATACTCTGGCCCATTCCTACCTTTTCACTCTTGTTACTCCTTACTCCTCTCCTCCCAGTCTATGATTTAATGACAGTGACTTCCTTGCCATTCCTCAAACATGACATGTCATCTCCCAACACACTGACTGTCCCCCAGGCCTCAAACATTTTTCTTCTTCATTTTCACAACCTAGCTTTCCTGGCCTCCTTCAAGTCTCAACTAAAATTCTACCTTCAGTAAGGTATCTTTCCAGTCCTCTTTAATTTTAGTCTCTTCCTTCTGAGATTATCTCAATATAACCTGTATATATCTTGTTTGTGCAGTTGTTCGCACATTGCACACACGCACACACATACACACATACAAGCCATTAGACTGTGAGGTGTTTGACAGCAGGGACCCCACTTTTTCCCTTTCTTTGTAACTCTAGTTCTTAAAGTAGCACCTGGCATGTAGTAGGCACTTCATAATTGCTAAAGGCTCAGAGACTTACTAGCTATGCAACCATTAGTTTCCTCACCTGTAAAATGAGCTGGAGAGGGAGATGGCAAACCACTCCAGTAGCTTTACCAAGAAAACCTCATATGGGCTCATGAAGAGTCAAACACAATGAAAAATGAATCAACAATAATAATTGTTAGTTGACAAACTGACTATGGTCTTTGAAGACCAGAATAGGATAAAGTCAAGATGGGAGCTTGAGCAAAACAAAACAAAAAAAAACATACAAACAAACAAAAACTGGCAACATTGCCGATGGTTTCAAAATAAGTCATCATGTCAACATGACTATGACATGTCATTTTAACCATAGTATTAAGATCAGATTAGTTCTGATTTTTAAAGCCACTAGTTCTAATGGAGAGATGCTAAAATGTATGTATCTCCAAGTGTTAGATGATAGTTTTCCTACTGTGGTATTTTTCTAGAGTAAATCCTAGCAAAAATAACTTCCTTCTCTCCAACCCAAAAATCTTTTGGCAAAATGTCAAATGAAAGAAAGGAGACAAAAATATAACGTGGAAGTCTTTTATCTGTAGATTCCACAACTACAGGCTCTCTGAATGAGTATCTTTGTCTGCATTTGATCATGGTAGTAGGGAGACAAATTTCCCTAAAAGCTTAGTGAGGCTTAGAAAATCGAAAGCTCAATCAGCTAGTCATAAATTAGGATGCATTTATGAAGCACCTATCATGAAGCAGGCACTGTGTTAGGCTCTGAGATACAAGTATAGAGAAACAAAACCTAATCTCAAGGAGTTTACATTCTAAAGAATGCTCACTCTCAGAAAGTGATGATCAACTGTGATCACTTTTAATTGTCTTATATTTAGATGTAACTTTGATTTCCACTGGTACAGAAAGCAACCTTTCCATCCCTTTTGATACTGTATGATTCTCATTCATGTCTGTCTCGATATCATTCACAGAGAATACACCCAACATGCTGGAGGCCATGACATGATTATTTTATTATTTTGATATTTTATATTTTTAAAATATTGAGATATTTTAATATCTCAAGGCTACTAAAATGGCAATGTGATGTAGGATGTGACTTATGTGTCAAGAAGATCTGTCCTGAAGTCCTGCCTCCAACATTCTCTAGCAGTGTGACCCTTGGTGAATCATAGATTCATAGTATCCATACTGAAGAACTTGAAGGAGCCTTAGGTTCAATCTAGTCTAACAGCCTCTTTTACAGATGAGGAAACTTGTACAAGGTCTCACAGAGAATAAGTGGCCAAATCAGAATTTGAACTCAGGTTCTCACTCGCAAACCAGTACTGTTTCCCCTATAACATATAATCTCAAGTCCCTTCACTTGAAGACCTTTAACTGATCTGCATGGGAACACTGATGAAATCACACATCTAGAACCTTCCTCACTCTCCCCCACTAAAAACATTATCATAGCACTCAGGATGTCCATCTGTCCTTTCTCTTTCTTACCAGGTGACAGGTGCATCTCTTTTCCCTGTTATATAAGATCATGACTAGAGGTGTTAAATACATGGCCTAATACTCCTAAGTTAACTTCAAACAGATTACAATGTAATTGGGAAATATTTAACAAAATAAGTAAAAATATGATAAGACATAAATAATACCACGTTTTCAAACTAAACCAATATGCAGCCCACAGGGATCTTTACGAATGGTTTCAGTGACCCTGTTTCTATTGGAGTTTCACACCACTGATATCAATGGTGTTTTTGAAATGCAAGTCATCTCTGGTTACATGCTGCAGTTTTCTATTAATGACTCTTTAGATCACCCAGTTTTGACTCCTTGGAGACCAGGTTATTCTGTGGGCCCTAACCAAGGAACGCCCAGGAGAATGAGACTGGTGAAATATATTTTCCTGTACAACTTGCAAACATGTTTTTCCTGACTATGCTGTCAGCCAATGGATGTTGCTAACTGTAAGCACACACATGAAAACACAGGACCCATTATCACAAAAAGGAGTCCAAGGTCCTGAGGATATAGAATATAGGACAGATATTTCATTTTTCTTTCAAGTCAAAGGTTTGGAAGGAGTTCAAATCTGACATGAGATGACTTTCTGAGCCTGGAATGGATGGACCAGGGAATCTAGGGAGCGGTATGATGGCACAAGACACTGGAAAGGAAGGGAGAACTAGCTGGAATATGAGAATTGGCAGAGATGAACTTCAGAATACTGCCTAGAGGTGAATTTTTGGTTCTCCATGCACACAATATGACAGAAATTCCAGATCTGCTATTGAATGGAGAAAAAAGTTTCAATTTGAGAACCGTTCAAAAATCTTGATGATTTTTAAGTCCATCCCCCAAATGGTCTGAATTCTGCAAATATTAGAGTAAAATCAATAATAGTGGCCCCAGAGGCTCCTGAGATCATTGGTCTGTGAGCAATGAAGGGAATCTTTTGTATCTGTCACTTTCCTAAACTAGATATTTCACGAGGGTGAGGGTCCCCCCCACCTCACCTACCCCCAGGGATCTGACATCTTTAATTACAATCTACCCGATTATTCCTCCTCTGCTCTCCTTTAGGGAATACAGTGGCACGCCCACCCTCTCCTTTGCCATCTGGGGCAGCAGCTAGATTTCCATATATTTTCTGCCCCAGATTCATACTTTCCCTAATGAGACCTGAAAATTTTAAACCTCCCTAAATGAAGCATGTTTACTTTTCCCTATCCCCCTGGCTCTCTCATTTGTGGGAAATGAAACTTTCCACTTTGACTGAAGGGAGTATCATTTGAAATTAAGGTTCTCTGAAAGATGATTTAGAAGCTGTGCAAGTATGGAAAGGCAGCACAGCAAGATGATAAACTCTCTCGATTGGAACCTCAAGATGACCGATTAAGAGCTGGAAGGAATGACAGAGGGTAGCTAATTCAGTCCTCTCAACTTATAAAGCAAAGCACTGTGCTAGAGTGTCCAACATCATTGGCTTTAAAGTCAGGAAGACCTGAATTCAAATCCATCCCTCAACACTAGGTTTGTGAACAGGGATGAATTACTTAAGTAGTGTCTGCCTCAGTTTCTCATTTCTTAATGGAGGATGAAGGGATCATCCTTAAAATGGAGTTATAATAGCATCTGTCTCAGGGTGTTATGGGAAAAAAATAAGATATTATTTGGAAAACATTTTGAAAATTGTAAAATGAGATATAAAAGCTAGTTACTATTGCTGTTATTATTTCTTTTAGGTGTTAAAGGCAACTCTAAGACTATTTATTAGGTGCAGAAAAGGAGGCATCCTGTATGAACAGCCTGAGAGCTCTGTATTTCAGTGAAATCGCTGTGCAGTCCCTAGTCCCATTTAAAAGAAGACTAGAGATTCCCCAGAGGAAAAATGAAGGAACTTGGCCTAGGTCACACAGAGAGTAAGTGACTGAGCTGGGATGTGAACCTGGGTTCTGTGACTCCACGTCCAGTATGAAAAGAAGCCCTTTGTACCATACTACATGTTCTGGATTCAGAAACACTCTGCTCTTTATGTCCAGTGTGACTTGGGCAAACCATTTTATATCTCTCTGGTCCTCAGTTTCCACTTTTATAAAATGAGGGTGGTTGGGCTGGGTGTTCTCAACTTTCTTTTCAGCTGCCTCTGTGATTTTTAATCTGAATTGTCCCACCCCAGTAGAATTTCTTTTGCAGCTAGAGAAATGCCATTAACAAAGTCCTTTAGTGCAGGTGCAAAATTCCCCATAATGATGATGAGATGATAATGCTAGAGAGGTTCATTAACAAGAGGACTGAATACATCAAGGAAGTAACAGCCCCAATTATTATAGATGGAAAAAGCACGTTGAGTCCAGTAGTATGAATACATTCCATTAGTGTTAATGGAACAGTGGGTACGTTCTGATGACAATTTAGTGCCTACATAATCGTGGGATTTACATACCTGTATAATAAAGGGAGTCTATACCATTAATGTTAGCTCAAGGCTGTGGACAGCCAAGGAAGGGAACAGACTTTATTATATTTTATTATGTGTTTGTACTGTCCAAATGATCTAAGGTACTTTTTTTATTGGTCAAGGATAAATGTAGTTTTTCTCTTTAATTTCTCTGGGTAAAGAAACTAAACTGGGAGTCAGGATACCTGGGTTCTACTCCCATGACTTCACTTAATTTCCTGTGTGACCTCAGGCTCACTTCCTTTCTCTGGGCCTCAATTTTCTTCAGTTATAAAATGAAGGGGGTAGTACCAGATAGGAAGGCAGTATGGCATATTGGAAAATGAACTGGCCTTGGAGACAGGAAGGTCTGGGTTTAAGTCCCACTTCTGACACGCTTCTGGCTGTGGGATTTTAGGCAAGTCACAAAATCTTTGAGTGCCCTCAGTCAACACTCTAAGGCTCAAGAAGGTCTTAAATATGATACATATTCTTACCAAAGAAATCATAGTCCAGTTAAAAAAAAATCCCAGATGATATCTATGGTCCATTCAGTGCCACAGATACCATGCCATTCCATTCCACATATTCAATTTCTGCAATTGAAACAGCCTGCTAATTGGGCATCCCTTCCTTAAGCTTCTCCCCACTCCAACCCATCCTCCACTGACCTGCCAAAATGATCTCCCTGAAGCAGAGATCTGACCATGTCTCTCTTTGTCTCTGTCTCTCTCTGTCTCTGTCAGTTTGTCTGTCTCACATACATATGTGCATGAACATACACACACACACACACACACATACACACACACACACACACACACCACATCCCATCACCACCTCCATTCAATAACTCCAGTGGCTTCCTCAAACCTCCAGGATGTCGTATAAAAGCCTGTTTTGGCATCCCTTCATAACCTGACTGCTTCCTACCTCTCCAGTCTTCTTATACCTTACATCACTCCACATACTCTGTACTCCCATGACATTGGCCCCTAGCTATTCCATATACAAGATACTCCCTCTTTAGACTCCAGGCATTTTCCCTGACTGTTTCCCATGCCTAGAATACTCTCCCTTCTTATTTCTACCTCCTGGCCCTCCTTGCTTCCTTCAGTTAAAAATCCCATTTTCTACAAGAAATCTCCCCTGATCCCCTTAATGCTAGTGCCTTCCCTATGTTGATTATCTCTAATTTATTCTGCATATATCTTTTTCACATATAGTTGCTTACACATTGTCTCCCCATTAGCCTGTGAGTTCTTTAAGAGAACAGAAACTCGCTTACCTTTCTTGTATCTCCAGCACTGAGCACTGTGCATGGTACATAGGGTGCGCTTAATAAATATTTACTGACTGACTGGCTGGCTGATTTGGAGTCTGAGAACCTGGGTTCCAATCTCATCTATGTTATTTACTACCTATGTGACATTAGGCAAGGTATTTAATCTCTCTGGGCCTCCATTTCCTTATCTGTACAATGGGGGTGATTAAACTGAATGACTTTTGAAATCCCTTATGGATCTAAATCTATTATTCTAGTACTATTGGCCAATTCTACAACCACAGCAGGGCACTGAATGTGGGAATCTCAGTGTAAGACAAAGAGCAATGGATCGCAAGTTGTAATCCTGGCTCTCCCACTTCCTATCTTTGAGTCAATCATTGACCAGACAGAGGCTGACTTACCCAGGGTCACACAGCTAGTAAGGGTCTGAGGTCAAATTTGAACTTAGTTCTTCCCAACTCCAGATCCAGCATTCTGTCTACTACACCACTTAGCTGTAACTTTAGATGGCCTCTGAGATCCTTTGTAGCTTAAAATCCTCTGAAGTCTACTAAACTGAGGAATAGCCATTTAAACAATGACCTCTGGTCCCGTTCAAGAAGGACACCTTGGGCTTCTGCACCACCAGGAAGTTGCTACCATAGGGTTCTTGTTCCTTACTCAATTGTCACCATCGAGTACAGTGGTCCCGGCAATGACCCTAAGGAGAACAGGAGTTGGGGGTAGGGAATGAAGTAAAGCAGTTTTAGCAAAAAGAGTCCAACCCTTCTCACCCCAGAGAAACCACAGATATGGGGGCTGGATTCTCAGAATTCACAGGCTAATGAAGCATATCTGAAGTATGAGTGGCCATGTTAGATTTGGCAGTTGTGAATCAAGATAGACTTCCCAGCATTTGCAATGGAAGGAATTGCAGGATAGAGCCCAACCAAGAGAAATACAAAATTCATAGCATTCCTCTCTGTAGTTGAGTTCCTTCCACTGAAAATGGAAGGGGCTGAGCTAAATAATCTTTCAAGTCCCTTCTAGATCTAACATTATCCAAGTTTATGATTCTGGCTTCCGTTTACACCCATGTTCAACCATACTCCAGGCTATACCCTTCTTCCCAACTCCTGTTTCAATATCTATTCTCAGTCCTGTTTTTGAACCTTCTTTCCTCCCATCCTCTCCCTATGACCATCTTCTTACTCTACCTAGATGCAATCCCTCTAATATTCAAAATGTCCAATGCATAAAATTACTTTTTTTTCCTTTCCTCATAGGTAGGGGGAAGTCACTTAACTTCTCAGTGCCCCAATAAATCCTCTCAAACTATAAGGTGTGGCTGAGCATTTGCTAATCTATAGTGATAGATGTGGTTTCCTCATCTGAAATGTGGAATCAAACTCAAAAAGAAACTGTGAGCCACGTATTGATTTAGAATACCACAAATTAGCTTTATCTATGTTATATTGCATTTTTATTTATTTGTGTTAAACATTTTTCAATTATATTTTAATCTTGTTCGGACCCAGAGTTTTGTAGCCTTCCCTTCAGGCCCAGATACCTCAAGTCTGACATCTCTGTCCTACATCAAAGAAAATTCAAGTCCATGAGAACAGAGGGTAGAGATGGATGAGGCTTTCATCAAAATGCAAAACCTTTAGCTGACCTCAAGGTGAATAATTATCTTATTTAGATAGATTTTGGCGGTTACAAATCATGTTCACATACATAAACGTATATGATGATCAGAATTGTTATATGGGTTATCTATTACAGATAAAAGAAACTGAGATTGATGGTCACACATGGCCAGTAGTAACAGAGCCATGGATTTTGGACAAGTTTTCTGCCTCTGAGGCCTATGTAGTTTTCCCAACACCATGTCTCTTTAGAAAACTTCTCAGATGAAAAGGAAAATTTACAGTCTTAGAACAGCGGCTGAATGCAGTAGCTCCTAAAACAATCTACAGAACTATCTCCAGAGGCATAAAAATCTAGGTATGCTGCATTCCAAAACTCATGCATGTTTCTGAGAACCTATCCTTCCCTTGCCCCAAGCTATTACCTCAATCTTGGCAAGGGTCCTCCCAAGACTTACAGAGTTTGAGGATATTTTCCTTTGGACAGCTAAGGATTCCTAATAAATTTCAACATACATTTCAAGAGTCTCAGACAACCCCAAAGATGACACAGCTCTTCCCTCCCCTGGCAGCAATTTAGTATGTACTTAAACCACTAGATCAGTACCACTCTCCTTCCTCTCAAACCTTTCCCCAATGAAATGGAGCTCAGAATTCAGAACTCCTCCTAGCAGCAGAGTGATCCTGCTACATCTGGAGGCCTATGCCTGGGAAGCACTTGCCTTGCCACTATTTACTACCCTCTGTGAAGAAAGGTGGTGATCACTCCCTTAAGAGGTTCTCAGAGGCTTATTTCCACACAGCCTTTCAGACTACCAGGAAAAGACCAGTAGAGCTGTTGAGTTTTATCCCCATCTGTCCCATTAATCTGATTATGCCACAGCCCTAATCAGTTGGATAATACTTCTGCTCTCTGGTTCCCCTTTGGCTGGGTCAGTTTTACAAGCCATGTGCAGAAGTCCCAGTGCATACAGCTCCTAAAGGTGCAAATTAAAAATGCTGTGAAACAGTCAAGGGCTAAAGACAGAAGCTGAGAGGAATTCATACAAATTCAGCCCCCCTGTGACTACTTTTCACTGCAGTGTCTGGCCAGTGTGCTTAACGCTAGAATTTACAGTTATAGGAATCCAATTCTGATCCTTGGCTATCCTCAAAGGCTTCTGTGTCAAAGGAAGGATTTAGTGTCACATCTGTTTTCTTCCAGGGGCTCTTTTATATCTTGAATATCTGCCCTAATATATCAAGAGTGCAAAATGTTAGTATCCGTGGAGTAAAGTATTGATTTAAAAGGTCTCCAAGTCTAGGTTTCAGGGCATAAACTTTCTATCCGAATTTATTTTATATAATCTTCTCTGTTAATGTTGCATATAAAATTTTTCCCATACCCTATGATAAATATTTTCTACTCTGCAAATTGAAAACTGATGGCATTTTCTTGAGTATAGGACGTGGGAGGCATTTTATAGTGCGATTACTACTGACTTTAGCATTGGGCACGCAGAGGGGGAAGGGAATGAGAGAGAGAAAGGTTTATTGGGTAGAAAGAGAGCTGTCCAAACAAGACTTTGTCCCTTTCTACTACAAAATGAAAGTGATAAGAGGGAGGGGCAGAGAAAGAGTTTAAAAATAAAGCCTGTCTTTCAAGCTCATCTTTAATTTCTTCTTTTCCTTCCCTTTCCTTCCGTTTAGAGTCTTAAATAGCAACAGCAATTTGGAAGGAAATGGAGAGGTTTTTGATACTTGCCCACCCAGGAAAACCTCAATCCCCCTTCCCCACCCCTCGCTGTCAGAGAGGGGAGCATCTCTAAAGGAGGACGTGTTTTACTCTCCATATTTAACACAGTCAGGAAACAAGTGTATCAGCAGACACTGCGCATCTGTACTGGTGTTAACATCTAACAGCAGCCTGAAAGCGAGCCAAAGAAGATTGATACATCAGGCTGCCTAGTAAGGGATCCTAGCAAAAGAAAACAAAAACAAAAACAAAAAAAACAACCTTCCACAAGCCAAATCCTACTCCCCCGGTGTTTTGCTACAAGTAAAATGCACTCTGATGATTTACTTGGGTTAGTAATAAGACTGAAAAGGAAAATTGATTTTTTTTCATTTTTAGAATGTTTCCTCCTTACACTTTTTAGCACAGGCAGGGAAGTGGAGTCCGAATGGGTAAGAGTTTACTAAGAGTATATGCTTGAGTCAGCAATTCTTAAAATTGTTGTCCGCCAACCAGAAGCTTTTGAGTTGCCCCCAGCCCTTTATCGTTGTCTCTGTGGCATTTCAGAAACCTTTCAAACCTGCAACCCTGCTGATCCACTTTTAACACGCTAATTAGAATGGTACCTTTCCCCCTGCCTGCAAACCACCCCTTACAGCTGCTTCAGTAACCAGAGAGGAGAAACACAATCACATCTGCATGGCTGACTCAGTTTTTCACCACGTTCCTTTTGATTTCTTCATTAAATCCAATCTGAATCTAATTTTGCCTTTCCTTCCATCCAGGGTCACTCTGTTCTCCCTCCTTTTGGATGCTAGGGAGGGAGGCCATTTCAACAGCCTTGCCCCCAAAGGGCAAAAAAGCCTAACTAGGAGAGTCACTGGAACATAAAGCCATCCCCTCTTTTGTTCTCTTACTCTTGCACCTTTTATCTTTGCCATAGCATTCTCCCCATAGTCTCTAGACTAGTGTATTTCCAAAGGATAAATGGTGCCCCATTTGGTTGTTCTGCAAAAACAGAGAAGAAATGCATAAGATAGTATTGCATCCCCTAAGAGGCTCTGCAGTATCAGATGTTCAAGGAGTATGTATTTCTAGGTTACCTGGCTCGCTGCCAGATGCATTACTAGACAACTCTAATGATCTAGGTTAATGGTTGGCTTAAGGAACCTCACACAGGCTGAAAGCAAATCCTAAAGACAAAGTCAAAGGCCACAGTTTGGGACAGAAAATAAGAGAGTAAATTTACCATGGATATTAAGGTAACCACAAAACTGTCCACTAATAAAGGATGCCAATTATACGCCACTGGTGGAGCAGGTTTCTGATAGAGATTGGCGATCCTGGCCACTTCTAACGGCTCTAAGCTATCTATAAGCCATCACTGGAACCAATGTTTTCTTTCATAAAAATAGCTAGTATTTACATAACATCTTAAAAGTTAGAAAGCACGTTGCCTATGTTACCTCTTGTGATTATCACAGTGACCCTGGGAGGTGGGTGCTATTATTTATCTCCCTAGGGAGATAAATCCCTTATCTTCCCTAGGGAAACTGAGTCCGACTAATTAATAGTCACAGAACTAGGCAGGATTGGAACTTAGATCTTCCTAACTCCAAGTCTAGTACTCTACCCCCACTATGTCACCTCATTACCCCAGAAACTAACTGTTTGACTTGGAGCAAGTCATTTGACCTCTCAGCCTTTTGATAGGAACAACAGCACCCACCCCAAAGGGGTTGTTGCATAAAACAAATACTCATTGTCTCGTAGTCCTGAGTTTAATACAATAAATGACACAGAATAACTGAGAAGCTGTCTCTGTATGCACAACTGGAAGACCATTCCCCTGGTTCACTTCTGTTGTACCTGCTCATCAGGCTTACAGACCAACACAAAGACAATGGTAGTAGGCATCTTTTCTCTTCTCATCTTCAATATCTTCAAAACAACTTTGAAAAGTAGGTGCTATTATTATCCCCATTTTACAGTTGAAGAAACTGAGGCAGGCAGCAGTTAAGCAACCTGCCCAAGGTCACACAGCTAGTAAGTGTCTGAGGTCAAATATGAACTCAGGTCTTCCTGACTCCGAGCCCAATGCTCTACATACAACATCTACGTATCTTTAAGAAGGCCATAGTACACATGACAGAGTCAAGGAGTCTCCAAGAAATGGCATAATTAAAAAGCGTTTTCCATCTAGTAGATTCCTACCTTCTTTTAAGTGTAAACTAACATTTCTATAGTGCTTCTATAGCCCTGGGAGATAAGAAATCAAAGTGTAATATATGTCATTTTATAGAGCAGAAAAATGATACTTAGAGAGGTTAACTGATTTGCCAATATTCATACAGCTAATAATGTTATATTACTAAGTTACTAATTATTAAACTAATAAGTTTCAGAAGTAGGATTCAAATCTAGGTCTCTTGACTCCATGTCAAGTGTTCCTTATACTATTTCAGGCTGTACACACACATACACACACACACACACACACACATACACACACACACACCCCCCCCAACAAGTGTTCCAGATTATTTAAAAGCAGAACTTCCCAAAACCTGTTCTGAAGAAATATTATGTCTATATTATCAAAACCCAGTAAGGTTGTGTCATATTTAGAGTATTGGTTTATGTATCAGGCAACCCCAGTCTATCCTGCTCTACGGTTGACTACAATAAGAGCACATATCTTTCTGTGGACTAAAGATAGCCAGCTCCTTCTGAACAAGTAGCACCTTTCATTAACATTTTTCCTCTTTAATAATAGGGTTCTTAATTACATTTTCCTCCCAACCAATTCATATCCTAAATTGTTGAGATGGTACAGTAAAGCTCTTCAACACTTATTCTCCAACAGTGTAGAAAATTTGTAATCAGTGCTAGGCTACCATAGAAGTTCTTTTTTGCTAGTCTGTAAAGACAACCAGTTTTCTCCTCTGTTCCCTCCCCCATCTCAGGCATGCACAGAGGAGGAAGCTGCCTGGGTAGCTCCACTAGATATGTGCCCAGCTTGGATTGATGCCTCGTCTTAGGACAGGGAGCCCTTGGGACACCAAAAAGGTCAAAGACAATGCTTTGAAATCACCATCTTTCCACACAGACTCAAATCCTAAGCTAGCTTTGATTTTTCTCTCCCCCTCAGTTTACACATCCAAATAGTCACCATGTCCTGCTGATTCTCCCTCTACAGTATTTTTAACACCTGTCCCTCTTCAATCTCACTGGCATCACCCTACTTCTTTCACTGTTTTCTCTACTTTGCAACTTCCCGTTGGCCTGTCTGATTCTAGTTCTCCCCCTCACCATGCAGACATACAAAAAGTTTCATCTTCTGCCCTGATACATTTGGACTGGCTATTCCCCGACGTATCAAATGCATACCCTCCTAACCTCCATCTCCTAGAATATGAAATTTCCTTCAAATCAAATACCACCTACTACATGAAACCTTTCCTGATTCCCTCACACCCTGAGCTAATGCCCTTCCTCCCCTTAACTACCATACATTCATTGTATACACAGTCTGTGTATACTTATATAGTGCAGTTAGGTAGCGTAGTAGATAGAGTGCTGGGCCTGGAGTCAGGAAGACTCATCTTCCTGCGTTTAACTCTGGTCTCAGACACTTACTACCTGTGTGACTGGTCAAGTCACTTAACCCTGTTTGTCTCACATTCCTCATCTGCAAACAAGCTGAAGGACCACTCTAGCATCTTTGTCAAGACAACCCCAAGTGGAGTTAGGAAGAGTCATACCTGACTGAAATGACTAAACAACAATAACATACTGATATGGGCAGCCAGGAGGCACAGTGGATAGAGCTCTGGGCTGGAAGTCAAGAACACATCATCCTGAGTTCAAATCTGGCCTCAGCTATTTGACCTTGGCCAAGTCACTTAACCCTGTTTGCCTCAGTTTCCTCATCTGTAAAATGAGTTGGAGAAGGAAATGGCAAACCTCTCCAGTGTCTTTAACAAGAAAACCCCACATGGAGTCATGAAGAGTTGGACATGAGTGAAATGACTGAACAAGAAAAATATTCTATTATATGTCCATATTCTCTCCCTTATTAGAATGTAATCCACTTTAGTTCAGGGATTATTTCACTTTTTGCTTTTGACCCCCAGTGCTTAACTCAGGGCCTGACATATAATAAATGCTTGCTGATTGATTGCTCATCTTCATAGTTGCAAAAAAATAATATTCCAAATGCACAAACCTGATGATGTGATTCCCCTGCTCAAAAATCTTCCATAGCCTTATATTGCCCTAGGACAAAATACAAACGTTTGATGTTGACCATCAAGCCACCCACAATCTAGTTCCCACTTCACTTTTTAGCCTTATTTCATATTACTCCACTTGACAAATTTTACATTCCAGCTACAGTGATCTGTTAGCTCTTCTCCAATCACATTCTGCATATCCGCATCTATGTCTTTATGTACGTGATGATTCCCCACAGCAGGGGTTCCATCCCTTCTCATTTTTGCCTACTGATAACCATCTCTTCCTTCTAGCACCAGTTCATTTGCCATCTCCTGTTTCCCCAAGCTGAAAGTGATCTCCCACTCTTCAAGTTGCAATTGAGTACTTAGGCTGGATTTCTGCTTTGCTCATGTCACATTCTATCCTATAATCTAGGTATCTGTGTACATATCATATTCAGTCAGTCAATAGACACTTAGCAAGCACCTCATATGTGTCAGGCACTGTGCTAAGTACCGGGGATACAAAAAAAGGCAAAAAAAGAAAAGAAACCATTTCCTGTTCTCAAGGAGCTCACAGTCTAATGGGGGAAACAATATACAAATAACTACGTACAAGCAAATTACATACAGGATAAACTGGGGACAGTCCCAAAAGGAAAGAACTGAGATTAAGGATTACTGGTTAAGAGTTTGGGTTTTGTTTCGTTTTTTGTTTGTTTTGCAGAAGGTGTGTGACTTTAGCTGAAATCTGGAGGGAGGGAAGCTGAAAGCAAGGAAGTAGAAATTGAAGGGAGAGAACTCTAACCATAGGGGAGAGCCAGTGCTAATACTCAGTGTCAGATTCAACAAACAGCAAGAATAGGGAACTGAGCCAAATTTATAAAAATACAAGTCATTCCTCAATTGATAAATGATCAAAGGATATAAATAGGCAATTTTCAGACAAAGAGATCAAAGCTATGTACAGTCATATGAAAAAATGCTCTAAATCACTATTGATTAGAGAAATGCAATTTAAAACAACTCTGAGATACCACCTCATACCTATCAGATTGGCTAATATGGCAAAAAGGGAAATGTTGGATATTGGAGGGGATGTGGGAAAACTGGGACATTAATACATTGCTGGTAGAATTATGGACTGGTCCCACCATTCTAAAGAACAATTTGGAACTATGTCCAAAGGGCAACCAAACTGTGCATACTCTTTAATCCAGCAATACCACTGCTAGGTCTATATCCCAAAGAATCCAAATAAAGGGAAAAGGACCTATTTCTACAAAAATATTTATAGCAGCTCTTTTTGTGGTACCTAAAAATTGGAAATCAAAAGGTTGTCCATCAGTTGGGGGAGTGGTTAAACAAGCTGTGATATATAATTGGAATATTGTTGTGCTATAAGAAAAGATAAACAGGATGATTTCAGAAAAACCTGGAAAGCTTACATAAACTGATGCATAGTGAAGTGAACAGAACCAGGAGAATGCTGTACACAATAACAGGAATATTGTTCCATGAAGAATTGTGAATGACTTAGCTATTCTGAGTAATACAACGATCCAAGACAATTCCAAAGGACTAATGATGACGCATACTATCCTCCTCCAGACAAAGAACTGGTGTTGATTAAATACAGACCGAAGCATGCTATTTTTCACTTTCTTGGTCTTATTCTTTTCTTTTATTTGAGTCTTCTTATAGAAAATGATTAATATAGACATGTTTTATGTAATTGTATATGTATAACCTATACCTGATTGCTTACCTCCTCAAGCAGGGTAAAAGGGAGGGAGGGAGAGATAAAATTTGGAACTCAAAACTTTAAAGAAAAGAAACAGCAAAAAGCTCCATATAACTGGATCAGAGTACGTGGATGGGGATAAGGAATAAGACTATACAGGAAGGGGTAAATCCTGGAAATAATAAGGAGCTATTGGAGTTTGCTGAATGAGGGAAGCAGTAGGCTGAGGGGCTGGGGGTAAGGATATATTCTCTCCATTAGAAAATAAGTTCCTGGAGAGCAGGAGCTGAGGATGTTTTTTTTTTTTTCATCTTTGTATCTCCACTACTTAGAACAGTACCTTGCACATATTAGGTACTAAGTAAATGTTTGTTAAATTTTGAATTGATATGCATCACAGAAACAGGGTTGTTAAGTAGAGCGGCACCTGTTCATGTACACCATGTCAGGCAAAGCAAAAACTAGAGGAAGAATTTCACCCTCCTATCTAAAGCTTTAGTTCAATAACCCTTTCTATTTTCCCCTGTTATATGAATCTTGCCCAAGGTCAGGAACTTCAACCACTGGATCAATAATAGAATTGACTCCTTTATACTCTTTGGGTAATAACGTCTTATACATTGTAGGTCCTTTAAAAATGTATTATTGGTCTCTGTTTGTTTACCCGGATTGGATAAAAGGACCTTATTAGGAGATCCCACTAGTATGTATGAGCTGTCAAAAGTGCAGTCGTTAGGGACAACCCTGTATCCAGAGCAGGGTGACTGGTGTTCCAGGGCACTGAATTTAGAGGATGCTAAGAGCATTCGTTCTTCAGCAGCATTTACACAACAGAGGTTAGTACCTAGTTAGCTACTGAAATAGGAAGTCACCAGCTAACCAGTTTCTTCCTCCTGAAAAGTGCTTGCCTATCTCCAGTGGTGACCTCCCCAGCAGTAGCATGGTGGTATCCTAGGACCTCCTCTTGCCAGATCCAGTCTCTGATTAGAAAAGTTTATTTGAGATATTATTTTATGCTACTTACCCCTAGGCATCATTCAAAAGCTACCCCAGTGTTATGTTCAATAGGACTCTGCTTAGGGGTAGTCCTGAGCAAAGAGAGACACCTCTAGGTTCAGAGGCTTGGCTTACAGTTGCTCATATAAGTCAGAGCCATCTGAGTCCCTACCCTAACTTAAAGAGAGGGTGAGAGGAAAACAAAAGAATCACTGGACAAGATTTCTTTCTGCTTTGGGGAATTACAAGACCCACTTGAATTATAGGAATTTGAATGCAAAGGAAAATGAATTAGGATAAATGGTAATAGAAAAAAAGTAGTCATTCAGCAGGTGCTCCAAGCTGCCTGAGGGATCCTGCATGAAATATTTTTTTCCAAGGATTCAAGGAATATCCTCATAAACCTTATACACCAGAGTAGCATATTATTTTTATTAAAAAGAGTATGTGCATTTCTGCCACATTAATATTTTAGTTACAGAATTGCTTTTCTGGGCAAGTACATTTTGGACTTTAAGGCACTAATATTGAAAGTAATTCTTAGTATTCCTTTACATAGAAAACAGTTCATAAAAAATTCCATATCCTATAGTGCTCAACAGACAGCAGATTAACTTCAAAACTCCCCTTGACCATCAACAGAATCAGAATATTGATTAGCTCATAAATACTATTCCCTGGAATCATTTAGCTATGGTATGGCCAAGAATCCAAAGGCAGTTCTGAAAGCCCTAATGCCACAGGGCAAGGTCCTTCATTAGCTCTCTGAGATTACACAGCTATTAATTACCTCCTCAATTTTAGACTACATTCCTTTCATATACTCAGTCAGCAGAAAAAGAGTACTCTAACTTTACTTTTCATAGTAAGAAATGAGAATCTCAATCCCCTCTGACCAGTAGAACCTTTTTTTTTTTTAGCTTTTTATCAGATGGATTTTCATCTACTCCTCTACTAAAAACTAATTCCATTGCCTTATATTTAGATTGAAGAAACCCTAGGTTCTCAAAGGCTATGCCAGTGAAACATAAGTACAACCCCTAGCTCCTGATCATTACCACTGGCTACTCACACTTTCCTTACCAGTAAAGCAAGTTGATTATTCTGGGAAGTGATGTGGGGTGGGTCACAGGCAATAGTCCAGATAATAATTGTTTATAGGGAGGTCTTACTAAGATGAAAGACTTCATGCATAGTCCCTTCTATGCCCTCTGTGTCTATCTTCTAAGCTTCCGTCTATTTTAAACATGCAAAAAGACTCATCAGCAAAGCATTGGCCACTGGGAAATTCTTTTTGGTCAAAGGTACTCATGAAGATCATATACAATGGTATGGAAATGTTTTACTCTCCATCAGTGAGGGTGAATGGAGGAAGAACCCATTCTAGTGAAATCACGGATCCTTAAAATATCTAAGCACATGGTATATGAATCACTTAAGAGAAGCAATATTTTTGTGCCATTAATGCTCATGTGTGTCCACTGACTCTAGGTTTACTCAGAACCTCTGTCTTTGACCAGCTGAAATTATGTCGAGTTGGTTTTTGCATCTTTAGTTAGTTCTTCTTCAGTTGAGTTCTGAATTCTGTGCCATACACATTTTCTTAATTATTTTTATGGTTTTTAAGAATAGGTATTCTCCCAAAGAAATGTGTAAAAATTGTAGCTCTTAAGGAACACACTTAAAATAATCTTAGCTATATTAGTTACTTTACTTTATATCAGTCTTCTTGAAGTTGGAAGATAAATGAGAAGACCAGTCAAAACAAGACATAACACAGAACAAACAAACAAAAACAACCCAAACCCAGTTGCAAACTTGCTCTAAAGAAAAATGAGTACCATGGAAAAGGCAACATAAATTCTGGAGCACTGATACTAAGGAAAAACAAATTTTTACTGATAAAATTCACATTATCATTTAAGGCTACTCCAAAAATGTCAGAATAAGTCCAGGTAAGCTAAAGAGATCTTTATCAAGCTATAAAATATCCACCCAAATAAATGGAGTGGAAGATTTTTAAAAAAAGTCTAGTGATCCTCAAAGGCTTGATTCCAATGAGGAATTCTGAACTCTGACAAATATCTTGAAGAATTGTTCCAGAATTACAGAAATTCCTAAATAGAAGCAAGATCCTACAAAATGGCTTTGAACTATCCCCATACCAAATCACAAAAGTTCTGCAATTTATCCAAGACACACAGAATCATTTTTCAGTAGCCTAGGGACCCCCTTGATTTTCACTGAAAATTTAACAAAATTAAGAAAAAGATTTGACAAATAAATCTAAGGGCTATTTGTTTAAATTAAAGTGATAAAGTTAGATCATCTGATTTTTAAAAGAGAGGAAAGTCTAATTGTATCAAAAATGAAAAAAGGGAATTCTCAAAGGAAGGCAAAATAAAGGAAACTCCCAGAAATCATTTTGGCCAATTATATACCCCCAAAATGGTAACTTAGATGAAATTTGTAATATTTACCAAAATATAAATACAAAGATTAAAAAAACAAGAAGTGCATTTAAATATCCCTGGCTTCATAAAAATAATTTGAACAAGTTATAAATGAACTCCCATGGAAAAAAACATCTGGGGCCAGATGGATTCACAAATAAATTCTATCAAAGAATGATTTATTCCAATATTATATAATCTATTTTTAAAATGGGAATAGAAGGGATTCTTCCTGTACAAATTTATTTTACATAATCTCAACTGGACCTACACTGCAGCAAGGCAATCTTTTTATATCTCCTTAATTGATATACTGTCCCATTCACCACAGGAGCTTTTCCAAATCTTTTCATGTCTCCTTAAATTTCTCATGGCACCCCTTCCTCCCTCCATCTCAGCTAAGAACTTTCCCTCAAATTTCACTAAATACAAAATGAAGCTATTTGCTAGGAGTTCCTTCTTCCCTCTTCCTCATCTCACATCACTCAGCGATCTTCTTCACTATCTTCTCTATCACTTCTGTCTCAAATAAAAGGGTGACTCTTCTCTTTGCTAAGGCAAACCCCATTACAAGCACAAGTGATCCTAATCCATCTTACCTTTTCCAGCATATTGTCCCTTCTATTATCTCTACTCTCTCAATAAATTTCAATATCTCCATCCACTGCTTCCCTGATACATACTAACTTACCTATGTCTCCCCTATCCTTAAAAAAACAAAACAAAACAAAACAAAACCACGTACCACGTCTCACTTGATCCATTCAGGCCTACAAGCTATTTTTGCATATCCCTTCTTCCTTTTGTGGCTGAATTATTTGAACAATCCATCTGCATAGGTATCTCCACTTCGTTTCCTCTTATTCTCTTCTAAACTCTCAGCAGGTCTTCTGACCTCATCGTTCGACTGAAACGTCTTTTTCCAGAGTTACCAGTGTTATCTTAAATGTCAGATCCAATGGTCTTTTTTTCTATCTCCATTCTTCTTGACCTCTCAGCAGCCTTTGTTATTAGTGATCACCTTCTTCTTGATACTCTCTCATTTCCAAGTTTTTGTGATGTTGCTCTACTTTTTTCCTCTCACTATATGTCTGCCCATTCTTTCAAAGTCTCTTTATTGGATCTCCAACCAGGCCATTTTCAGTAGCTATGGGTCTCCCCCAAAACGCTGTCTTGGGCCCTCTTTTACCTCTATATTATCTTGTTTGGTGATAGCTCTCATAGATTAAATGATCATTTCTATGAAGTTAAGTCCTACATCTCCTTATTCATCCCTAAGCTCTTTCCTGACCCTCATACTTACATCTCCAATTATTTATTGGAACTATTTTCCCTGTAGATATCTTAAATTCAACATGTGTAAACTAGACTCATTACTGCCCCCCCAAAAAAAATAGCCTTACCCTCTTGCAAACTTCTCTATTACTGTGCAGGGTACCACCATCTTCCCAGTCAGTCAGACTCAAAAATTAGGCATCATTCTCAAAAATTAGGCATCATTCTCAAAAATTAGGCATCATTCTCAAAAATTAGGCACTTTCATTTATTCCTCATATCCAAACCTGTACAAAGTCTTGTCTATTCTACTTCATATCTCATATATGCCTTCATATTTCCTTTCACATAATACCTAGACTGGTGCAGGCTTCATCGCCTCACACCTGGACAATCGCAATAGCCTTCTAGTTGGTCTCCCTGCCTCAAGTCTTTCCTGTCCATCCTCCACTCAGCTACCAAAGTAAATCTTCCTAAAGTGTAGGGTTGACTATGTCATCAACACTGGCCCCCCAATTCAATAAACTCCAGTGACTCCCTCTAACCTCCGGTGTCAAGTATAAAGTCCTCTGCTTGGCTTTCAAGACCCTTCATGACTCCTTCTTACCTTTCCAGAATTCTTATACTTCACTTACTCTATGATACACTGACACTGGTCTTCCTGCTTTTCCTCATAAATAACCCTCTAGCTCCTCACTGTGCATTTTCACTAGCTGTCCCCCAAGCCTAGAGTGCTCCCTCTTTGTCTTTCTTGCTCTCCTTTTGGCTACCCTGGCTTCCTTTAAGCTCAAATATTACCTTGTGTAGGAAGCCTTTCCTGGCCCCTCTCAATGTCCACGTCTTCCCTCTAAGATGACATCCAGTTCATCCAGTATATTTCTTGGTCATGTATACTTGTTTGCGTATTGTCTACCTCATTAAAATGTGAATTCTTTGAGGGTAGTGACTGTTTTTGCCTTTTTTTGTATTTCCAGTCCTAAGTATAGTACCTGGATATCTTATAAGCTTTAAAAATACTTGTTGATTTTACTTCACTCTCTAATGCAAATAGTCAAATATAATTATTTACACCAGAAAAACTTTGAACAAATATCTTTAATAACCAACATAAAAATATTAAATAAAATAATAGTAAAGAGGCTACAATATATTAAAAAGCTTATTATCAAGTCATATTGGTAGCAGGAATATGAGGTACATTTAATATAAGGAAAACAATAAACATAAAAAACCATATTAATAAAAAATAAATATTACATATTATATTAGTAAATACTGAAACTCTTTTGACAAAATCCAATACCTGTTTCCATTAAAAACAAAAACAACTCAAAATTATTAAAAGAAGTGGACTTTTCTTTCATATGCTAAGTATTATACATCTAAAGCCAAGTGCAAAAATAATATATAATGGAAAAAGGCTATAGATCAGTCTAGTAAAAACAGGCCCTGTTATCAACGCTATTACTTAATGCATTGGTACAAATGTTATAAATATATGCATACATAAACATGTATACACACATACTATATACATATCAATAAGATAAAAAAGAGAAATGCCAAAAATAGTCATAGGAAAAGAGGAGATAAAACTATCATTATATATTATATATCTAGAGTAGGAGTGCTTAACCTTTTTTCATGCTGGATCCCTTTGGCATTTCAGCGAAGCCTGTTGACTCCTTCTGAGAATAATGTTTTCAAATGCACAAAATACATATGATAACAAAGGAAATAAATTATATTGAAATATAATTTATCAATTTTTTTAAACAAGTTTATGGACCCCAGTTTAAGAACTCCCAATCAAAACCACTAGTAGGTCTATATCCCAAAGAAATCATAAAAAATGGAAAAGGACCTACATGGACAAAAATACTTACAGTAACTCTTTTTGTGGTGCAAAGAATTGGAAATTGAGAGATGCCCATCAATTGGGGAATGGCTGAACAAATTGTGATATATGAATGTAATGGAATACTATTTGTGCTATAAAAAATGATGAGCTGGAGGATTTAAGAAAAACATAAAAAACTATATATGAACTGATGCTGAGGGAAGTGAGCAGAACCAGATGAACATTGTACACAGTGACAGTCGCAGTGTGTGAGGACTAACTTTGATAGACTTAGCTCTTCTCAGAAATTCAATGATCTAAATCTATTCCAAAAGACTCATGATGGAAAATGTTATCCACATCCAGAGAAAGAACTACGGAGTCCGAATGCAGATCAAAGCGTATTATCTGCTCTCTTTTTGGTGGTGTTTTTTTCTTTCCCACAGTTTTTCCCTTTTGTTCTGATTCTTCTTTCACAACATGACTAATGTGGAAATATGTTTAATATGATTAAAAATTTATAACCTATAGCAGATTGTTTGCCCTCTTGAGGAGAAGGGAGAGGAGGGAGGGAGAATAAAACAACAGGGATTCAAAATCTTATAAAAGTGAATGCTGAAAAGCATCTTTAATGTAACTAGGAAAAATACTATTAAGTGGGGAGGAAAAGAAAGGGAAATGAAGGGAAAAAATTTAAAAAAACAAAATTTTTTAAAGAATTCCTGATCAAGAGAGTGCAAAAGAATAAATTAAAATTTAACTTAAACAAGTGATCATTTCAGCAAGCAATCAGAATATAAAATAAATTCACATGAACCATCAGTATTTCTGAATAGTATCCACAAAATCCAGCAGGAAGAAATAACTACATATAATATGTAGTTAAAATAACTACATGATGTATAAAATATTTATCTATGAGCACTTTTAAGAAAAATATAAACACAACTACAAATCATTCCTCATAAAAATAAAGACAGATTCAAATAATTGAGAAATGTTAGTTGCTTAAAGATAGGACAACTAAATAATAAAAACGACAATGCTATCTAATCTAGTGCTACAACAGTCAAACTAATAAAGGATTATTTTATAGAAATAGGAAAAAAATGAAATTCATCTGATGCAACAAGTCAAGAATCTCAAAGGAAATAATGAAAAAAGTCGCAAGGGACGGGGGCCTAGAAATGCTTCAAACTACATTACAAAATGGTAATCATCAAAATCATTTGTACTGGTTTAAAAATAGAGCAGTCAATGAACAAAACAGATTAGGTACATGAGATAAGGACCAAAGCATAATGTTTAATAAACCCTAACACCTAAGCCAAATGGCATAAGGACTCATTATTTCACAAACATCACTGGGAAAACTAGAAAGCAATGTGGCAGAAACTAGGCATAGATTAATACCTCATACCATAGGCCAAGATCAGCTCTAAATGGATAAGAAAACTTAGAGATAAAAAGGTAACACCATGAACAAATTAGAAAAGAAAAGAAGAAAATAACTCCAACACTGGATAGGGAAAATGTTCATGACCAATAGAAGGATAGAAAAAAATCACAAAAGAGAAATAAATTTTGATTACATAATTTTTTTAAAGTTTTGCACAAAATCAGTGTATTCAAGATTATAAAGGAAACAGTTTACTTTGGGGGGGGGGGAATCTTTGCTGCACGTTTCTCCCATAAGGGTCTCATATTCAAGTTATATAAAAAAACAAACTAGGACTATGGGTAGAAATTACAAGAAAGCAGATTTGGGAATTCATGTAAGCAAAAACTCGCTATTAACTGGAACTTTCCAAAATGAAATTGACCTCCTTGGAGGATAATGATTGTTTTTATCATTGAATAAGTTAAATCCTAACAGACACTTACTATCCATGTGACTGAGCAATTCATTTTACTGACTGCTTCCTCAGACAATAATAGTGTTTCCTCCTAGGGCTGTTGTGCAAATCAAATGAGATATCTGTAAAAGACTTAGAACAGTGCCTGGCACATAGAAGGTATTTAGTGAATGCTTATTTCCTTCTTCCTTTCTTCCTTCTTTTCCTTCTTCCTTCTTTCTTTCCTGCCCTCCATGTTGCCTCCCAAGAATTACATAGGGTAAAAGGTGAAACAGGCAACCGATGGTAAGCCTGGAAGGATGGGGCTGTCACACAGGAACAATATTATAAAGAAACTCTATTGTAGTGTTTTTATCTTATGGCTTTTTTTCCAGTTTTAAGAATTTTAGATCAAGAGGAGGATATTTTGTGAACACCTAAAACAATAAAGCTTTCAGTAAGATAAGAGTTATAGCACTTTGCAAAGCAAATGTCATAATGAAAATGCAGCTTAAGGGTAAATGCAAAGAAAAAATAAAGGCCTATTTTGGCTTTTTTATTGTAGGGTTCCAAAGAAGCAGCTTGGAAATAAATACTAACATCTTCCTAATGGTTGTGAATGCAGTTGTATCGAACTGGAAGCCCACAGAAACACTAGATTCTCTGAGCTGATAGAGGACTTATGGGCCACTTAGTTCAATGTGTGACTGAGCCAGAAGTCAGAATCTCAATCCCAGCAAAAAAGTGGGTCTCAAAGGTCATCAAACACCTGTACCTAAACATCTAGTCCAACCTGCAGTCAAATAGAAATCTGCTTTAAATTATCACCAATAAGACAAGTTGTCACCTGGTCTCATCTGGAAGGCCTCTGGCAATGGAGAATTTACTACCCACTGAAGTAACACACAATTATTTTACTTCTAGGAAACTCCAATTGAACACTGTTTGGAGGTGAGGAGACCTAGGTGAACTCCCTGTTTCTGCTCCCTCTCCAATTAATTCTCAACCCAATTTCCAAGTGTATATTCCTAAATATATGCGCAACTATGTCACTTCTCTACTCAAAAGGCTTAAGTTTCTCTAAAGTAAAGCAAATTTCACAACCTGTATTTAAAGTTCTCCCTGATCTGATTCCTACCTACCTTTGTAGCCTCTTCCTGTGTTCTGTATTCCAGTCAAATTGGTCTATTATCTGTTTCTGAATTGAACAATTCATTTTTTCCCTCCATACTTTTGCATTAGGTAGACTCTACACCCAGAATTTTAATCTGCCTCCTTGACTCTTTAAATTCATCCAAGGCTCGGCTGAGGTGCTAAGTCTGGGCCGCTGCCAATCGATACCCAATCATGAGTACTTTCTTCTTCCTCACATTGCTTTGCATTTAACTATCTAGCATTCTGCCACCCACCCTTCTCCCCAGCAGAATGGAAGTATCCTGAAGACAAGGAGTGTTTCACCTTTGTCTTTGTATCATTAACAATAACAATGATATTAATAACTGATAATAATTATGATAGCATTGATATAGCACTTAATTATACAAAGCACTTTACAAATATTATCCTATTTCACCCACTCAACAGCCTTGGGATGTCGGTTCTACTATTATCATTCCTATTTTACAGATGAAGAAATCAAGGCAAGTAGATGTTAAATGACTTGCCCAATACCACAGCTAGAAAGTGTCTGAGGTTGAATCTGAACCTCAAAATGTCCTGACTTTCAGTCCAGCATTCTATCCAAAGCATCATCTCGCTGTATTCCCAGCACTTAGCATCGGAATTTGCACATAAGATTATAGCTCATAAAATAATAGGTTTAGAATTGTAAGGGCCTTCAGAGGGCATCTAATCCAACTTTTTATTTTATAGATGAGGCATGTGAAAAAGAAAAAAAATGAGGTGACTTGCCCTGGGTTCACACAGGTAATGACAGAGCTAATATAACTGGGACCTCTACCTCCAACAATCTTTCCAAATGACCACACTTCCAGATAGCAGTCACTTAACAAATATTTGAGTTAAATTTTAATTTTACTGGTGGGCAGTTGCTTCCAGCGGTCTACAACCAAGAGCAATAAACTTCACCAGCCCTATAACTAAGTTATCAATGTTCCTTCCTGGCCCTGGCAAATCTATAGCCATTTAAGAATACAAAAGGCACTCCAGATTTGAATCACAGTAATCACATTATGAAACTCACAAACCTGAATCAAAATTTTAGGGGACAGAGGTAATGGAGACAGTACAATCCGAAAGAAAAAGGTTGAGTTTTGAGATCAGATGACTAGAAAAATAGTTACATCATTGACTGAAATAGGAAAGCTGGAGGGAAAAATTGGTTCAGAGAGTGAGAAGGCAGGCCAAATTGATTTTAAACATGATTGAATTGGAATTTCTAGAGGGATATCCAGATGATTCTATCCACCAAGCAGTGGGAAACTCAAGGCTAAGGGCCAAGAGAGAGTCAATTACACAAATGTCATCATTTAAGCCATGGGAGTGGACAAGATTGCTAAGGGAAAGAGTACGGAGAAAGAGGAGCCCGAGAAGAGAATTCTGGGAAACGATCACATTTAAAAAGGAAGAAGACAAAGAAGAGTCAGAGAGGGAAAGCAATGTTCCCTCTTGGGGCAAATTTCCTCCATTTGAAGAACCCCCGCACATAAGTCTTTTCATATAAGCTTCTCCAAGGCTGAGAGAGTTTTCGTTTTTTTTTTTCTTTTTGTGGCACTAATGCCCAGCTCACAGTAATACCAATTCAATGGTTGTTGAATTGAATTGAATGAACCATGGAAGCAGTGCATATACTAAAGTTGCAATGATACAGAGAAAATTAATGGGATGATCATTATATGAGGAGATACGTTTGTGAAGCATTCTATATCCTCATATTCTTTCCACCTCAAATAACCACATGTCTACTTATCTCTTTCCTTGTTGTATCCCTCTAATAGAACATAAGCTCTTTTAAGACAGGCTAGATTTTGTTTGTGTTTGTTTTTGCCTTTGTATCCTCAGCCCTTAGGATGATGCCTTGCACCTAGTAGGTGCTCAATAATACTAGATTGAGATGGCCAAGATGTCCAAAATGAAGTCAGCAAAAATCTTACTGTCCCTTGTCTTGTTCAGACTGTTCTGTTCATTGTAAAGATACGACAAACTATAGAGAATCAAGAGATGGAGAGATGGAGAGATGGCAACTGGAATAGCGAAGGAACCGGATACCATGTTACGTGTGGGTAAGTTAAAAGAACTATAGATGTGTATGTGAAGAGGAGAACATGGTGGAGGAATAATGACTTTCTTCAAGTATTTGAGGAACTGTCAAGAAGGATTTGACTTATTCTGCTTGGCCCCATAGGGAGAACTAAAGATCTAGGTAGAAACCACATTGTGGTAGATGTAGGTGAACCATAAAGAAAAAAGAAGATTGTAAACAACTAGAAATTTTCTCATTGTGAAATTACAATTAGTCTTAATCACAAAGAAGCAGAGAAAGTACACCTCCTTTCTCTGCAGAGGAGGTGACTATGCATATGGAATGTTGCATATATTTTCAGTTGTAGTCAATGTATTGATGAGTTTTACTAAACTCCTTTTTTATTTTTTATTTTTGCTTTGTTATAAGGAATGTTTCTCTAGAGAGAAGAGAGGACAGGAATATATTTGAAAATGTGAAGATATTCAGAGACCTGATGTTCCTCAGGATGACTGGAGATGATCCATGTGAAGATATAAAGACAAAATATAAGACAAAAGAGAGGGGATTTAGGTGGCACAGAAGAGAGAGTGCTGAGCCTGGAGTCAAGAAGACTTGGTTTCCTGAGTTCAAATCTCACCTTCAACACTTATCAGCTGTGTGACCCTGGGACAGTCACTTAACTCTGTTTGCTTCGGTTTCCTCATCTGTGAAAATGAGTTGGAGAAGGAAATAGCAAACCACTCCAGTATCTGTCAACAAATCCCCAAATGGAGTCATGAAGAGTCAGATATGGTTGAAAAATGACTAAACAATTATAAAAAGACAAAAGAGACATATTTATACATATGTGTATAAATATGTGTGTGTGTATATATACATATATAAAATATATTTAAACAATGTGATTCAAAAGTAAAATGGGCCATTTCACATGGTAGTAGGTTCCCCTTTATTGAAGGTCTTCTTTAAGGATATTTCAATAGAGGATTCCTGTTCAGGGACAGGTTAGAATTTATGACCTCTGACATTCCTTCCAATTTTGTGATGTTATGCTATGAGTCTCTGCTTCACTGGGAATGGCAGATGTAAAATTAAGTTTGCAGTTTACCATATTGTTGTAATTCCCACCATTCTATATAAAGTACCTTGAAGGGTTGGAAAAATACCATAAATACTAGCTGTGGAAAAACCTTAGGACCAAGTATATTCATGGGCACTCACGATATTCTTCAGCACTGATTATCAAATGCCAGATTCTCTAGGCCAAACTTGTGACCAGAATGTCTCACTCTGTTCTCCCAAAATAAGTGCTGTGCTCCCAAATGAACCAAGGAATATGTTTAAAAGGAGAGAGAAAATGTTTTAGATGGCCTCCAGATTCCGTTTTTAAAACTGTGAATCAGATATAGCATCTTAGAAGAATATGGACTAAGAACATTCCATATGGAAGAGAAATATAGGACAAAGAACTCAATATTTTGAAATTTTATGCTTGCCAAGGTAGGTGTGGGGGGGAGGGAAGCACTGGGCTCAGAACTCTTAAGTGAAAATTCTCCATGAAATTGATGGTTCCAGTTGCACCTAAATGTGATCATTCTAGAGCGACCTCTGAACACACTCATAGACACTTTAGGAAATCATCCTTTCTTGCAAAGGATCACTGACGAAAAGGTTCTGTGGATTAAAACAAGAAACAGTAACAATAACAGGGAAACAGACTGTTAGGCTATCCTTAACTGACCCAAGGGCTGTCCCATTTCCATTCACATCAGGAAATGTTTGAGAAAAGTGGTAATACCAAGCATCTAACTCCTTTCAAGAAGTAGAGATGCATGGCTCCAATCTAATGAAATAAATTATGAAATCATATCACGAATGTTACAAAACCCCCTTAGTGAAATCTGTAGCTATTATCTAAGAATACACCACTGAATAAACAAAGTAGATGAAAAAATTCATGTTGCTTATACTTTGTATCATATGTGCTCCACTTGATTATGACATATATATATTTAGTTGCATTCACACATGTGAATGGATAATAAAGAGATAGATACATATATATATATATATGTATACTTACATTTTAGGCACTACAGACAATGAACAGAACCTAGAATTGAGACATGAGTAGGAGGAAAACCTGAGCACAGACTGAAATTGGAAAACTACACAGTTCTCTTCAAAGTTTTCAAAATTCTTGCTTCTAGGAAAAAGTCAATCTCTTAATATAAATATATGCTATCGAGTTCAAAAGCATGGAGCATCCTAATCTCAAGAAAATTATTAATAACTTAGTATTGTAAGGAGGTTATTATAAGTAATCCAAAGAACAAGGGTCGATGCACAATTGGCATAAGCAGGTTGCAGGATCCTGAATTCTATGAAAGAAGTGACAGAGGGGGTAGACTAGTCAAACAAATGAGACACAATGGATAGGCATTCTGAGGTAGAGCAGTGTCTCTGGGATACCAAGGGAAAAGATTCCAATGTATTGGAAAGATGCAGTCTGTAGGTCATATGGGAAATCAAGGATAAGAAAGCCTGGATAGGAATGAATGCACCTCCAGGATGGAGACTCCTATGGAAACATCATCCACCTAAGTATTTTTCCAATCCACAAACATGTGTGACATCATCGCTATGGCAGAGACTGCCACAAGAACAAACATGCAAATACACTAAGGACAATTCATGCATGTTGTCCAAAACTTGCCTCCGGTGTTTCATTGGTCATTTTAAAATTGAGTATCCTTATAATTGAGCTCCTGAAGTTTTGTTTAGATAGTATTCTCCTACTTACCTTCTAATAAATATTTAAGATCGCTTTTAAATTTAAAATCTTTTTATTTGGTCTTAACTGCCTGAAACGGCAACATCCGGACTACATCTGTGCAGAAGGGATGGCTCATAAGTGACACAAAATGAAATTAACTCAGTATATTCCTGAGTATATCCCTTCAACAGTCACCAAGATCCAGGGCTGTGCTAGAAAGCAAAGAGATTTCAATTCCCTGTTAATTCAACAAGTCCCTATTGTGTTTTAGGCACTATGATCAGCACTGGGATATACAGATAAGAAAAAAACATCAAGGAAACAATCCCTGGCATCAAAGAAACTACAAATACTGGGAAAGAAGATAAAAGATATGCACAATTTAATAACTACAAGGTAATTGAAGGAGGGAGAGGGCATTTCCAACTGTGAGAGTTCAGGAAAGGCTTTTGTGTTACCTGAAGGCCTTGAAGGAAGTCAGGGATTCTAAGAGGCACCTACATCCCAGACCTGGAGCAATAACCTGTGCAAAGGCCTGGAGATGGTAAATGGAAAGTCATGTTTGGGGTCTATCTAACAGGAATATAAATATTTAAAGGAATCATTGATGGCTTCTAACTAGGCTGATGATGGAGAAGCCACCCTATACAATTTATTTCTGTATACAGATATGGGAACAAAACACAGTATGTCCAGATGGAATATTTGGATGTTAGGAATGTGTGGCATACATGTGCATGTTTTCAAGTTAGCCCCCAAAATGCAGAACTGAGATAAATCTTTGTACTCTGGGCCACAGCCTTATCTGACAAGCACCTGTCAAGTGCCTACTATATCCCAGGAACTATGCCAGAGTCTGAGTATATGGAAAACTGAACAGAAACAGTCTCTGTCCTGAAGGAGAGCTATTAGGGAAAATAAGATATATTGATGTAAGTAAATATCAAATAAATGCAAAGTAACAATGGAAAGAGGAGGAGAAATGACAACTCAGTCCTTAACAGGCAGAGATTATTACACTTCCAGTTTATCCCAGTTCTAGGGAGGGATCAGCCTTTTAACATCCTGAGGAAGCCAAATGGTGCCAGTGCCCATGGAGTCCCAACAGTGGACAATTTATCTTCAACGTTTTGCCCTCTGCTTTCAGAACATACTCCTAATTTGCTAGTCCCCCCTCTTTCCACTCCCGGATCCAGGTTGAGCTTTATGAGACACACGGGTGGCACAATGGACAGAGCACTGGGCCTGGAATCAGAAAGGCTATAGTTCAAATCTGGCTTCAGACACTCTCTAGCTGTGTGACCCTGAAGAAGTCACTTAACCTCTGCTTGCTTCAGTTTCCCCATCTGTAAAAATGAAAATATAATAGCACCTACTTCCCAGGGTTGTGGTGAGGATTCAGTGAGATAATATTTGTAAAGCACTTGTCATAGCGCTTGGCATATAGTAAGAGCTTTAAAAATGTTTATTTCCTTCCTCTTTCCTATGGATCTAATGTCCTAGATCCCTGGAACCAGATAAACCGGATTCCAACCCTGACTCAGATGTAATTCTGTACGTGGCCTCAAACATGTTGGTTCAAATTCCAAGGCCTTAGTTTCCTCATCTATAAAACGAAGAAGATGGACTAGATGACTTTTAAGAGTCCTACAAGCTCTAAATCACAGTTCCTTAACCTTTCGGAGTCATGGATCTTTTTGGCAATCTGAAACTAGATAATAATAATATTTTTAAATAATTGAAGAAAATACTAGATCTCAGAAGTTAGTAAAAATGAAGGCTTAGTTTTTCCTCATTCAAGTTCATGGAACCCTTAAAATATATCCATGTATCCTTTTGAGATTTACAGACCCCAGATTAAGAACCTTTGGCTAAGATCTATGATCTTCTAAGGGAGCCACTTTGTTGCCTAAACGCTCAGAGTCACCTGGACCCTAATTTTCAACCAGTGTCCTTTTCACCCTACCTGCGGAAATTAGGTACACTGGCATATTAAAAACCCCTTCTTGACACACACAGCCTGCCCTAGCATTATTTTGCACAACTACCATAAGTCAAGACCTATGTATTTTATTATATTGATCAACCAGAGCTACCCATCAATCTACAGTGATCCTGGAGGAGAGACGTTTGGCTACATGCACTAAGCTGTGGCTTGCAGGAGCACAGAAACACAACCTAATACAATATCCACAACTCTAATCCATTTATGAAGACTCTCTCAGCTTATACTTTCTCTCAGGAAATTGGGGGTAGGAAAGGAAAGAAAGCGAGGAAAAGGAAGATTGAAAAGAGTGGAGGGGACAATCTCTTGGGGGATTTACAGACAAAGGACAGATAATTCATGAAAGCAAGAAAATAACCAAATGTCAGCCATCAAAGGCTTGGGGACCTATTTTTCACATTTCTGTGTCTGCCTATTGAAAGCTGAGATTGGGTTCTCCTTATAGCCCAATAAAAGCAGAATAGAGCCCCTGTCAATTGTTCCTTTATATTAAGCAAAAGCTACAGAAGGTCAGTATTCCTTTCTAGGCCAGTCAAAACAGCTGAAGCAAGAAAATTAGGTTTTCAGAAGACTCCCTGGGCCAATGTGCCTATCACTAAATGGATGGAAGTATGATGATAGTTTTCACAGTCTTGGGTACTGAGTTACGCTGATGCATTTTTTTCCATTCTCAAACTGCGGCCAGTGAAGCCAGACTCATGGGTAATGTTGCTACTTCAGAACTTCATTCTCTAAGTTCTTTTGCCATAACAACTTCTTCATAGGCATCTGGACAGTTTCCCAACATTGTTAAGAACTTTCCTTATCTAATATTACAAAAATGTCATCTTCAATTTTAAGGCACTTTCCTAACTGTCTGTTATCCTTGAGCTTAAATGTATACTTACAATATAACACCATCTACCATCTCTACCCTCCCATATAGGATCAATACCTAAAAATCAATAAAACAAAAATCCATTTATTCAGCGCCATACTGTAAGCCTATCACCATGCTAGAGACTAAGGGGAGATATCAAAACACACAAAATTATACTCCTGAGTTTACTAGGGGGAAGAGAAATAATTATATGTGGGTATACATATACACATATGTGTGTATGTGTGTGTCTACAGATCCATACATAAATGCATGTGTGTTAAATACAAAGGCAGTAATCTAGGAAAATATTATTTATTATGCTGTAAGACAATGAATATGAGAAATTGCAAGAAATGTGGAAAGACATATGAAATGATATAGAATAAAAAAAAGTAGGACAAAGAAAACAATATACCCAATGACCACAATAATTTAACTGGAAGTAACACTAAAAGACATTCAAACTCAGATTAAATGCAATGACTGAACAAGGATCTGTGAAAAACACATTTGCCTTCTCTCTATAGAGAGATTGTCAACCACAAGTGTGCAATGCTCCACAAGCTGTCAGATGTCATTGTTGTGGTGGTTTGTTTTGCTTAATTGTCTTTCTCTGTTCCTATGAAGAGTTCGTAGGGAAGACATGGTAGTTACTGGGAAGTAACAGTGATGTAAAAAACTAAAAGCACCAATAAAACAAAAGAAAGGGAAAAGAAGGGAAAGGAAGAAAAAGAAAGAAAAAGGAAAAGGAAAGGAAGGGAAAGGAAGGGGAGGGAAGGGGAGGGGAGGGGAGGGAAGGGGAAGAGAGGGGAGGAGAGGGGAGGGAAGGGAAGGGAAGGGGAGGAAAGGAAAGGAAAGGAAAGGAAAGAAAAGAAAAGAAAAGAAAAGAAAAGAAAAGAAAAGAAAAGAAAAGAAAAGAAAAGAAAAGAAAAGGAAAGGAAAGAAAAGAAAGGAAAGGAAAAGAAAGGAAAAGAAAGTGAATTTGGGGTTAGGTGATACGGGTTCAAATCCAAGCTTGAGCTTATGCGAATGTTTGACCAGGGGCAAATCACCTAGCAGCTCTGAACCTCAGTTTTGTCTTCCATAAAATAGTAGTAATGATACTTACGCTGCCTAGTAAAGTTGTTAAAAAAAAATTATTGGGCAAACTTTAACATGTTTAATGTGAATCTTCTCTCTACTCATAAGCTATAGTCATAGTGGTTCAAGTCCTTATCACCTTTCTTGGACAATTGTATTGATCTCTCTCTATCTCACTCCAATTCATCCTCCACTCTGCTAAAAAGGTGAATTTTCAGAATTGCAGGTCTTACTATATCTATCTCCTTCTTGAGAATCAAAGCCTCTATTAACCATTTAAAGCTCTTCCTAACCTAGGGCCTTCTTCCTACTCTTCTTGTTTTCTTCCACCTGACCTACTCTCCTCCATGTACTCTTATGGTCCAGGTACACTGGGTACCAGATACACCAGGTACACTCATTTCAGTCCCTAGAAAATGTCTTTCCATCTCTTATTCCCATGCCTTTATAACAGCTGGCATCTCTTCTTGGAATATTTTTCTCCTTCACCCCTACCTCTTGATTTCCCTGTCTTCCTTCAAGACTCAGCTCAAATCTCACCTTCTATAAAAGACATTTCCTAATCCTCACCAGATGCTACTGCCTTCCATTTCCAGACTGCCTTCCATCTACTCAGTATATATTTTGCGTGTATCTAGTTTATTTTCATCTTGTCTACCCCACCAGAATGTATTCTTCTTGAGGGCAAGGACCATTTTTGTTTTCGTTTTCCTTTTTTTTTTTTTGGAGTGGGGGAGGTAGTTTTCTTTCTTTGTATATCCAGCACTTAGCACAGTGTCTCAAACAATGCGGATGTTCAGTCATTCAGTCATGTCTGACTCTTCATGGCCTCCTGGACCATACTTATGTCCATGGGGTTTTCTTGGCAAAGTTACTGGAATGTTTTGCCATTTCCCTCTCTAGTGAATTAAGATAAACAGAGGTTAAGTGACTTTCCCAGGATCATATAGCTAGTAAGTGTCTGAAACCAGATTTGAACCCAGGTCCAGGCGTAGTGCTCTATCCACTGAGTCACCTAGCTGCTTCCATCTAGCTGTATAGTAAGTGCTTAATAAATGTTTTTTGACTGACAAACTGAATTGTGAACATATGATAACTTTTAAAAGAGCAGTATGGACAGCATGCCATAAATAGAAGAGTAATAGGTTAGGAATCAGGGTCAGATCTGGGCTAGAACTAAGACATTCTAAGTAGCTTCATCACCTTGGACAAGTTGATCTCTTTGAGACTCAGTTTCCTCATCTCTACATAAGGTTGGAGTGGATGATATAAAGCATCTTCTGACTCTACAATCCACAAACCTAAGATCTGCTAGTCATTGGACAAAGATCTGATTGTAAGTTGATATAACCAGAGAAGTAGAATTGACAGGAAAATTAGGCTGAGTCTTGACAGGATAGATAGCATTTGGACACTCTGGGATATTACTTTCTTGGATCCAGAGGATGTTAGATCTGGATGGATATAGAAGTCATATAATCCAACCCTTTCATTTTATAGATGAAGAAATTAATGACCCTCAGAGAGATGTGACTTGCCCAAATACTCATTCATACAGGGCTACAATTAGAACACAAATCGTTTAAATGCTAACCAGCTCATTCTTACCCATTATAATCCCATCCTGCTTATTCTAACTTCTATGTTTTTGTTATTATTAGATTATAAGCTCCTCCATTAGATCACTGACTCCTTGACAGTAGGAACTATCTTTTGCCTCTTTTTGTATCCTCAATACTTAGCACAGTGCCTGACATTTAGTAGGCATTTAATAAATATTTATTGATTGTGCATGTTTATTACCCTTCCTAGAATACTCTGCCCTCTGTTTCTTAGTTTTTTTCAAATGCTATCTATTCTTTCAACTCCCACAAAGCTTTATATATACTGAGAAATCATTCTGGACAACTTTAGTCTTCACCAATTCCTCTTTATAAGGATCTCTATGGCATATATTCCTATGCCATTTATTTTTTTAACTTATTAATTTATTTATTTTTAGTTTTTAACATTCACTTTCATAAGTGTTAAATTTTTCTCCCCAAAATGGCATACAATCTGATATGACTCTACACATATATTCCTATTAAACACAATTTCACATTAGTTATGCTGCACAGAAGAATTATAAGAAACAGGAGAAACCATGAGAAATAAAAAAACAAAACAAAAAAGAAAATTGTCTAATTTACTCTGCATTCCAACTCCAAAGTTCTTTCTCTGGATGTGGATGGCATTTACCATCATTAGTCCTTTGGAGTTGTTTTAGGTCCTTGCATTGCTGAGAAGGTATGACATTTAATTTTATATTTAAGTATATATGACTGCAGGTTACTATATAATTGTTTCAGGTGTGCAGGTGTTACCTTCACATATAATTTCTGTTTTCTACATGGTGTTGCATACAATATTGGACAAAGTAGGTATACAATCTTTTTTTTGTTGTTCTGGTGAACATTTGAGAAAGTTGTTTTCATTTTTTTGTGTGCAAAGCAATTTGGAATCATGGAAAACAATGTGAATGGAAAGAATTACAACCAAACAATTGAAATTGAATGTTGGGAAATTATGATCAAGTTTGGTCCTAAAGGAGAGAAAGTATTTTTCCTCCATTTCTTTGCAGAAGGGGTACAACAGGTATGGAATAGTACATCTTCCTCATTACACTGAATGCTCCTTGAGGGCAAAACTGTTTTTCCTCTTTTTGTTTCCCCAGTGCTTAGCACAGTGCCTGGCACATAGTAGGCATTTAATAAATACTGATTGCATCTACTATTAAAATGTTTTGATAGGTTAGTTTGTGTTGTTGAACTGTTTTCCCCCTTTTATGCTTAACTTTCTGGATTGGATCCTTGGAAAGGGTATGGAGAGCAATACATTGGAAATTGTAGGTGAAATAAAAACAAAAGATGAACAAAAATGTCTTTTTTTAAAAAAAGGAAAAAGATTTATTCTTTCTACAGAGACTTTTCAATTCTATGTCTTCATAATGCCAAAACAAACAAATATGCAAAACATCCTTGATTTTACAGTTTGGAAAACTTCAAACATGGGAACTGACTCCATCAATACAGATCAAAAATCTATTTTTAATTTGGTAAAAAAAATGTCATAGGAAGTTGCCTGGGGACCACCCAGGTTATAAGACTTGCCCCAGATCACATAGCTAATAAAGAAGAAAAGATTGAACTGAGTTCTACCTCACCCCAAGCCCATCATGATGCCCACTATACCAGGACACCCTGCCACTATAATGCCAAAATAAAAATTGAAAAGTTAAGCAGCAAACCAGTTTCTGGAGTCATACAATGCCAAGTGCTAAGAGTCAGTCTGACTGATTTTCCCCCCAATGAATAGAATGGTTGTTTGGATGTCATGTAGGCACAGTTTATGTTCACAGTTCCATGGGGGAGAAGAGTGGTTTCTTTGGTCTGGTTGAGTTTTGAGGTGAGATAGAACGTTGTAGTGTCTCAGTGACAGAGGTATTTAAGCTCTGCCTAGTGCTCCTCCATGGAATATCATTCAGCTGTTCTCATCCGTGTTTAATGGGAAATTACATAATGTTTGGATGATTTGCAGCAGTGTAGATTGTAGAGCTTACATGCCTCTAATAATATAACTATTGTCATTGTTTCTATTTTCTCTACCTCTTCTGTGCTCCAATACATTCAATAAACACTAATACATTTTCCACACAATTCTCTCCTCCTCAGGAAGGGTGCAATGCAATGGCTGTGTTAACTAGAGATTGAGGACAATCCAATCCAAGAAACATTTATTAAGAACCTAATATAACAATCAGCCAACAAGCTTTTACTAAGCACTCTCTACGTATGAAGTTAAGGATCCAAAGGATCCAAAAAGACCATCCTCTCTCCTCAAGGAGATAATGGCTGGAGACAACACAAATATGTACAAGTCAATGTAGAATATATACAATATGCAAGCAAGGCAATCTGGGGGAATGGTTCCCTGGTCACTGGTTGAAGGGTGAGGTTGGGAAGGGTAGGAAGGCATCATGAAGAAGCTTGGCATTTGAGCTGAGTTCTGGAAAAAAAAGATTCTAGGAGGTGGAAATAAAGAACACATATTTCAGGTACGAGAGATAGACAAGACAAAGACAAAGGGATAGGAGATGGAAATTGTGTGTGCCAAACAATAAATAAGCCCAGATGATTGGAATACAGAGTTTGAGGTGGGGATTAAAGTCCAAAAAGACCAATTAGGAAGAAAAGGGTCAGGTTGTAAAGAATTTTACATACGAAACCAAGGGATTTATACGTGTGTGTGTGTATATGTATATGCATATAAAAAAGTAATGGGGAGCCAAAGATATTTGTCGATTGAGGGGATATGAGGTTATAGTCAAATTTGCAGTTTAAGAAAATAACTTTGGAAGCTGTGTCAGGGATGGAAAGCTATCACAATAGTCCAGGTGACAGGTAATGAGGATCTGACAATGGCTTTAGAAGTGAAATGGAAGGACATATACAAAAGATGTTGCAGAAATAGAAGCTGTCAGATTTAGCAACTGTTGAGTATATGGGATGAGGAAGAGCAAGGGATAAGGACATCACACTGGGAGTTAGAGATTTAAAATCAAGCCAGTCAAAACCAAACCAAAGCAAGGAAAAGAAAATGGTCCCTACTCTCCAGTTTACAATGGCTGAAGTCCAAGGTGATGAGTATGATGGGAGATTGAAAACTCTCCCTTAGGAAGATCATTTGAAGGAACTAAGGGAGGTTTAGCCTGAAGAAGAAAAGAAGGTTTAGGGGATACCTGATAGCTGCCTTCAAGTATCTGAAGGACTGTCATGTAGGAGAGGAATTGGTCTTAACCAGAAACAATGTAGAAAGAATAGCAAAGTTATCTAACCATAGGATTTGTCCAAAATTGGAACGGGCTTTCTTAGGATATGATGTGTTCTCCTTCCCTGGAGGTTCTCAGATATATTCTGGAGAATTGCATTCCAAGGATGTTGCTGAGGGGATGTTTGCTTACATATGGTTTGACTAGGGAACTTCACAGATCCTTCCAAATCTGAGATTCTGTAATTCTGTAACTTCACGTCTACCTAATTGGATTTTTTTCAAACATTTTTTTCACCTAGTTTTCATCAAATAACAGACCTGACTTGGCAAGTTCACATGGCAACAACAAAAGAAAAAGTGGACAGGGTCACAAGGACACCATTTAAATGTGACAGAGGCGAGATAGCACAATACACCCCACAATAACACACTTCTTTATTTAAAGCCTGCCTCTCTTCTCCTTTTAGAACCTGCTTTTTTTTGTTTTTGTTTCCTTTCTCTAACATTTGGTTGCCAAGTAACAATGACAAAAAAAAGTCTTCTGCCATTATTTTTTTTATCTCCCTCACAAATGTTTGTCTTACAAGAAATTTGTGGAGTCATCATTTGAAGAGTTTTTTTTTTGTCTTCATCAAAAATATTGACTCTGGTAAGCCATGGCAAAGATTGTCACATCAGGCATTTGTCAGACTTAACAGACAACAGGAAAGTTGCTGGCTCATTTGCCAATCAAAAATAACTCCTGAGCTGTTAAACTTGGGATTGCATGTTTCCACTGATAGGGATTCTTTGGAAAACAAAAGGGATTCAGTCTGGACCAGTCCTCATCAAAATGCAAAGCAAGTCATATCTCTGTAATTGGAATCCCCTTCTTTCCCTGTTCTCTCCCTTTCTACCATCCACTACATATGATAACTATCTCTTTTTTTGGTATCACCCTTCCTAAGTCATGAAATACCCTCACACTTTTTCCTACCTTTCCTTGTACATAGCCAAGCTCTAGGGTCATTTAATTATAGGATCATGGCTCTAGAGCTTGAAGAAAGGTCAGAGATCAAGTAGTTCAACTTATTTAATATGAGGAAACTGAAGTCCAGGGAGATTAAGTGACTTGTTCCAAATCATGCGGTCGATAAGTATGGAGAAAGGATGTGAACTCAAGCCTTTGACTAGCACAAATTGTCTTCCCATTGTATCAAACCGCCCCCCTACATATGTCTAAATGACTTTCTATGGGATCATAGAACTTTATATTGGATTTTAAAATGGGAGGGGACCTAAAAGATCATTTATTCGAACCCTCTCCCATGTGAAGAAGTTGAGTCCCAAAGAAAGGGAAGAGGGATTTATTAGAGGTTTAATAGATGCCAGACAACATGCTAAATGCTTTACAAATATTATCTCATTTGATCCTCATAGCAACTCTGGAAGGTAGGTGGTTTATTATTATCCTCATTTTAGAGTCGAGAAAATTCAAGCAAGCAGAGGTTAAATAACTTTAACGCTGTTGGGAGGTTTCTGAAACTGAATTTGAGCTCAGGTCTTCCTAATTACTTCCTGAAAAAAAATTATTCTTCAAATGATTCCACAAATTTCTTGTAAGACTAACGTTCACGTGTGTGCAGGGGGCAGGGGGAAGATGGCAGAAGACTTTTCTTTTTGGTTACTTGGCAACCAAGTGTCCCAGCAGTCTATCTGCTGCCTCTAGAAGTTGAGTGATTGCCCATAATCACATAGGTGGTAAACAGAAGCTATTAGAAGTATCCAGAGAAAAAAGAGAAGGAAGGAGAAGAAAAAAATGTTGATTACTCATTCTTGGTTTTCCTCCTATCTGCCTGACTATACCTTCTTAAGTGCCTTCTCTGGATCTTCATGCATGTCACATCCACAAATGGTGAATTTCTCCAAAGATCTTTCCTGGTCTCTCTCTCTCTCGCTCTCTCTCTCTCTCTCCCTCTCTCTCTCTCTCTCTCTCTCTCTCTCTCTCTCTCTCTCTCTCTCTCTCTCTCTCTCTCTTTCTCTCTCTCTCTCTCCCTCCTTCTGTGTGTGTTTCTGTATACTACCTCATTTGCTCATCTCATCAGCATCCATGAATTCAATGCTCATATCTATGTAGAGAACTCCCAGATGTATACATCTGGCCCTAGTATCTCTGTTGAGCTATTATGGTCATATATCTACAACTTCCTCTTACACACCTCAAACTGGATGTCCTGTAAGAATTTCAAACTCAGCCTCCCAAAGCAAAACTCATTTCATTTCTCCCTAGTCCCTCCCCTTTTTTAAGCTTTCTTATTATTGTAAAAGGTTTCATCCTCCCAGTCAAACAGGTTTACAAAACTCTGTGTTACCTTACATTCCTCACACTCACTGCACATATCCAATCATTACTAAATCTTATTTCTACTTTTCTCACATCTTTCATATATTTCCTCACATCTTCACCTACACGTCCACCACCCTAGTCTAGGCCCCCATCACCTCTCTCCTGGACATGTACAATATCTTTATGGTTGGGTCTCCATGCCTCAAGCGTCTACTTCCTCCATTCACCTGCTAAGGTAATTGTTCTAAAGTATAGGTCTGATGATGTCACTCCATTTCTAAATGAGCTCTGGTGACTCCAGGACAAAAAAATATACTCCTCTGTTTGCATTTAAAACCCTTCATAAACCGGCCCCTTCCTACATTTTCAGTCTTCTTTTACTAACTCTTTCATTGTAACTATGACCAAACTAGATTGGCATACTCAAAAATGTTCCTCAAAAATGCCATTCCATCTTGCCCATCTCTATGCCTTTCTACTGCTATTTCCTATGCCTGGAATGCTCTGGGTCCTTCCTCATCTCTATCTCCTTGTTTTCCTGCCTTTCTTCAAAACTCCAGTGCTACCTGTTGCACAAGGTCTTTTCCAATCCCCACAGCTGCTAATTCCCAAGACTACCTTCCCTCTACTCTGCATATAATCTTACATATTCCTAGTTATTTATATTTTTATTTCCTCCATTAGAATATGAGCTCAAATCTCTGAGAGCTGGGCTGATAAAATGACTAGTTCATGGCGCCACAGTATCTTAAGCAGGATTTGAGCCCAAATTCCACAGATTCTAAGTCTAGTAGTCTTTCCGCTACACTGTGCCGTGACTGGTACAAAAGAACCACACAATCGTAGATTTAGAGCTTGCAGGAACTTCAAGATTACCTAGTCCAACCTATTCATTTTAGAGATGAAAACATTGTTGGGTTTTTAAATTTTTTTTCTCTTGGCAAAGAAGTTTAAGGCATGAGTAAACAGGAGAGAATAGAATATTTTCAGGGCACGAGGCCTTTCCTAGTTCTTTCAGATAACCTTTGCTCTTGGTTTCTAACTGGACATCCACCATGCATACTTCAGAAGGAAGCATTCTGAAGACTCCTTCACCTTCCTAGAGGCAAGGTAAATATCTTTCTTCCATCTTTATGCTGTGAATAAAAAACAATAACTGACCTCATAATGCGCCACACGTTGAGATTCGGAGATCAGCTGAGCACTGCACACCTTGCAGTAACTTTCTGTAAACAAATCTGGGTCCAAGTCAGGGGACTTCATCTGGCTAAAATGAGACCAACAGAAAAAACAGAAATGAATCTATTGTTCTAATATTGCTGTAATTCTCAAGTAAGATTTCATAATCCTAGCCTGTTAATCAGTCAATCAATCAACAAGCATTCATTTCAGGACCAACTCTATGCCAAGAAAGGTGTTAGGAGTAGGATATGCAAACACAAAAACAGAACAGTCTCTGACTTCAGAGAGTTTACATTCCGATAAGAGTAACAACTTAAGTGGAATTGTGAATCCATAAATAAGCAAAGATATTTTCCACAAATAAAATCAATAAGCCTCCTTTTTGTATGCATTCTTATTTCCCCAAAAGTATGAGGATGCCGTCATAATTAATAAAATATTAAATCATTTAAAAGAGGTCATTAATTTCTAGTACATATTTTATCATTATGTATTTTCTCAGTCACTCACTACTGACCATGCACCATGCCAGAGTTTATGAATTTTCCCTTTTTACATGGAAAAGGTCTTATATTAGAAAAGGTTAGGAACTGCTTTCCTATACCATTAGGTAAATTTGATCATAAGCCCATAGAATGAGATGGGAAGAACTTCCAAGGTCATCCAGTTCACATTGTTATTTTATAGCAGAGGAAACTGAGACCTAGAAAGGTTAAGTGACTCCCAAGTAACATAAGTGATAAGTACCAGAGCTGAAATAGGAAACTTGAACCATATTTTAGTCAAGAAGTTGACTGTGGTTTCCTTCAACCTTGCTACTATTCTTTATGGGAGATGTAAGGAAGGAGAAGGGAATGAGTATTTATATAATACCTACTATGTGCCAGGCACTATGCTGAGTACTTCACAAATATTATATGATCCTAACAACAACCCTGGGAGGTAGGTATTAGTATGATCCCCATTTTACAGCTGACGAAACTGAGGCAAACAAAGGTTAAGTGACTTGCTCAGAGTTACCCAAGTGTCTAAAGCTAGATTTGAACTCAGGTCTTCCTAATTCCAAGCCCAGTGCTTTATTGACTGTGCCATCTAGTTGTTTTGTTATGGTTCCAAACTAGGTCATAGGGAATGTGTTTCCTTTTTTTTATTATTATTCTCATAAAAACACCTAACTGTGTGCTCTGCTCCTATAAGAACAAGAGGTCTGGATAATTCTTCCACTCAAATAAATTGAACTGAAATCTACTGCCTCTAAGCAAAGTAAAATCAAGTCCCTGGGTTCAGTTGTTATACTGAGAGGTTGGAGGCTGAATTAGATCTGTCACTCTTCCTTAATATCGTGTACCATAGTGTGCAAAGAATGTACAGTGCAGACATATGTTAACACTGAATTACAGCATCTCTCTCTCTTTCTCCCCCTTTCCTCCTCCTTTTCTCTCTCTCCCATTTTGCTCTCCTTTCCCTTCCTTCTCTCTTTCTCTTCCCTACATTTTCTCTTCCTTCCTTTTTTCCTCTTTCTCTCTCTCCCTCCATACCTCAGCCTCATTCCAAAGAGCAAATCAACATAACCCCAATTCCTAAAGAAGAATTTTAGTGGACTGCAAGCTCAATATGAATCAAGAATATGAAATGAGAGTCAAGAAAGTTTAGGCTGTACCCAAAACAAACAAGAATCCATAGAAAAGGAGATTTTAGTCCCACTGGTCTCTGCCTGACCAGAGCCTATTTGGAGCATTATTCAGTTCTTGGCTCCCAGTTTTAGAAAGGAAACTGAAAAGCCAGTATATGTTCAAAGTAGGATGAGCAGGACGTTGAGGAAGACTCAAAACCATGCCACATTACGAAACTGGCCACGTTTAATGTGGAGAAGACTTGATAAGGTTAGGTGGAAACTATAACAATCTTAGAAGAAGGATTGGCACAAACTAAGAGCTTAATAAATGATTTTCATTCACTCATTTAAATAATTAAAAGGTTCTAATATGGAAGAGGGATTAGACTTAATCCGCATGGCCCCAGAGGGCAGAACTAGGAGCAATGAGAAGTGGAAGTGACTAAAGGGATAAGCTAGGCTTCATGTAAGGAAACATTTTCTCCCAATTCCAGCTGCCCTCAGGCAGAATGGACTGCTTCCGAAGGTACTAGGCTTCCTTTCACTGAAAGTCTTCAAGCAGGGCCTAGATGAACAACTGTCAGAGAGTTTTAGGAGCCAGTATCTGATTGGGTAGGAACTGACCTGGTTAACCTCTGGGATTCAAATCCCATCTCTGATCCTTAGACCCAAGTGACATTAGGTGAACTCCAGCCTAACTCCCCTGGGCCTCGATTTGCTCATCTATAAAATGATAGATTTGGACTAATTGATCTCTTACATCCACTTTAGTTCTAAGACTCTGAGCTTACAATAAATATATCCAAGGTGTTCAGGCCCATGAAAACTACACACAATTCATATATACTCAGACACATAAAATGAAATGTGCATATACACACACACACACACGCACATGTATATGTCCCTCATATATCCATACGTGTATGTATGTATCCATACGTACACACACACGGTAGATAGAGAGATATAAGCTCTTAGTCTTTAACTTTCAGGGGAGGAAAGAAATCACAGTCAAATGTTTTTGACTGAAGTTGCCAGAGTGTAAGGCAATTGCAAAGGAAAGTACAGGAAGGAGACCCATGTTGCTATGTGCACATCTCCATTTCTCCTCCTGGACCTCCTCCTCCTGATGCCCGTCCTGAGCCTCATCCCTTTCTCCTTAACTCTCGATCACACTTCTGTGTTGCTGTTCTGACCCATCCTGCCAGCTGACCTAGTTTACTTTCATTTTTTCTCCACAACTACCTCCTTCTTGCTGCACAACCAGCTGTTTTCCAATTTTCCGAACCCCTATAAATGACTGCACGAATCATTATGATTGTGTTGCATTTGAGGCAGAGGAATTGCAGAATTGTAGAAAAGAAAGTACCATAATCACAGAAACTCAGGAAAAAAAACAGAGGTTATATGCCTCTCAACCTGCCACTCAATTCAGATTGATCCCTCACTGTCTTTCACAAGTTATTATCAAGGCTTTCCTTGAGCTCCTCTGATAATGAGCACAAGACGGCCTCAAAGGCAGCATATTCCATATCTGAACACATCTAAGCATGGACAAGTACTTCCTTCCAGAGAGGTCAGTTGAAGCTTAAAATAACTTACCCTTTGTTCTGTCCTCAGGTAGGTCACAGAATACATCCACCCTCCTACTTCCATGATAGCAGATCTTGTCAGTCAATAAGTTAATTGGTTAACAGGCATTTATTAAATGATTACTGTGTGCCAGGCACTGTGGTATAACACTGGAGATACAAAAGGGCAAAAACTGTCCCTGACCTCAAGCAGCTCACATTCTAATGGGGAATACAATATGTAAATTACCTAAATACATACAAAATACACAGAGAATGTATTAAAGGTGATCTCTGAGTGGAAAAGTCTAACAGTTAGGAGGAATGGGAAAGTGGTCCTCAAAAAAGGTAGGATTTGAGCAGGGTAATCAAGGAAGCCAGAGAAGTTAAGAGGGAGAGGCAAGGAGCTTTCCAGGAACAGGATACAGCCTATGCAAAAGCAGGAAGACAGGAGATGCGTGAAGAATCACAATATGGCAACATAGTTGGATTTAACAATGGATTAGCAAAGAGTCAAGAAAGACATGGAAGTGGCTAGTCTGTGGGACTGGAAGGGGTAAAAGTGCGCTAAACAATGATTGAGAAGTCTAGAAGAAGGTAAAGTTTGAGGGGAAAGATAATGAACTCTACTGAGGAGATATTGAGTTTGGGAGGCTCACAAAGACTTCTCCATGCTTAGCAATATTTCAGATACCCTCATAGGAAATTGTTTTGAGATTCTCCCACCTGCAGCAGCCCTTTTTGGACATGCAAAATCTATCTTCTTTGACTGGAGAAGGAAATGGCAAGCCACTCCAGTAGATTCTCTGAAGGAAATCACAACCACAACCACATTTGTTTAATCTTTCACCACCTTTTCCATTCTCCAAAAAGATTGTTATTTGGCATTAAATACTAAATAGTAATTGTTTCTCTTTTACCCAGGAATTCTGAGTTTGATTTTTTTTTTATTAAAGGGGCCATCCCTTGAGCAACTACTTAAAGAAGCCTATTCATTGAATGGGTGTATCTCACTCAAAGTGAGAATGCTATAAGACCTTAGGGTTTTATATGAAAGGGCCAGGGTCTCGCATTGCATACTGGGCCATCTCCAGTCATCCTGATGAATATCTGGCCATTGGACCCAGATGGCTTGGGAGAAGAAAGTGAGGCTGGTGACGTTGCACAGCCCTCCCTCACTCAAATCAAAGTCAACTGTGAGTCATGTCATCATCTTGATGTCATGGTCCGCTTCGAGAACGAAGGACAAACACCACAACAACAATGTGGCATTCACTACTACCTGCCTATTGCTTCTGTGTCCTGGGGGATGGTCTCTACCCTACCTAGGACAGGAGAATTGAACAAGCTTGGAGATGGGAGGTATTCCCTTACTATATCCAGTTTCAATTAATCCTTAAAAGTGTTTATCCTATCCTTTCAACTCTAAAGATAGTTCTTAACAGAAAAGTCAGAAGTAAAAAAGAAACAGAGCAGTTATTCTTTTCCTAGGACATCTGTTATTATTACCTTAACTTGCCTAAGAAATAGGTCTTTCCTTTCTTTGTTCTTTGTTCTTGCTCAAATATAATTAGAAAACTCCCTTTTGCTATCCCTAGGACTTTTCAAAAGCCCTATTTTCTTTCTTTGTTTTTTTAGAATGTTGTCCTTCCTGACATTATTTTTATAGGTCCATGTAACTCTTTTGTGTTCTTCAGCATATCTTCTGCATGTGTCTATTATGAATTTTAACTCAATATTCTGTACAATATTAGTCTCTTTAGGAATCTCCCATTTTCCTTGTCATCAGCATTGATAATCAATCAATCAACAGTCAGTTGACATATTAAGGGCCATTATAAATTAAGAATTTTTCAGATGCTCTTTAGCAGAATATGACTTCATAAAATGTCTAGGAAATGGAAGTGCTCCACAAACTCATAAAATATTAACAATTGAAAAAATAAATGGGAGATCATCTTGTCTAGACCCCTCATTTTGGAAATGAAGAAAACTAAGACCAGGAAAGAGGAAGTGACTTGCTTCTTACTACTATGATTTTCTTCTAGTTTTATGACTTATCAGAAATTCATTATCTCATTTCTTTCACAAGACCTGGTGCTCTAACCCCTCCCTTTTTTAATTTATAAATGAGGAGAGTGGAGCCAAGAAATTATAAAAAATTATCTGACCAGTTACTGGAAGAGTCAAAGCAAGAATGAAATTCCAGTACTTTTATTGTATCGTAGTACTTAGACCGACCAAGTCCTGGTCTAGAGACCACATGAAAAAAAAAAAAAGAGGGTTAAGCTACTATGTCCAATGATTTTAAAATATTTCAGTTACTAAGGCAAATAATTTCTATCTGCCTGAACTGGTCAGAGGAATAGTCATAATGTTTCCATATTCACCTTTCACTCCTCACTTGGGCCACGGTGGCTTTTTTCAGGATATTTTCTTGCTCATGGGCTAAATGATCCAGCTTCACCATGTTTGTCCTCTAAAAAAGTTTCAAGAAGTCAGTGAATATATCCATAATTATGTCCACTCCCAAATTATCATACAGGGTTAGAATCCAGTGAGTTAATCTTAAATTCAGACTGACATGATGAAAAGAACATAGGATTTGAACTCATATACCTGGGACTGCATCCCATCTTGGACACACCCTAGATATGTGGCCATTAGTAAATTATTAACCTGCTGTGAGGCAGGTTCATCTATAACTTGAAGCTATTTTGTACTATTGGATATCTGTCTGGAGCCACAGATACAGAATCTGCATTGTTCTTACTGAAACACAGCATGGAATTAACATTAAACCTAAATAAAACAAACCTAAATTTAAAATGCTCTAAAAAAGTAAATTACTTATTCTCTAAGCATTTGTTTACATGCCAAGAAAATGGAAAGTACACTTATACTACCTACCTCACTGGGCCATTTGCGAAGAAAGAACTCTGGTGAGTTTGCAGTGGGTAGAGGACTGGCCCTGGAATCAGGAGGACCTGAGCTCAAATCTGACCTCAGACATTTGATAAGTACTACCCATGTGACCCTGAGTAAATGACATAACTTTGATTGCCTTGCCAAAAACAAACAAAAACACCTCTGTAAACCTGGAAGCACTATATCACTGTGAGTTGTTGTTGCTAATATTATAATTATTAAAAGTCTTTTATTTCAGCCTCCAAAACTCCTCCACAACATCATAACAGATCAGATGAACACCTCATGTTCATTCACATTTGTTTGAATACTTTTAATGGTAATTCACTCTGTGGTTGGACAGATCTTTTTGTTGTTCAGTCGTTTCGGTCATGTCTGACCCTTTGTGACCCTACTTGGGGATTTTCTTAACAAAGATACTAAAGTGGTTTGCCATTTTCCTCTCCAGCCCATTTTACAGATGATGAAACTGAGGCAAATAGGGGCAAGTGATTGCTCAGTGTCACATAGCCAGTAAGTATCTGAGACCAGATTTTAACTCTGGCATTCCTGATTTCAGGTCCCATGCTGTATCTACCCCACCAACTAGCTGCCCTTAGCCAGATCTAGCTGACAGAAAGTTTCCTTATTTGTATTCAGCCAAGATCTACCATATTTTAACTTTGCTTTTACTTTCTGGAACACCTCCCCCAAAAAATCTAGTGTTCCTACCATATGATAATCTTCAAATAACTGAAGAGAAAAAAAATTTTCTTAAACTATTCCTTCTATGACATGGTTTCCAAGATTCCTCCTCAAGTTGAATGTCCTCTCATGGATATACCCCAGCTTGTCAAAGTCCCTCTTAAAATGCGGTGCATAGAATTAGACACAGCACCCTAAAGGGAGTCTGACAGTATTAAGGTTTGGCTGTTAAAACCAGTTTTCATCTTTCATGGCCTTCATTCATACCCTGGAATGTAAATCAAGTCAAGGTGCTTGGAAGTTGGCAAAATCTAGTACAACATTTTCAAATATCAAGTGTGGAGAAAGATCACCAATATTTTTTCTTTTCTTTTGCCAAGCTCTTGTAAATGGCTGTGTTTAAATATCCTTGTGTTCCCTGCTATTTCTAATAAGAAGCCCACAAAAATAGATTCATGGATGACCTGGTTAATAGGAATCTCCAAACTTACTGCGCACTCCTTTCTCATTATACAACTGACTGCAGAAATCAAATCCTGTGAAAGGATATCCAAGGTAGATGTCAGGACAAGCAGGGCCTGTAGGAAGGAGTGTTTGCCTTCTTGGAAAAGCAGCTGTGCAGCAGAAATAACTTTAAAGGCAGAATATAAAATGTGTATACTGAAAAAAAAAACAGGGAAGAACATAATATCCTGGCTTTTTCCACTATCTGCTTCCTCTAGGCTTATTGATCTAGGAGAGTATACATGCACTAAAAGGTAATGAAGACCCCTCTGGATTTATCAAGGAAGGAAGGATGCATGTGAATCAGTTAAATCCAGTGGGAAGTAATTACAAGACAAGTGTCAGCCTGGTTTACACATGAGGCCTTTTCAAGGAAAGGGTTGCCAAATGCAAGATACATTTTTTCAGTGCTGGTCATGCAGAGAACCTGGTAGGGAAGAGGGGGGAGTCCAATTTAAACTGCAAAGACTGGTAAAACTCCAGAGAAAGTCTGCCACCCATTTGTCTACTATCATCCACACAGTCTTTATAATCAAACAGAGCTATAAAGGCCAAGAAGTTCAAGAATATGGGAAAGCCAAAAAAATAATAATAAGCTTAAAAAGGACAGAAGTAAAACTCAGATCTTCCCTTCTGTTCTTTGGATAAGGGTCTTCACCTTCAGCAGCTCATGACTAGGGAAGGACAAGAAAGGAGACAGAGAATTCATTACATTTATCACTTCATCTTTAAGTCCAACAAGTCCATCTACCTATAGCGATGTTTAGTGGAACGAAAAATGAAGAGAAAAAGGTAAAGAATTCATTGTATTTATCAGTCAAAATCCAAGACTATCATAGCTAGTAAGGCCATATAAGGCTCTTTTCTACTCTGTGATATCCTATCAGACACTCAATTAATCTAAGATGGGACAGTAAATGCCTCTGAGGCAGTAATGAAGTCTGACAAGGAACACAGATATCTCTTCCAAAGCAAAGGCAGACCAGTGTTGTTGAAAGGTGGCACAGCCAATGTTTGCATTTAGTTTGATGGAGATGTCAGCAGCGTATGAGCACATGGAGTATCAGAGCTGTAAGACTTCTCAAAGGTCATCTCAGCCTGCCCAGCAATCCCCTGGATGGCTTGTGGTCATCCGGCCTTCATTTGAAGATATCTAACACCTTATCTAACACCTCATTTCTGAGGCCTCCCATTACAACTTTAGACAGTTCTGTGAGTAGGTTTTTTTTCCTTCTAGCAAGCTGAAATCTGACTCGCTGCCACATCCATCCATTCATTGCACCTAGTTTTGCTTTCCAACTGAACAAATGGCACAATACAGTAAAGAGATCTTTCACACTAGAGTCAGAGGATGTGGGTTTGAATCTACTTTTGTCAATTGCTAGCTGTGAGACCTTGTTTAAGTGATTTAATCTCTCTAGGCCTCAGTCTCCTTGTCTGCAAAATGAGACAGTCAGACTAGATACTCTCTTATGTTTCTCTCAGATCTATATCAGCCTTATAAGTCCCAACCTCTCCCTGCTTAGAACACTTGAAGGTAGTGCTATTGGTAATGTGGGACACATCACTCAGTTAACTGTTAAGCCCGAGGAAGTGAGGTGTTACACTTGGCAAAAAATGAGGAAGATTCTGACTATGAGGTCTTCTAGAGGCAGCTTTTGAGAAAATAAGATGATTCTTGGGTTTTTAAATCTATAACTATTTCTATAGTCAGCAACTCTGTAAGTAGCAAGTGTCCCCAAAGTAGCTGTATGGAGGAATGTGGGGCGAAGCCAATGAATGGAAGAAAGGAGAACCTACTTACCCCTACTTGGGGGCAGCTAGGTGGTGCAGTGGATAAAGCACTGGGCCTGACGCCAAAAAGGCTCATCTTCATGAATTCAACTCTAGCTTCAAACATTTTTTACTAACTGTGTGACCCTGGGCAAGTCACTTTACCCAGTTTGCCTTAATTCACTGAAAAAGGAAATGGCAAACCACTCCCGTATCTTTGCCAAGAAAACCCCAAATGGAATCACAAAGAGTCAGACATGACTGAACACAACAACTTCCCCTATTTAGAAGTCAGACTATTTCAAAATAATGAACTTGGGCAAATCACAATGGCCAGTGAAGGACCAAGATTGATTCAAGTTGCTAGACCCTAGGACCTCAACTGAGCAGTGTCTAACTAACCACTACGCTAGCCATTGATCTATGATCCTAAATACTAAGACATGACAGGCTTCCACATATTTTAATATATCTACTTAACCTTGTCCTGCTACATGTCTCTTCTTTCCTAGGCTAAGCATATTTGGTTTCTTCTCTAGATTCTAATATGTATTGTTTCCAGGCCCTCACCCTCCTGGGTCATCCTTCATCGTTCAGACTCCAGTCTGTCATTGTCCTTTCTAAAAGTAGCACCCAGAATTGACCACAATTCTCCAGATGCCTGCCTGCCCTGGTCAGGCCCCAGAAGGACCATTACTTCCTTCACTTTTTGCATTATTAGTCTATTGATGCAGCCAAAAATACATTAGCTTTTTTATTTTTTGGCTTCCCTGTCACTCTTATGATTCATTTTAAGCTTGCAGTCTGCTCAGACTCCCAGGTTTCGCTTTTGTTCTCAAGGTTTTACACAGTATACACCTATGGGAGTGCCAGCTCTAGGATCATTAACACAACTGAGTTAATTATCAACGTAACCACAATGGAAGATAGTTTGTGCTTTCATTCATTTAAAGGATATTTATTGTCTGTCTATTATGTAAGAGAAATGGTTAATAAATTAGCTTTGGGGAGGTTCGAATTGCCCTTTAGGCATCTCAACTGTTCTGGTACCTGGTATTAGACACTTACCAGAAGCCTTGGAAGTTATAGCCTCCTCTGCTAATAATGGAGGGATAAGAAATATCCCAAGCAGGACTCAGGGAATCCCAGTCCTCTTCCCCCTCTGCAGCAGGGAAGGCTAGATCTGAAAGAAAGCTGAGCAGGCACAGAAGAAGCTCATTACTAGTCTAAGGGTAGCTCCTGCTGATTGCTTTATCTGAGGTGAGTACTAAGGGTCAGTCAGGCCTTGTGAGTGTCAATATTGAGGTATAACCAGGGAAGGACGTGTTCTAGCATTTACAGAAAAAGATTTGGCGCTGGGACTGAGATTCTGCTTATGCCCCAAATGTGTTGAGATCTATTCACCAGGTGATCTTTCCTGAGATTTCAATGAATTTTAGATTTGGGACTGGAATCCTCTAATTCAGGGGTTCTTAACCAGGCCTCAAACATTTACTAGCTGTGTGTGACCCTGGGCAAGTCACTTAATCTGATTTTCCTTAACTCACTGAAAAAGGAAATGGCAAATCACTCCAATATCTTCCCTTAACCTGGGGTCCAGTGGATACCCAAGGAGTTCATGGGTAAATATCAGGAGGTCCATGAACTGGATAGGGGGGAAAAATTGCATCTTTATTTTCTACCTGAAATGTATTATTCCATTCAATTATGGATGTCAGTAACAAACATTATTCTAAGAAGAGATCCGTAAGTTTCTGTCAAAGGGGAAATCCAAAACAAAAACAAGTTTCAAAAGCCCTGATATAGTCCAACTATTTTATTTTACAGGTGAAGAAGCTAAAATTCAAAAAAAAAGAAATGTTTCACTCAGAGTTATACCATTCACAGAATTCATAAATCTAGAGCCAAAAATTACCACAGAAGCCAACTCCCTCATTTTACAGATGAAGAAACAGAGTCCCAGGGAGATTTAACTGACTTTCCCAGGACTGTACAGATAGCAAATGTCAGAAGCCAGAATTGAATCCAGGTCCCCTAACTCCAATGCCAGTGTCTTTGCCACTGGACTTTTTCAAATATAGGTGCTCTGACTCCAATTTTTCATACGCTACATCTGAGTTCTGCTCTAGCCAGAAGGTTGGTACTACAGGGAGCTAACATCATGCCTACTTGAGGGAACACTTATTTTGTCTGTGGGTTATGGAAAATGCCTGAATGAGAGACCTGACTCAATTCTAGTCACCCTAGAAACAGCCCTCCCAGGATGCCAAACTGATACAAGTTTTGGCCTGAGCATATGTACATGAGAAACTTTTGTCTGTTTCCTTTCCACAGTATCAAGAAATTTCATCCTTATGGTCTGGTTGATATAATGCAATTATGCACATAGTAGGGGCATAAAGAAAGTGTAACAGGATTTAATAGGAGAACAAGATCACACTGGCCATGAGAAACCAGGGAAAGCTTCACAGGGGAGGCACACTGTAAGAGGAGACAGGTAGAGATATTCAACCCAACCCAAACCGTGGTCTTCACTCTTACCTCAGAAAAAAAGGCCAACTGACTTGTACAGTCTAGGTCAGGAAAAGGGATTGCAAAATGGAAGATGATAGTAAATAAGGAGGAGATGGGTCATATCCTTCAGGGTCCAGATTGTCCTAAAGGAATTATCAGAAGGACATGAAAATTTGGGAAATTCTTCCCTTAGCACAAAAACTGCCCAAGTTAGAAGCTACAGCTATAAGATGAAAAAAGCCTCCCTCTTGGCTCTGGGAACTTACATGAATTCATGAACTTCTTGTGTGTTGTTGTCATAAAGGGGAGGGGGATTTTTCTCATAATTTCTTCTAGTGTTAAAAGAGCCTCTCAAGCACCTCTGTTTGTATAACACTAATCCCTGTACGTACTTCCAGGGAGAGAAACAGATGGAAACATGTTTAGAGATGAGGGGCAATAACCCACTTGAGGCTGTTATGGAACTACCAAAAACCATGATTTGTGGTGGCACATCAGGTGTCCTCTTTACTGCTGACAGCAGCATGTACAGAAGTGACTTTGCCACTGATATTCTATTGGTTTATTTGGACCTCCTCAACAGGAGTTATGCGACTGGGGACCTGAGATGGCATCATATTTCACAAAACCTTTATCAGCTGCAATATCAGTGATCCTGTCCTAAGCACAATGACTCAAAGATGGAAAAATGTAAGCACTTTTTCATGGCTACCTGCTCTTTCCTTCTCTCAGTCTCTGTCTGTCTGTTTCTCTCTGTCACAGACACACACACACACACACACACAAAAGCATCCATTTTCTCTTCCTTCCACCTGCTTCCCCCAAACAAAAACAAAGAAAAAGAAAATCCTCAAAATAACTACACATAGTCAAGCAAAACAGTTTCCATGTCTACATATGTATGTCTCATTCTGCATCTCAAGTCCAGGATCTCTCTGGAAGGAAGTGGACAGCAAACTTTGACATTGGTCCTCTAGAATCATGGTTGGTCATTTGAATTGATCAGAATTCCCGAGTCTTTTTAAGCTGTTTTCTTTATAATGTTGATATTATTACAGAATTTATTCTCCTGGTTTTGCTCACTTCATCTTATCTCTTATGATTATTTCTAAGGATTCAAGCTGCTTATCAAAAGGCACAAGAAATCCAGTTCAATGTTCTGACCTTTGGCTGATTTGTTCTTCACCTTGAATTTCCCTGCTAGTAGGACCTTAAAAAAACCTATTTGTCCAAGATAAAAACCTCTAGTTGTCACCATCTGGAATTATACCATGAGCAGCATGGGAGGAGGAACAAGTCAGTCAATAAGTATTTATTAAGCACCTACTATGTGCTAGGCCCAATGTAAGCACTGGAGATACAAATATATAAAAAAAGGCCATCCCTGCCCTTGAGCAGCTTACAGCTTAATGGGAGGAAGATAGTACCCAAAAATGTGACTGAAATGAGGCAGGAGAGGGAGGTATCTGGAATAGGGGCTCAACAGAAAAGTCCAACACAGTACAGGTGGGAAATGATGAGATGGCGGACCTGGGCTCCCTCTATAAATGGAGGTTGGGGAGAAATCCATCATTCCAGCCTTAATCAGAGAGGCAAAAGATACTGATGAATTGTGAACCAAGGCTTTTGTGATCTTCTTCCAGGATTATCATGGAGGGCAGGATGGGCATAGTGGAGAAATCCAGAGAAGCGTAAGACCAGGTGAGAAATGAATTTACCCGCCTCAATCCTCTTTCCCCATAGAGATGGGTAAGGTAGAAGTTGCTACCATTGTGAACATACTACTACATTTTCTGGATAGTGTACAGGGGCAAAAGAGGGGAGTAGAATGAGCTGCCGCTGTAAAGACAAGCAAAAATCTTCTATAAAGTCACACGAGAAGTGAGGTGAGGGAGACAGACCAGACAGACAGACAGAGATCTTCCCAGTGATGTGCAGCTGGGCAGCAAATTTGCCAAGAGTTGAATTGGAGAAGAATGGATGGCATTCACAGTGGGAAATTGCAAACGCTCCTTTGCTAACTCCAACTTTCTCCTGAAAGCAAAGCAACTGACAGAACCCCCTAAAATGTCAGCTGTTGTCACTAGTTTTTATCAAGTACTTGAAGGTTTGCAAAGTACATTACATATATTATCTCATTTGATGCTCACAGTAACCCTGGAAGGTAGGGTCTATTTTACAGATGGGGTAATTGAGGCAGGAAGAGGTTAAGTGTCTTACTCAGGGTCATACAGCTAATATATAACTGAGGCTGGATTCAAACTCAGGTCTTCATGACTCTAAGCCTAAGAGTGTTATCCACTTCCTCACTTAGCTGCCTTTTTCTCTTCTACTATGGATATGGAAATTTTTGCTTATTTTGGTATTTGTTCCATCTACAATAAAAATAAAATTTTTAAAAAATGCAAGGAGGTATAGATGGCTTTTGATTTTCATACAGTTGAGAAGTACAGGAGAATAAGAACTAGATTTAGAATCAGAGGGCCTGGTTCAAATTCTGGCTTTACCTTTTACTACTTGTATGACCTTGGACAAATCACTTTATCTCTACAGACTTCAAATTTCCTATCTATAAAATGAAGGGTTTGGACAAGATGACCTCCAATGTCTCTTTCAGTTCAGGATCTGTGGCCCAGTGCTCCTCCATGTGGCATGTGGGAGGAAAGTGCAACAGAACCCACTCATAGCCCTCTATTTCCCCTCCATGCATCTCAGGAGGAAGGAAACTTTCCTGTCTGGTATGACATTTTCTCGAAGGTACTCAGAGGACAGCAGAGGATAGCTCCTTCCTATGTTCCCCTCTTACTGACCTGCCTCAGAGGGTCACTGATGATCTCACCACTCAGAGTAGGTTCAAGCTTTCCTTTTCAGCTTAAGGTTTATGCTAAAAAACAATAACAATAACCTAACATTCCCACACTATTCCCTCTTGCTCAGCTCAGCAGTATCAGGAGCTGCAGGGCTGACTCACATCACTTGAATAATTGCCTTTTAATGGTACCACTTTCCTCACTTGTAAAACAAGGCTCTGTGATTTCTGACTCAGAAGCATCTGCCATAGTGGGGCACACCGCCCCTCACTCCGATCCCTAGAAACCCTGTCATTCATCCTCAGTTATAGCTTCCCCCTTCAATCCATTCCTTGGTGGCTAACTCTTCTTTCTTCCTTTATCACTGCCTGGATGTGGCTCCTGAGGTAGACAAAGCTTCCATAGGTGACTGACTGAATTGCTGGTACACAATTTGCCTGTGCTCCTTTAGAGAAGGAGTGTGTGTGTGTGTGTGTGTGTGTGTGTGTGTGTGCGCGCGCGCGGGCGCGTACGCTCGCGTGTATGTCTTCTCAAGTAGCATTTTTCATTCAATCACAGGATACCAAAAAAGTGGGCACTCACCATCCTGGCTAATGACCATAGTCCCTTTCTGCCTCTAGCCAGATTTGTCATGCCCTCTGCTCTAGCTTAGAAACACCACAGAGCTCTATTAAGTGTGACCTTACCATGTTATAGGCTCCAGAGCTTGCCTGCCTGGTTGTATCTATAGCAATCTTCTCAGGGAGTTCAGATCTTTTCTATAGCCTTTCTCACTCTCACACATGTTATAGAACCTGTATTTACCAACATCTGGGTTCCACAGCACCCAGACTATGCTTCTAATGTTAGCTCACATCTGCAAACTACAGATATTCCACATGTGCTTCTCTGTATATATGGTGCATTTTCTCCACTATCCTCCATGAGAAAATTTAAGTTGATTGAAGATAGGAATGGTTTGTTTTGTCTTGGTACCATACCCTCCATATATATTTTATTATTTTTTTATTTGACTTGAACTGAAAGCTTACACTCAGTTAAGGAGAGTTTCGGATATGCAAGCAGAGATAGTCCTTTTGTTTCATAAAATTAAGACGTTCTGAATTTCAGTTTCATCTTTTGGAAGCAACCCAGTAAGATGTAAGCTCTTTGAAGGCAGGGGTTTTTTTTGTCTTCTATATCCTTAGCATCCAGCCTGAGCAGAGAGACAGGGACTTAATAAATGTTGTTGAATTGGACAGCAGAAGGCTTACACCATTTGTTACCGAGACAAGAGAGGTCAAGGAGTGTCTTAGGAAGGATTGAATCCATTCTGTCTGGATTCTGAAAGGTCTGTCCTCCAGGCTATTTTAAAAGGCCACAATGTCTCTGGGTAGTAACAAGCAGCAGGGAAAACTTGTGCACTGTCTGATGAGTAACGGTGCCGAGTGATGGAGGACTCCTGTCAGAGAAAATGTTGTTTGCTTTGTAGGACACTAATGAATAAACTCTAGCACCTTTGCAGATCACAGTGGACCAGGAGGTCCATGATGCTCTCAGAGGCTGGGATATAGATGGGGATGGGGGATGAGGGGAGGGTTGTATGAAGGGCTCGAATTGCTTTGTTGCCTCATAACAAAAGTAAAAAAAAAAAAAAAAAAAAAAAAAAGACACCAATTATAGAAGTAGAGCCAGAGATGAAGCGAGACAAAAAAAAAAAAAAGATCAATAATCCCCTCCCCAAAGAGGGGAGGCTAGGAGAAAATACAAGGGAGTATAACAGATTCTTTATTTCTCAATGTTTACCCCATCAAAAAGAAAGGCTTATGTCCTCATATTGAAGAGCAAGAGAAAATGGAAGGCACACCTCCTCTCCCTCCCACTCACTGCACTCCCAGAATGAGGAAAACAGTTGTGGACAATCATTAGCTTGCATTTATTAAGTCCCTACTCCAAATGATTTCCCCACCCCCCTTCCCAATACAATAAATTTTCTTAACAAGCTGAAATTTAGCATAGACTTTTCTTTTTAATGGTAGGAGCAAGCCTCCTAAAATATGGTTTATAAATAAGAATTCCATTACTGTAACTTGTTTACATAATTCATCTTCACAAGACTAGCACTCCTGAACCCGACAGATTGAGGACAGATTTAAATTCAGATATCCCATCCAAGACCCAGGGAGACATAGTTCTGCACTTCCAAACAGCACTGCAGAAGAGGTCACAGACGAGTTACACAGACCGAGCTGCAGAAATACTACCACTTTTATTTTCATCCTTACTCCAAGACGGCTGCAGGAGCTGTCATATAGCCAGGAATCTCTTTCAGGCAAGTCTTGCTGTAGAGTGTGGCTCAAACCTGAGTTGGCTTCTCCTCTACACAAGTTCAGCCCTGAATTCCTGCTCTGTTCTGTCTTTGCCTTCAAGCCTTCCATGGGGCCACAAGTTTGGCAATGTGGATATCCCTCTCATCACTGATGACCATTACCCATCCACACCTTTTCCTTCTGTGAGATGTGTGTTCATGGTCCATATCTTTTATCTCTGTAGGAACGAGAGAAGGATTGGTGGAGGGATAGAACCGTTGCTCAGGGTGAATGGGAGTGGAATGATAGACTGACTGTTCAACTCATTCTGGTTTGTTTGTTTGCTTTTTTCTCTTCCAAGGAAAACAACCTTTGAACTGAGAAGGATAGAGAGAAGAGGAAAAAAAACATAACAGACTGTAAGAAGTCTAGATGGACTGTAAGGTCAAAATGTGTGAACAATATGATATGACAACCAAGTAAGCTAATGTGATTTTAGACTGATTTAAGAGTCACAGCTTCCAGGAATAAGCAGTAGATTGTCGTGCTATACTCAGTTCCTGCCAGACTGAAGAAGGAATAAGATGCTCAATTCAGAGTAACACACCTTAGGAAAGGCATTGGTAAGATGGAATTGTCTAGAAGAGGATAATCAGGAAGGTAACAAGTCTCAACTCCATGCCTTGTAAGATTTGATTGAAAGAACTGAGAAAGTTTAGCCTACAGAAAAATATTCCAGAAGGGCATTAGAGTAGTCACCAAATATTTGAAGGAGAGTCATGAGGAAGCAGGATTATACTTGCTCTTTTGAGGGGAACAGTATGGTACTGGGAACAGAACACCAAACTTGGAGGCATACGATGCAAGTTCAAATCCCAGCTCTGACATTTACTACATCGTGACCTTGGGAAAGTTATTTAAACCTCTTTGGTCTCAGTTTTCTCATCACTAAAATGGGGTGCCTGGATTAGATGACTTCCAATATTTTTTGCAGCTTTCTATCTACAATCTATGACTAATAAGACAGAACTAGGAGCAATTGGTAGAAGTGGGGGGGGGGGGAAGGAAATTTTAAATTGGATGCCAGGGGAAAAAATTCCTAAGAATTAGAGTTACCCAAAAATGGAATGAGATGCCTCAGAAGGTAGTGAGTTACATTCATAGAGAATCTTTAAGCAAAAGTTAGATGACACTTATGGGAGAAACTAGGTGGTGTAGTGGATACCGTGCTAGGACTGAAGTCAGTCAGGAAGACATGACTTATGACACCAACTAGCCATGTGACCCTGGGCAAGTCATTTAACCTTGTTTGCTTCAATATCCTCATCTGTAAAAATGAGCTAGAGAAAGAAATGGTGAACCACTATGCTATCTTTGCTAAGAAAACCCCAAATCAGGTCACAGAGTTATAAATGACTAAACAACAATAACACTTACAGTATATCTTACAGTATATATGCAGAAGGAATTCTTTCATTGCCATAGGTTGGATGAATCATTTGTGAATAGTTTTAAAGGGCAGTAGTGATCATCAGACATGAGCTTGTCTTTATCAAGACCATATTATGCCATAGTGACCTCATATCCTTTTTTGACAATATAACTAGACAAGAAGATCAAGAGAACACAGTAAACATGGTCAACTTAGATTTCTGCAAAGGATTTGAAAAGATTTTTCCTCCTGTGCTATGGAGAGGTCTGGGTTAGATGAAAAGCCCTGGATCTGGAACCAACTAATAGCATACTAGCTATATGACTGAGCAAACTGTTTCACTTCTCTCAGGCTCAGTTCCTTCATCTATAAAATGGGGATAATAATATATTACCCACTTCCCAGAGCTTTGTGGAGGAAGCATTTGTCCAGTCTGTGAAATATTAACAGTGACAAAAACAGAAAAAAAGTTTGAAAGGTAATGTGGAGAAGGCGGAGGGCAGTAGGAAAAAAGAAAAACAGATACACACACACAAAATGAACTGCCCCAGTCATGGAACTGGCTGGAGTCCCTAATGAACTGCCCCTTTAAAAAGCTTCCATTTGACTGGTCTTTTCAGATGTAAAATAAATTTCATAATCGTATGGGACCGGATACTCATATGGATACTCATATATTCTCTTTCAGAATGTACCAGGGATATAATGAAAATCATGATAACCAGGGCAATTTAGGAAATTCTATGGCTAATTTGAGCCAAGCCAATATTTAGAAATAACAATTAGTTTTATTTTAATAAAAACCATTTTCTAATGTTTATGACTCAAAGGTAACCCTGAGTTAAAAAAGGCTTTGGCTACTAGAGGACAAGGAATGGTATATACCATAAGGCTGACCAGGGCTTTAATTACCGTCCACATTCTGTCCCCAACTGCAGAAAGACCCTAGTCATTCTTCTCTGTCTATATTATCTCTTGGTTATGTTACCAACTCCCATGGGTTCAACTATCATCCCCACCTAGATGACTCTGGGTTCTACACATCCAGCCCCATCCCCCTACCCTCTGTCTCTGAGTCTCTGTTTCTCTGTCTCTCATTCACTCTCTCTCTCTGTCTCTCTGTCTCTGTCTCTCTGTCTCTGCCTCTCTGTCTCTCTGTCTCTCTGTCTCTCTCTGTCTCTCTCTCTCTCTCTGTCTCTCTCTCTGTCTCTCTCTCTCTGTCTCTCTCCACCCCCAATTCTACATCATCAACTTCAAATCAGACATCAACCTGTCTGAATCAGAACTAATCATCTTTCCCCTAAAACCCATCACTCTTTCAAAAATTTGGATTTCTTTTGACAATATCACCATGTTAATTACCCATGTTCACAAACTCAGTCATCACTGATTCCTTACTTTCTCTCACCCCAAATATCCAATTAGTTTCAATGTCTCATCATTTCTATCTTTAGAACCTGCCTTGTATCTGTACCCTTTTCTCTATTCCTATAGTCACCATCCTATCTATAGCTGTAGTTCTTCTTGCCTTGATTATCAAATATTTTCTTAATTAATCTCCCTTCATCCAATCTTTACCCTCTCTAATCCATCTGCCACTAAGTTGTCAAAGTGATTAACCTTAATCATGAGTTCAACCATATCACTCTCCTTCTCAATTACCTCTAATGGCTCCCTATTACCTCTAGGATAATATAAACATTATTTTTGGCATTTAAAGTCCTTTGCCATCTGGCTCAGATTGGCCTTTCCAGGTTTATTGTACTTTACTACCTTTCATACACAGTACAGTTTAACCATACTGACCTTCTTACTATGCTTCACATATGAGAATCCATCTTCTCATCTCCTTATCTTTATATAAGCTGACTTCCAAAGCCTAGAATACACTCTTCCTTCTAATTGTTGCCCCTTAGAACCCTTAGTTTCCTTTAAAGCTCATTGCATCTCCCTATAAAATTTATTTAAATTTTGTACATATTTTATATATGTACTTACACACACATATGTAGTTTCCCACTATAACGTGAGTGTAAGGTCTTCAACAGGGCTTCATTTTTGTTTTTGAATTCTCATTTGCTAGCACAATTTTTGGCACATAGTATCCACTTAACAAATGATTATTTGATTGATAAAGCCCTAGCAATGTGCTTGATATCTATGGTCTGAAAACTATCCTAGCTTAGTAAGAAACACCTCACCAGTAGAAGTTTGACCACCTATTGATGGCTTTTTTCAGCAACAATATCTTACAAAATCAAATGCATGACGAGGTTGCACAATCTGTACTGGTAGGAATAGTCTCCACTCTAACCAAATCATGGATCCTTAGAGTACCTTATTTGAGCCTAATTTAAACTCCTCAAATGTTTATTAAGCTCCTTCCTACAACTTACAAATCTTAAAGCTGAATGAAAGACAAAAATAAAGAACACATTGTTCCTACCTAGAAGGAGTTTAGTGTCTCATGAACAGAGTTCAGTGCACATTTTTTGGAGATGAAGATCCTCTTCGTTGACTCCTGAGAAGGATTATGGGATGTCTGATTACAGACTCATGATATAAAAAGAAAGCATTTTACACAGGGAAAGAAGGATAGCAGATCTCCATCTCCACATCCTCATTGGGAGGGTAGATGCTTCAAGTTGTTTTTACCAGAAGTAACAAAGGATCTGAACTGCTATCAGTGATGCTGAACAGGGCAAAGTCAATGAGAGATCCTAAAGGCCTCTAAGTTGGGGCGGGGGTTAGGATTAAGGTTAGGGTTTCTGACTGAAATCATCTAGCTATTATTTAAACCCTACTACAGAGGCCACTGCAATGCTAAATTCTCATGATAAAAGCCATTAAGAATAAATGCATCGAGTGTTGATTGGTCAGAAGTCCAGTCAGTATGGCCAATACATTCCTCTCTAAGCCTGGAAAAAACCTTTAAGAACAGCAAATATTTTTCACTCCAGTCTCTTGTGGTAACACCTGTGACTAGAGCAATGTATCAGTGTGGCAGCTGGGACCGTTTGATCCCTATCCTTGACTTATTTAGCCACATGTTCCAATGATCTAAGCTAATCAGTCACAACTTACAATGAGAAAATTAATTTTGGATGACTGGGAAAGAAGTTATTTGAATGGAAACAACTGATACCATCCCAAAACAAACAGTTCTCTGAGAGTAGGAAAAAAATACCCTTGCCTAGTATGCTGGAGAGGTCTCTGGGACATTTTTAGTTACCATGGAGCCTTAAAAGTGAATTTCCCTTGCTATATTTTTTCAGTAGATTCATCCTTCTCACCCCCTATCATGTTGCTCTCTCATGAAATCTTGGCCATCATGCAATGGGGCTCGCTGAGCAGATGGTCAAGATTGTTGAGATGCCAGGGAATGAGCATGTGCTTGACATCTGAGGGTCATGGCCTTGATTTCTCTCCAGGAAGGACAGCTTGAATGTCTGGCAACAGCCCTGATGTTTTGAAAGATTATATATATAGAGAGAGATCACGAATGCTCCACTTAAGACAGGGCCACTTTGAAAATGTTCACATCTAATCACTCCTTCTTAGCACAGTAAGTCACCAAAGCAAACCAGAGGTGAATTGTTTTCAGGGAACAGAAAACAGTTACTTGCATGGACTTATAATTAGGTCACAACACTTCCTATAGGTAGTTAAAAGTGGACAAGGAACAAGATGGAAATAGGTTGTGTTGAAAATATGATCAGACATGGACTTGGGATATACAGTCATGATGTATGTATTCCAGCCCTACCTACCATCAGTTCAAACCTAGTCTCTAGTTCTGAATGTCTCTGTACATTCTTTTCCCATTCTTGTCTTTGTATATCCTACTAAGTCTCCTAATCTGCCTGGCAAATGACACAAAACTCGCAACTGAATGAAAATGTCTTGGATTACAGACTCATGATATAAAAAGAAAGTTGACAGAGTAAAAAGGTGTGTCAGATTTAGTAGGACAACAAGGAAACTTTTACGCTTGGGTTCAAAAAATCAATTGGACTGGTACAGACTGAGAAAGATAAGGCTTCAACAATATCGCATATGAAAAGAGCCCTTGGGGTTTTGGTGGGCTGCAAGTTCACTGAATGTGAAATAACAGCCACAAAATCTAATGTGAACCCAAGTTGGATTTATGAAAGCATAGTCTCCAGAAAAAAAAAAAAGATGGCAATATTCTGATCAGGTCAGACCACATATAGGATATTGTTTTCCATTCTGGGACCAACTTTTTCATATTATCAGTGAACTAGAATTGAGGTTCTGGGTTTACACAGACATAATTCAATCTTGGTGATGTCTCAACTCTTTGGCTCATTCCCCTGCAGGGAGCGTCTGAGTGGAGCTCATTTTAGACCTCTGTAACAGCAGCATCAAACTCATATAGGAACAGCTCCTTGCAGGTGATTTATTGACTTAGAAAACCACAATTTAACATTATTTATGTGGTATTATATTCTTACTGATTGTGTTAAACATTTCCTAATTACATTTTATTTTAAACATTTCCCAATTACATGCTGACTCTCTGTGGGAGTTTGGCTGGCTGTTTTCACCAGCTGAGTTTGACACTTTTGATCTACAGGAGCTTTAAAGGAAAGGTTAAAAGAGCCCTTGGCTCCTACACAAACCCTCATGCTAAAAACACATAGAATACAGGATGGAATTTATTTAGCCCAATAGCAAATGGAAAACACAAAGGGTTCACAACCAGCCTGCAAACATCTAAGGCAACTTCCCTGTCCTCTCTTGTGATCCCAACATTCCATGGGACCTACAGAGTCTTCAAGACTAATAGTGAGTCCCCTTGAAGGACAAAATAGTTGAGACTGAGAGTTGGCCCTTTTCCCTCTAATAACTTTCCATTCCCCACAGGGTCATATATAGACTGAAGGTACTATCTTGTGGTTCAGATTTCTGTGGAAGGGCAAAACAGGAAGCAGCTCAAGTGAGTGAAACTTGGTTCCCTCAGAACTGTTTAGTCCACATAACGTATACTATTAATTAAAAACAATGTTTGGGTTTGCTCCTCCACATCACGGTCCCTACTTGGTTCTGGAACTTGTGATCACCAAGACTGTTTCCTCTATATCCAGGAGCTTTAGTCCAGGAATTCCCTTGTTTGTTTGTCTGAGAACTCCTTGTTTGCTTTACCACTGTCTTCAGTAACTCTCATCTCTTATTATGTGGTTCCTCCACGTAATGATCTACTGGTAGCTGAATGAAGGATGGACTAGAGTGGGGAAAGATGAGGCAGTAAATCCAAATCTCTGTAGTCCTTCTCCTACCTATCTCTCTCATCTATCTCTTTCTACCTTCTAACATTATGTCCACTCTACCTTTTCTAACAGCCAACTCTAAAAGTGAGGTTAAGTACAGGACTAGTCACCCCTCAAACAATAATCTTCAAACAGCAAAATTTAATCAATCAACCTCAAGGTGAGCAGGTGCACCAGAACAAGGTTATTCATTGACACACCTTCAAGAAGATTGTTACCAAAGCCAGACCAAAACCTCAAATGTGTATCAATGGAACTATTTTAACCACTAATTTCCATGAGCCGCCTGGACATCTTGAAGAACCAGACATGTTAAAAATGGGACTCACTATTTTTACTTCAAAAATCCACATCCAGAGAAAGAACTATGGAATCAGAACACAGAATGAAGCAGATTATTTTCTCTTGTGTTATGTTTTGTTTTGTTTTTTCTCATAGTTTCTCCCATTCATTTTAATTCTTCTATGCAACATGACTAATGTGAAAATGTGTTTAATAAGAATACATGTATAGAACTCATATAAGTTTGCATTCTGTCTCAAGGGGGGAGGAGGAGAAAATTTAAGACTCATGGAAGTGATTGTTGAAAACTGAAAACAAATTAATTAATTAATTTAAAATTTTTTTTAAAAAATAGCCTTCTTCAAAATTTTCACATTACTATTGAGGCTACCACTGCCATCCCCTTCACGCAGGCTCACAACCTAAATGTCATCTTCAATTCCTCACTCTCTGTCACTATCCATTTCCAGTCCTGTCAATTCTATCCTCACAACATCTCTGGTAGGTGTGGACTATTGTAATAGCCTTCTGGTTGTTCTGCCTTATCTCTCCCCACTCAGTCCATTCTCTGTTCAGCTACCAAAGTGATCTTCCTAACGTTCAGATCTAACCCTTCACTCCCACTCAATGAACTTCAGTGGTTTAGTCTTACTTTTGCCTCTTAGAATTCCTAGTTCAAATACAAAATTATCTCTTTTGATTTTTAAGTCCAGCCCCTTCCTACCTTTCCAGTTTTTACACACTTTAGTCATCTTCATGTATTCTATGTTTCAGTTTCATTCCCTGCTGTTCTTCACACAAGACACTCAATGCCCCAAACTCTGTGCATTTTCATGGTCTGTCCATCATACCTAGAATGTTCTCCCTCCCCACCTTTACCTCCTGCCTTCTCTGGCTTCCTCCTTCTATGTTCTGCAAGAAGTTTTTCCTGGCCCTCCTTATGCTAGAACCCTTCTGCCAATGTTGCTTCCCATCTATCCTGTATATTTCTTGTATATTCATAGTTATTCTCATGTTGGTTCCCCTATTAAAATAGATCTCCCTTGAGGGCAGAGACCTTGTTTTCATTGTATTCCCACAATTTAGCAGTGTCTGACTCAGAGTTAGTACTTAAGAAATGCTTGTTGACTGACTATGGAAGGACATCTTTAGCACCAAGATAACAGTCTCATTCTTTAACCTTGTTATTCTTGCCAAGATCACTTCTGGTTGCACAGTCTACTTCATGACATTGGCACACTATAACAGACCCAAAGGAGGGTAGCCCAGATGTAAAGACTCTTAAAACAATGCCAAGGGAAGAATAGTTGAGTGGACTGGAGGTAATTAGCCTGTAGACAATAAGATTTGGAAGAGACTTAATCCAGTCTTCAAGTATTTAAAGGCATATAATAGGATAAAAGAATTTTACTTGTTTTATTTGGAACAAGAGGACAGAACCATGAACAATGAGTATAAGCAGCGGAGATAGAGTGCAAATAGATATGTCCTAAAAAATGGAGCTATCCAAAAATCTCTCCCCCTCTCTTGTTACTTGAGCTCTTCAAGAAGAAACCGGATGTAACAACAACACTGTAAGATAACTGATTTTGATAGACTTAGCTCTTCTCAGCAATGCAGTGATCATTTTAAGTCAATTCTATAAGACTCATGATAGAAAACTCTATCGACATCCAGAGATATGGAGTCTGAATGCAAATCGAAGCATACTACTTTCTCTTTTTTTATTGTTGTTTTGTCTTTCTCATGGTTTTCCCCTTCTGTTCTGATTTTTCTTTCACAATATGACTAAAGTGAAAATATGTTTCATTTGATCATACATGTATAGACTATATCAAATTGTATGGTATCTTGGGGAAGGGGAATGGGACAGAGTAGGGAAATTTAGAACTCAAAATCTTATAAAAGTGAATGTTGAAAACTAAAAATTAATTAATAAAAAAGAAGAAGAAGAAGAAACTGGATGACTACATGTCAAGAATCTTATAGAGAAAATCCCTGCAGAATTGTGAGTGGAGTCAATGACCTCTAAAGACCCTTCCAATGCTGAATTTCTGCGATCTATGATTTTATAGCCTGTTATAAATATTGATCTGCTTTGGTAGCAGGGGAGGACAAGGGTCATGGAAATTCTGCACTGATACAAGCAGGGACATGCTAGTAAATGTTTAACAACTGGCTCTCCGGGGGAGGAAAAAAATGGTATATGCATAGCAAACTTATAAGTATTCACACAGGGGCATGAATTGTGAAGTTTGTAAAATGAAGGATGGCTTGTCTAGACCCTCTTTCTGAAAGTAAAGTAAAAGTTCTCAAACAATTCACCAATGAGTTAAGAAGACCTCAGGGGCCCAAGGAGAGGACAGCTAAGTCATGGTGGTGAAGTCCAAGTAATGAAATATGGCTTTCTCTACTATCAAATATTCCCTAACTTACAGTAGTAACTAGAATGCAATCATTCCCTTGCTAGGAATCATTGTCCCAGGGGATGAGGGGATAAGGTATGGATAGGAGCCAAAACCAATATTCACAACTCTAGGAAAAAGTCAGAATTTCATCCTTTTATTTCCTTAAAGCCATAGCCTACAGAAATTTCTAAGAGCAACAAGTCTATTGGGTTAAACCCTAGGTGAAGGTAGTAATGGGGAATGGGGGACATGGGAAGCAGCAGCAGATGGTTATGTAGTAGAGGATGCTAATGAAGCCAGCCCCTGTGACTGTGTTTTCAAACCTTGCATGAGAACAGACTGCTTGAAGTAATAAAACAGGGACCCGCAACACAATGAGACATAAGGGTCAGCTCAGGCAGTAAATTTAAGAATTGTTTCTACCTAAAGCAGGGTACAAGCAATGCCTCTGTAGCTACTGTTATTTCCTTCTAAGTAAAAATAAGAGACCATCCTCACAGGTTGATGGACTGTGACTTATTTCCTGACTGAGCACTCTGGATTGACATTAAAACAAGCCCTCTATTTTTTTGTCTCATTTGCCTTCTTGTAAAGCAAGCCTATCTGCCCCCTGAAGTACCTTGCCTAGCTAAAGGGAGGTGGGAAAGAGAGTGAAGGGTATTTACTGAAAAGAAGTAGAAAACTCAGATCTGATAACCAATCCTAGATCAGAGAGACATTTCAAGTGAAATAGCTGTCAAAGAAAGATTCAGTGTGATTTCATGGTAGATTGTTAAGGGAGAAAGAAATCAAGAAATCTACACTGAATCACAATCCCCACTCTTCTGATCTAAGGCTTTCTATGTGGTTACAGTGAAGATGTCACTGCTTACCTCAAACCAATGAGTCTAGGACCCAGAATGTCAACTAAGTCATATTTCACTCACACTTCCTACCCATTGCTAAAAATAAGCAGTCCTCCCACACAACTCTGCCTGATGAGATATTTCAAGCCACCTGGCACCTGGGAGAGTTCCCCAACTGTTTTTCTGAGGAACTCCTGAAGCTGAAAACCACTCATACATCAGCACAGCAATGTTTAGGGACTAAGAGCAGTGCCCATACTGTAACCATTTTGTTAAGAGTCAGCCAGTTAGGGAAAGAATTTTTACAGCTAATGTCGGTGATAAAGGTCTCATTTCTAGAACATATAGAGAACTGAGTCAAATGTACAAAAATACAAGTCATTCCCCAATTGATAAATGGTCAAAGGATATCAACAGGCAATTTTCACAGGAAGAAATTAAAGATATCTATTGTCATATGAAAAAATGCTCTAAATCACTTTTGATTAGAGAGATGCAAATCAAAACAACTCTGAGGTACCACATCATACCTATCAGATTGGTAAACATGACAGAACAGGAAAATGATAAATGTTGGAGAGGATGTGGGAGAGTTGAAACACTAATTCATTGTTGGTGGAGCTGTGAGAGAGAGAGAGAGAGAGAGAGAGAGAGAGAGAGAGAGAGAGAGAGAGAGAGAGAGAGGAAAGGAGGGACAGAGAGAGAGAGAACACATATACATACAAATATATCTATGAATATATAAATATTTTATAAATTTGAAATTCAATTTGAAAATTGAAATAAATTCAATCATGTTCTACTCTGTGACCTTATCTGGGGGTTTTCTTGGCAAAGATATTGGTGTAGTTTGCTATTTTCTTCTTCAGCTCGTTTTATAGATGAGGAATTGAGGCAGAAAAGGTTAAGGAACTTGCCCAAGGTCACATAGCTAGCAAGTGTCTTGAGGCCAGATTTGAGCTCAGGAAAATGAGTCTTCTTAACTCCAGGTCAGGTACTCTATCCACTGCAACACCTAGTTGCCCCTATTTTATAAATATGTACATAAAATATATACACATGCATATATATTTTTCTCTCTCTATGCCAACTAAATAAACACAGCCCCTGACTTTGAAATTTATATTGTTTTCCTGATCCAGTCCCTCCAGCCTCCACATCAGGAGCCACTTGAGCCCTATCACTTTCCAGGACTCTCCACTGTCCTCTCCCCCAAAGCTCTGGGACCCATCCTACACCCAGGCAAGGGACACATAACTTAAGCAGAACCACCATCCTCACAGCTTACCTAATACTCTGTCTCTAGGAGTATTAGAACTGATCTTTTGACCTGATGCCCATTCTAGGAACAGTATCCCCATCTTATAGAATCACAGAATGTTAGTGCTCAATGGGACCTTTGAGATCCCTTAACTGTCTCATTTGAGTAGGGAGGAAACTGAGCCCAAACTCAGAAAGGAATTTGTTCAAGGTTACACACAGACATAGCATAGAATAGTGCTTGGAAAGTTGGCCTCAGAGTCAGGAAGACTTGGGTTTAAGTTTTGCTTCTAGCCCATACCAAACATGCCTCAGGACAAGTCATTGAACCTCGCAGTATTCTAGGCAATTCTCAGGTAATTTTTCTCAGCAGCAGAATCCCTCAGTAAAACAAAACTTTAAAGGAACTATTGTAGTAAAAGCCTCTATAATTATTATTTATTTTTAGTGCATACTCTTAACAACATAAGGTTCATTTTTAAAATGGGGGGAGGGGGCACATTTCCATTTTTCTTGTGACACAGTTTGAGAATCACTTTTAGGATTGGAAGCTGGAGAGGTAGTACCAACCTGCTTTAGAAAAGTGCATTCTCTCACCTGGGAGTTCCCTATACCAATAAAATCACAGGTCTGGTACTAATCCCCATCCCTTAGACAGTGAATAAGGGACCTAGTCTAACTCCAAGTCCAGTGCTTCTTTTATTATACCAATCTCATTTACCTGTACCTAACTCCTTGTCTGGTATCCAGTTTCCTAACTGGTATCTACCCCTAATACCCCAGGAAACCATATTGCAATCCCCTGAACTCTAGCCTCCCATGACTGGATCCCTGTTATCTGATGAGGGGCCACCCACCAGCACTGCCTTCTGTTACCTGCTTTCAGTCTCCTCTGCCACTGTGTACCCTCCTCCCCCATCTTCCAAGATGGGTACCTTTGCTCACTGTCTGATGTTGACCTTCAACCTTTCTGGCCTCTCAGGTATTGCCTGCTACTGAAACTTACCCCAATAACCTGTCCAACCCCAATAAGATCTCTTTAGCTAATTCTGGTGCCAGCCAAGTGTCATTTCTGACAAGCACTACAATGCTAGGGTATTATTTCCTAAACTAGAACGCATTGTCTACCTGAAATAAGACAGGCCTGGAGAGATCCACCAGCACTTCTGAGGCAGGTTCCTATATGACCACCTTCCTCAACTGAAGCTCTGGTGATGATAAGAAAAGGAGAGAAGGATAATTGCGACCATAAGGGGAAGGCAATAAAGCATTTACATAGTGTCTATTTTTTGTCAGGTACAGTGCTAAGTGCTTTACAAAACTGTGAGACCTAAACCAGGAAGAGTGAAAACAGAGAAAGAAAATTATAGACATTATAGACAAATTATTCACATTAATGAATATGGATGCAAAAATCCTAAATAATATGCTGGCTAGAAGTCTACAACAATATATCACAAAGATAATACATGTGACAAAGTGCAGGAGTGGTTTAACATAAGAAAAACTATTCATATAATTGATTGCATCAATAACAAAAGTAATAAAAATCATATGATTATATCAATAGATGCAAAAAAGCTTTTGATAAAATGATACTCATTCCTATTTTAAAAAAAACACTTATCAGCATAAGTGCAAATGAATTTTTCCTTATAAAGAAAAAGAGCATCAACCTAAACTATCAGCAAACATTATTTGTAATGAGGATAAGCTAGAAGCCTTCCGATTAAAATGAGGAGTGTTGAAACAAGGACTCCTGTTATCGCCAATGTTATACAATATTGTATTAGAAATGTTAACAATATATAACCTCTATCTGATTTTTTGTCATCTTGGGGAGTGGGGAGAGAGAAAAAAGTTTGGAACTCAAAATCTTACAAAAGTAAATGTTGAAAACTTTCTTTACAAGTAATTGGGAAAAAATAAAATGCTATTTTAATTGGGAAAAATGCTATTTTTAAAAAAGAAATGTTAATAGACATTAGAGAAGAAAAAGGGATTAAAGGAATCAGAATGGGTATTGAGGTAATAAAATTATCTTTTTGTGCATGATATGCTGATATATTCAGAAAATCTTAGAGTTACAACCAAAAAACTATAGACAGTATAAAATACCTAGGAGTATACATGCCAATAAAAACATAGGAACTACATGAACGTAATTATAAACAATTTTATACAAATAAGGCCAGACTTAAATATCTGGAGAAGTATTAATTGTTCATGGCTGGACAGAGCCAATAAAATACATAGAAGTAAATGATTACAGTAACCTTGTGTTTGATGCAAAGAATATTGGCAGTAATGGAATCACATAATGAGATGGGAGGCTAGTATGTAGCAGAGGAGAGGTTCATTGACTTCATCCCTTCCTAATATCAGACACTACGAGATATAAAATGGATATCTCATAGTGCTCTGTAGTTCTTGTTTATGCTTAAATTCTTTTACTCATAAGTCTGATAGGCAATATGTTCCATGTTCTAATTTACTTATGATACCTCCCTTAATGTCTAGGCTATGTATCTATTTTGATCTTACCAAGATAAATAGTGTCAGATTTTGGTCTATGTCCAATTTCTGCCATACTGCTTTCCAGTTTTCCCCATAATTTTTACTAAATAGTGAATTCTTGTCCCCAAAACTTTCTTGGATGGACTCCGTGCTACCCTCAGTACAGCCCTAATTTAGGTCTCAACTACAGCTAAGTCTCCATTCATGCTATTGGATTTTAGAAAAAGGGCCATAAAATCTATAGTAAAGATGTTTAAGTTAATAAACTCAACAAAGAATCAATGTTTAAGGGTCTTTGAAGGTAGTGCAGTAGGAAGCCAGTATAAGGTATCTGAAAAGCGTTTTATTAAATCAAATTAAAATCCACACTCCTCTTACTAATTTTTGATCTCCATTTCTCCATCCATGAAATATGGATGAAATATCTAGTTCTAAATCTAGAATCATATGGTCTTGTGTATGGTCCTAACTCTGTCATGCAAGGAACCTGGGATTCCAATGTTGAACAGACCTTTCCAATTGAGTACCTCTCCTCCCACCTTCCAAAAGGAGGGAAAAATCGCTAGGAGCTCTGACCCAATTCCAGATTCAATCGTCAAAAAAGAAAGAGCAAGTCCCAGCTGCAGCATGCTGGGCTCTGTCACAGATTCCGCCTGGGCGACTGCATGCAACGGAGGGGTCAGGCGCAAGCGGTAATTTACAAGCTGCCTCCACCTGCAAGTGTCATAAAGGGAGCCCATAAGCAATTAGGCTCTTTTAATCACTTAATTCCACTTTAAATCCCTGCAAGATGAATGCAATAATTATGTAGCCCTGAACTGGCTGGTCCTTGGCTCATCTTCAGCCAAGCAGAATCCTACAGAATTTTATAAAATGAATTTTAAAAAGTCTCCTCCAATGTCTCATGCACTGTAATTCAGGCCCAGCAGGGTCCTGGAAGATAGGTGAGGACAGGAAACAATTTGGACTTTCTTGTTCCCCTCCCCTCAGCACAAAACCCAAAGCTCTCAAAGGCTCCACTTGCCAGGATTTTGATTTTAAAATGGAAATGAGATCTTGTGCTGTCCATCACTACACACAAAGGGCCCAAAGCCATCTTTTGCAAGGCCCTGAATCTGAGACCTAATGCCATTCCCCTGTGTTTTAAGTCACGCTCACTTCAAGGCATCACTTAAACATTTAAACTATAACAGAAGTGTGTGTTCGTCCATCCTTGCAGAAGAAAACCGTGACATCAGAGAAATAATGGCATGACTTGCACTTGACTTTGTTTTGAGTGAGGGAGGGCTGTGCAGGTCACCAGCCTCACTTCTCCTCCAGAGCCATCTGAATCCAGTGACCAGATATTCATCGGGATGACTGGAGATGACCCAGGATGAGGCACTTGGGATAAGTGACTTGCCAAAGGTCCCACAGCTAGTGAGTGTCACGTGTCTGAGATGAGATTTGAACTCAGGTCCTCCTGACTCCTGCACTGGTCCTCTATCCACCACACCACCTACCTGCCCCTATGACAGAAATGAGAGAAAGATGGAAAAGATCAATGTAATGTCTGTTTGGGATTGGTTTTCCCAAGAAGGGTGAAAGGGAAGGAGGGTTACCAAGAGAACTAGAACTACTCCCTCTTTCTAGTGGTTATACGGTCCTGCAGTCTCTGACTTGCAGGGTGCCATGACTTCTGATACATGCAATACTTGTGAGATGTGAGAAGGGTTCAGAAGTCATCGTCAAAGAGGCAGCTGTTGCTTAAATGGTGATAGTCAACATTGTCCAAACTTCTGAGCCTTCTGTGTCCTCAGATAGGTCACAGTATGGACCAATATACATGACTTCTCCAGGGATGGACAACACACAAGAAAATGTAAATGCAGTCACACACAGAGAGCCACCAGCATCATCAGTCCCTGCCCCAACCCCTTAGCTACTGGACTCCACTGTGAAGATACCTACCCTGGCACTCTCTCTTTCTCTTTTCTTAAAGAATAATCAGCTCTACACAAGGCTACATAGTGAGCCAGTGTATACGTATCAGGAAAGAAGCACTGATTCTATCAGTATTTAAATGTACCGGCTACAGGCATCCCTAACATTACAGACAGATGCCTTCTTCCTCAGGGCCTTTGAGGGCAGCTGTTTCTGCTGTTTCCCCACATCTCAGCTGCCCTGCCTTTCCGATGGAAAACTTTCCACTGAACTTTCCAAAGCAAGTTGTTGTTCAATCATTTCAGTTGTGCCTGACTCTTTGTGACCTCATTTGAGATTTCCTTGGCAAATTTGTCATTTCCTTCTTCAGTTCATTTTATAGACGAGGAAACTGAGGCAAATAAGGTTAATTGACTTGCCTAGGGTCACACAGATAATAAGTATCTGAGGTCAAATTTGAACTCGCATAGACTCTTCCTGACTTCATTCCTGGCACTTTACCCACTGCACCACCTAACTACCCAAAGCAGTAGCACATTTCAGATATTTTACACTTAACTCTCCCTCCCTCTTTGGTCTTCACCATTAACAAAAATTATTTTAACTTCTGTTTCTTCATGAACCTTTATGATTTATTCAATAATTCTTGCTGTGAGCAAATATCATACTTATGATTACTTACTATCTAACCTCTCCTGGTCTCAGTTTTCCCATGTGTAAAAATAAGGAAGTGAGACTAGATGATCACAATATACTCAATTCTGAATTGAAAAGGGACTCAGAAAGGATCTAGCCCAACTTCGTCGTTTTACAAATGAGGAAACTAACACTAATGACACAAGACTAATAGGTAGCCAAGTCACTCTTAGATACCTTCTAGCTTCAACATTTTATGATGCTATTTTCTTCTGTAAGTCATCTAAATAATAAAGGATTTTATGTGTCACAGGTCATTCACAACTCAAGAACTTCAGAAGCCAGCTTTGCTAAGTAAAAGTCAAGAGAATGGATTCAATTTAACTTTTTTTTGGTGCAGAGCATCTGCTATAAACTCCACCAAAACACTTCTGAACTTCAGGACCCTACTCATGTTTGGTTTTGTTTGTTCTTTTTTTTAACTTTGAGTCCACATATTGTATATATACACAGAAATGCAAATCTTAGAGCTAGAAGCTACCATCTAAATCAAGGAGTCTATCTTCCTCCTTGTACAGAGGAAGGTATGAAGGCTCAGAGAAAGGCAGTGACTTGCCTGAGGTCACACAGCTAGTAAGGTGCAAACGTAATAGTTGAATTTTAAGTCTCCTCACTCTCAATCTATCCTTTTCACACATGATGCTGCCTCTCTAGGGTACCTATGAAATTTGAAAACACATACATGCACACAGAATTATAGTCATTTCAGAATCCAAAAGAAAATAGATGAAAGTAAACTTTGGTAAGCACTAAGCACTGCCTAAATGTTGAGCAATACCCAAGAATGTTGTTGATAGGTCCAAGAAATAAAAAACAGCAAAGTTGGAGAAATGAGAAAAAAAAAAGAAGAAAAAGGAAAGAAGTAATTAAGTTCTCACCTCTAACTGATTTTTTTCATTTTTTTAATGGCTCACATGTACATTAACTCATTTCCTTTCCCCAGAGAAAACATACATAGAACAGGTAATATTTTTAGGGTTATATTATATTTATTGTATTTCTCTTATCACTGGCATACCTTTTTTTTAAAGTTTTTCCTCAATTACATGTAAAAACAATTGTAAGATTTTTTTTTAAATTATGAGTTTCAAATTTTCTTTCACCCTCTTTCCCCTCCCCTTCTGAGACAGTAAGCAATCTGATATGAGTTATACAGATGCAATCACATAAAACATAAAACATAAAACATTTATCATATTGTGGAAGAAAACAAAGGAAGGAAGCAAGGAGGGAGAAACAGTATGCTTTGATCTGCATTCAGATTCCATCATTTCTGTCTCTGGAACATTGCTATTACTGTATACAGCGTTTTACTGGTTCTGCTCACTTCACTCTGCATCAGTGCATGTAAGTCTTTCCAGGTTTTTTTGAAATCACCCTACTCTTCATTTCTTACAGCACAAAAGTATTCCATCACTATCAAATACCACAACTTGTATAGTCATCCCCTAACTGCAGGGCACCTCGTCAATTTCCAATTCTTTGCCACCACCAAAAAAAGCTGTTATAAATACCCTTGTACAAGTAGGTCCTTTTCTCTTTTTTCATCTGTTTGTGATACAGACCTAGTAGTGGTACTGGTGGATCAAAGAATATGAACAGATTTATAGCCTTTCTGGAATAATAGAGCAGGAAATATTGCCCCTGTTTTAGAGGTGAGGAAACTGAAACCCAAAAAGTTTAAGAGACTTGCTTGAAATCACATGCTAGTTAGTAAACTGGTCAGTATTAGAGTGGAGGCAATGTAGTAAAGTAGATTAAACACCTTAGAAAAGTTAGGCTTGAGTCTGACAATAATTAGTCTTATTTGTAAGCATAAAACTTGTTGTTCAGTTGTGGCCAACTTTTGGTGACTCCCTTTGGACTTTTCTTGGGAAAGATACTGGAATAGTTTGCTATTTCCTTCTCCAGCTCATTTTACAGATAAAGAAACTGAGGCAGAGGTAAGTAACTTGCTCAGGGTTACACACAGCTAATAAGTGTCGAACTCAGGTCTTCCTGACTCCAAGCCTAGAGCTCCATCCACTGCACCACCTAGCTGCCCCATGCATAAAGCACCATACTGTTATTCTGCCATTAAAAGCTTTCAAAATACTATGCCAATAGAATATGTCAACATGTCAAAGATTTGTAGGTTCCAGCCAGTGCAAAGCTTCAAATTTGTGCCCAATAATAGATTTTAACTAGATTGGTCCTCAGGTGACATACAACATTAAAAGATAATCACCAAAATCACAGAAGCTCAAGATGGCTTAACAAATGCTTAGTGAGTGATCCCATTCTGTCCCATATCCTACAACAGATTGTCCCCTCAATCATTCCTACCCTCTCATCTACCTTCAATCCCTTCCTATGTATTGGCTGCTTCCAGACTGTCTAAAAGTATGTCCAGGTCTCCCCATCCTCTCAAAAGACCCTCACTTGATTCACCCATTCCCACTACCTATTTTCCCATAATTCTTTTGTCTTCTGTGGCTAAATTCTTTGAGAAGGCGATCTACAATAGATGCCTCCACTTCTGCTCCTCTCACTCTCTTCTTAACTCTTTATAGTTTGGCTTTCAACATCATCATTCAACCAAAACTGCTCTCTTCAAAATTAACAATGTCCAAATTCAATCACTTTTTTCCTGTCTAATTCTTCGTACCCTCTCTCTAGCCTTTAACTCTATAGATCACTCTTGTCTTTGATACTTTCTTCTGTCTACGTTTTTGAGGTAGTACTCACTCCTGATTATCCTCCTATTTATCTGACTAGTCCTTCTCTGTCTCCTTTGCTGGATCTTCATCCAGATCACATCTGCTAATCATGGGTGATCTACAGGGCCCTGTCCTGGACATTCGTATCCTTTTTCTTCCTCTGTACTCCTTCATTTAGTGATCTCATTTGCTTCCAATTATCATCTCTATGCTGATGATTCTCAAATCTATTTATCCACCCCTCACCTTTCTGCTGATCTCCATTCTGCCATATTAGATGTCTCAAAATAAATGTCCTACAGACCAGAAGTATCAAAAACACATGGTCTGTGGGCCACATGCAGTCTGCAGTATTCCCAAGTGCAGTCCAAACCAGATTAAAATGTAATGGGAAAATATTTAGCAAAATAAAAAGTGCAATAAAATAGGTAACATTATATTTTAAAACAGTCAATATGTGACCCACTGGGATCCTTACATGCAGATTAGTGGCCCTCTTTCTATTTGAGTTTGATGACACTGCTATAAACATCTTAAACTCAGCATGTTCAATATGGAATTCATTAGTTTTCCACCCAAACCTCCTCCCTTCCAACCTTCTCTGTGATTGTTGAAGGTACTAATACCCTCCAGGCTCCCAACTTAGATATTAGTCATAACTCCTTAGTTTCCCTTATCCTCCTCTGCCCCTGTATCCAATCTGTTACTAAGACCCATAGTAGACTTTACCTTGTTTTTTAAATTAAATTTATTTATTTATTTTTAGTTTACGCCATTTAATTCCACAAGCTTTTGAGTTCCAAATTTTCTCTCCCTTCCCCCTTCCCATGACATTATGCAATCTGATATAGGCTCTTATATACACATTCACATTAAACATTTTTTCACATTAGTCATGTTGCAAAGAAGAATTATAACCAATGGAATGGACTACAAGAAAGAAGAAACAAAACAAACAAAAAAGAAAACAAATAGTATGCTTCCATCTGCATTCAGACTCCATAGTTCTTTCTCTGGATGTGGATAGCATTTTCCATCATGAGTCTTTTGGAGTTGTCTTAGAACCTTGTATTGCTGAGAAGAGCCAAGATTTTACCTTTTTAATATCTCTCAGATATGCCCCCTTCTCTCTTCTGACACTACTTTTGTGCAGTCCCTTAGCTCCTCTTACCTGGACTATTGCAATAGCCTGATAGTTGGTTGGCTTGCCACAAGTATGGACTTACTCCAGTCTGTTCTCTGGTTAGCCAACAACGTGATTTTCTGAAAGCACAAATCTGACTATGTCACTCCTCTGTTCCATAAATTCCAATGACTTTCTATCAATTCCAGGATCAAATTTAAAAATCCTTTTTTGGCATTCAAAGCCCATTGTAACGTAGCACCCTACCTTTGTACCTTACACTTTCCGATATACTCTTTCACCCAACGACACTGACCTCCTTGATGTTCCTTGAACAAGACACTCCAACTCTGGGCATTCTTCCTGGCTGTCTGTCCCTTGTGCCTGCGACCTCTTAATCTCTCTGTAGCCTTTGACAGTGTAGATCAGTCTCTTCTCTTTGATATTTTCTTCTTTCTAGCTTTTTGAGATGTTTTCCCTCCTCATCTGTGCTTCATATATCCGTGTTCCTTCAAGCCCCAGCTAAAATCCCATCTTTTATAGGAAGCCTTTCCAAGTCCCTCTTAACTTTAGTTTCCCCTCTTTGTTGAATATTTTCCATTTATCTTGTATCTATATCTTGGTTGTCCATAGTTGTTCTCTTTCCTCCATTAGACTATGAGTTCTTTGAGGGTAGAAACTGTCTTTTGATTTTCTTTGTATCCCACATGCTTAGTACAGAACCTGGCACATAGTAGGTGCTTAATAAATGTTTATTGACTGACTGATCTGTATTACTCAAAAGCAGGTCATTGTCTGTGGTACCATTTCAAGAGTGACTCACATTAAATTCACTCACACGTACACCCAACCCACATTTTTCTCTCCCTTATTTAAGTATTAGGTCACAGTTTCTTCCTACCCTCTTCTAGATGACATTTCTTTTGGATTCATAATGACTCATGAAGGCAAATCTGCATCTATGGTGGAAGTTCACATCCCAATGACACCACAAGTCTTTTGATGTATGAATTATTACCATTATCATTACAATATTATTATTTTTATCACTCTCATTATGAGTGTCTCCCATGGTGAAGGGAGGCTGGGCACTGCCAGAAGCTGCTTAACAGTCACTTAGTGACGCAAGAATGCCAGAGCCAAAGGGTACCTTAGAGACCATGTAGTCCAACCCCCTCATTTTACAGGAGGGAGGAAAGCATAGCTAGATTGTCTTTGTCTTATCTTCTTAGGCAGTACCCTGGAAGGAACCCATTGTTGTAAACTAGGAACTAGACTGTTTTCAATTCAGTCTTGGTTAATGGGATTGCAGGTGCTGAGTGCATCTCTGAGCAGAATATCAGTCACCAATAGATATCTCATCTGCAGCCTCACCTTGCAATTAGCTCCATTCCCCATTTCCCTGTGACTTGGACAGTCTCCTTAAAGAACAGTGTGTGTGGAGCATCTCTGGCAAGGCTCCCAGATCAATAATTTCAAGTGGTTCCAAAAAGAATTTTCAAGGCATCTTCATTGTTATTTTCAAACCTTTGTTTCTCCAGAGAAAGTGGTTTTGTTTTCAAGATTTGACACTGCTGATTGCCAACAGATGACAAAGAAAAGGAAGACATTGTTTGTGTATACCCTCAGGGAAATTAAAATGGATTGCCCCAGAATTCCTAAGCCTCTCAAGGACCAAGGAATGCCATTTTCCAAGTCTTCTCTTCTGGAAAGATAGAGCATTTCACTAACTGCAGCAAACACAGTGCTGTCAGATGGACTGCTTTGTCCTCTGATGTTTGACTGCAGGCAAGGGAATTGTCCATGTTCAAGCGAGACCATCCGGACACAGTGAACATCCCCAAGGGTCTACTAGAATAACGTGCAAACCTACATTCAATAGTCCCAAGACAGAGCAAAAAGTCTGTTCTGTCATGTTTCAAGCATATCGGTTAAATGTCTTAGTTACCCTACAAAGTCAAGGCTAGAAGGGAATAGAATTAGGAATGGGGTCAATAGTGAAACTAGAACCCAGGAGCAAAGACCCTTAACCCAGATAGGTCAGCAGGAAGTAGGGAGAAGGGACCAATCAAATGCCAAATGGGTTCAGCTCAGCGAGGAATATAAGAAGCCTTTTGAGCTGTTCAGCACTGACTTTGAAGGTTTGGGATTATAGTTTCTTACAAGCAACAAACCTGCCTGGGCCAGGGGGAGCTGTAACAGCTGCAACAGTCAGCATTTCACGACATTCTCCTCTACGGGCCAGTTGGCTAGGGCTGACAACTTTGGTAGAAATGAGCCATTTCAGAAGTACTGTACCTCTGAAGCAATTTCTGAAGAAATGAGCCATTTCAAAGGTATCCTAGATGACTTCATCGGGGGGGACCCTTTCCTCCAACAAAGCAGATTACATTTTGTTTGTTTTGTTTTGGTTTTGCTGCAATTTAAATACACACACATAGTGTCTTACACACTGATTATGAGTCCCTGCAAAACTCAGCTAGTTCAGTTCTTAAATGTCACACAGCTTGGTGCTTCTCCTGTGCTTGACCTAAATAGGACCTGACATAACTTGCTTGCTTTTGGCAGATCAGGATCACCTCTAATATGAGAAGACATTAGGGTAAGGAAGACCCTACATGTGAAGCATTAGTGAGTAGTGGAAGGAGTGTTAGATCTGAACCCAAGTGAAGTGAGGTTAAATCCTGGTTCTAGAATATTGGCTGTGTTTCCTCATGTAAGTCACTTTCACCTAAGATTCAATTTCCTCATTTTCAAAATGGGCATAAGGACAATTACACTATTATATTATATAATTATATATACACAATTATATATCATAATTCTAATTATTTAGCTATTATATAAATATAAGCTATTATTAATGCCTCCCTTAAATAACTCCTATGACTTCTTTATTGACAGGAACATCCTCCCCTTTCCTCGTTTCTGCTCTCTCAAATCTATCTGCTCATTGATTTAAGGGAGAAAAACTCTTCTAGCTTCCAAAGTACCTTATCTCCTGATTTCTTATCTCATGCCAGCTGCTCCCCTAAACTGGACATTCTCTCTTTCTCCTGTCTTCGCTCACACATGTCATCTCCCATGTCTAGAACATTTCAGTTCTCATTTCTAAACCTTTATCCTCCTCCAAAGTTTAATTCAAGCACCATTTCCTTCACAAAGTTTCCCTTGATCCCCTACTAACCTCCAACCAAAAGTGCTTTCCTTATTCTCAAATATAACCTAGGACACTTTATCTGGATTTGTTCTTTGCCCCCAACACATTCTACCTTGAATTATACTTATCTGTTCATATAGTATATTGCCATCAGTAGAATATAAGCAACTTGAAATGGGCACTGGGTTCATTTGATCTTTGCAGCCCTATCATAGAACTGTGCCTGTAGTCCATGTTAAGTAAACATTGGCTAAATTGAATTGAACTAATCTGTAAATAATAGCAGGTCGAACAGTAGCAAAAAGCCGAACCGAGTTCTAGGGCATCAGGCCATTGGACGATGGAAGCCCTTTCAGGGAGGGATGTGTGGGGGTAAAAGCTGCCTATACTGAGTTACCTGAGAACCTATGCTGAGAAGCCCAAATTTAGCTTCTATAACTAAATTCACTGGGCATTTGATCACCTCCTCAAAAGTAATTAAATTTGCCTGTTTGCTTTATATTTCTTTGCTAAATGATGAAAAGCCCCTACTAACAAGCTAAGGCACTGATATTTCACCAACCCAAACCCCATGCTGCTTTTTCCCAATTTATTTCCTATTTTTTTTCTCAAAGGGACTGAGAGGCATTGTCCAGGGCAGGGGTCTGGCAAGCATCTGTCTGGGAAGAAAAGAATAAGAAACTGAAGTGGAGGGAGGTATAAAGGAGGGGAGTCAGTGAAAAACAGGCTGCTATATAGTACAGGATGAATTCCCAGAGAGGTATAATCTCCTGACAGTGATAAATAGGATCTAGTGTTCCTTTGTTTCATTGGATGAGCTGAAAGGAGAAGGTCACATCTCTGCATGGAGTTTGAAATTCCCCAGGTTCTTAGAATGGAATGCTGAGACCTATGTCACAGGGACTGTATGGTAAGAGTTCTGCATGGTGCAGAAAGCAGCCAGAACTTGGAATCTTGAGACCTGGGTTCAAATTCCAGCTCTGCCACATATTAAGCAGAGGATTTCATCTCTGGGAACTTCATTTTCATTATTTTGTGATGTTTAAAAAGTTTGAGAGACATTGTTTCTGAATAATTAATCATTTTATTAATAATTCTAGTATTTATTAATAAAAGAGGTCAGTGGCACTCTCAAATGTCAAAGACCCCTCATGGCTATAGGTTCACAGTTTATATATCTTTGGAAGAGTGTGTGATGCTGAAGGTGACAATCAGTTCTGACCGGTTAACAATTAATGAGAAAATAAATATTATAATGAGATGTGGGCTCATTTTAACAGGGGATATGGGACTTGGATCACCCAAATCTTGGTCAAAGAGACTTACCAATTTCCATATCAACTGCCTGACAAAAGGAAAAATTCACATTTTCCCAGACCTGTCTGAGTAAACACAATTAGCAGAAATCTACCCATTTGCCTTAACTTAGAATTTCTTCACTGTCTTTGATTAGATCTTAGCCTGAGTAAGTCTTTGCCTAAGATTTCCCACATCAGATGATTTCTGGATAAAGAAGTAGAAACAGAAAAATCCTTGGTCCTAATTCAATAAGTAGTTCTTAACATATGAAATAAATAATCATTTCTCTCAATTTCTTCCTGTGGTATGAAAGTGACACACATAGGCTCAAGAGTTAGGCATGATGAATGTAAAAAAAGAAAAATTACTAGATTGGAGGAATCTGCCTCTCTATTGAAGAACCTTGCAGCCACGACCTCCCTCTGCTGCTCTCCTTCTCCTTTCCCAATATAGAGATAGGCAGGCAGAAAGGCAGGTGTTTAATTTCCATCAAATTCCTCTTAGACTTGTCTCCACCAGCAGCAGTTAAGCATACAGCAGTATGCACCTCACATGACCCCTGACCCAGCATCCAAACACCACCTAAACCCCCAAAGTGGGGTGTAGGCTACAATGGGGACAGGTAGATCCTGTTTCTCCAGGAGTAAGACTCTTCCAGGATCTCTCCATCAAGAGAGGATGGATGGTATATGTTCTCCCAAGGTGAGGATGGCAGGGCCCCCATTGGTTCAGAAGGACAAGTTAGACTGGGAAAAGAATACTTCCTGAGAATGTTAGTAGCCACTGCTACCCTTACATAAGAGGTGACAGTGGCTAATGTTACTAATGAACCTGAGGTTGAAGTAGCCAAACACAGAACTCTCTCTCTCATCTATAACACTACTCCAAAGAACCTACACACACACACACCTTGACCCATCAGAGAGCTTAGAAGAAAGTAAAGACCATCTCCTGGCAGAAAACCAGTCCTCATGCAAGTATATTGCCCTCTGCCTTGTGACTGAATCCTTTCCTCTATCAGGAACAGTCAGATTCTAGACCCAGGACTTGCTTGATCTCCAGAGACCATGACTAATTTCCCCATTAGAGCAGATGGAAATTTACTGTTTAACAAAACTCTTTGCATAACTAGTAGGCTGAAAAATGCATATCACGATTTAGTAAATACAGACAACAGTATACTTCTTTAATTTGAATCTATGTGATGCAGCATTTTTCAGTTTTGACAGCCATTAAAACCAAGTATTGAAATAAACTGAACATGAGATCAGCCCTTCAAACTGCTATATCACAAAGGCTTAAACCAAAATTAGAAAAATAATAATAAAGCATATTCGATCATACTACTCTATCACTCTTAAAATAGCATAATTTTTTAATGAGAGCAAAAGAGTTTTTTGTGCCATCAAATCAAATAAAATACATGATATTTTAAACATTTATTTTCCTTTATCTCATTCTTTTTTAGTTTTAATTTTTGTATATAATTTGAAAAGTACATGAGAATTAGTACATTTATACAGGTATGTAATTTGTACGAGTAAAATATAAATATTTGGTGAGGGGTTTTCTGACTTTTTTTTACTGACAGGGGAGCATGATCAGACAGTTTTAAGAGCATTCAACAATACAATGGGAGTGACACAACTTGAAAAGATCACTGGTTATAGAGTCAGAGGACCTGGATTTGAAACCCACCTGTGATGTTCATTCTCTGTGTAAACTTGAACAAGTTGTGGCATATGATTGTGATGGAGTACTGTTGTGTTGTGGGGAAATTATGAAGACGATGGTTTCAGAAAAACATGGCAAGACCTATATTCAATGGATGCAAAGTGGAATGAGAAGAACTGAGAGATCATTGTGCGTAGAAATAGCAATTTTGCAGTGATGATCAATTGTGAAAGACTTGGCTACTCAGATCAATACAATAAAACAAGACAATTCCAAAGGATTCATGATGAAAAAAATGCTATGTACCTTCAGAGAGAGAATTAGTGAATTCTGAGTGCAAATTAAAGTATAATCTCACTTTCTTCATTTTTTTGCTTTTTTTTTTAAATATGGCTAACAAGGAAATGTATTTTGTATGATTTCATATGCATAACTCATATCACATTACTTGCCTTTCTCAGTGGGTGAGGGAGGAGTGTCAGGGAGAGAGAAAATTTGGAATTTAAAAAGAAAAGAATATTTAAAATAAATAATATTTAAAAAAATATACAGCTTTAAAAAAAAATTCCTTGCTCCTAGGAGATTTTCTCCCAAGTCTTTTAATGATCCTCAGGCAGCTGATATTTCTGAGACACAGTCAGAGGTTTATATGGAGGATGGAAGGGCTAGGGGTTTCTTCATGCCCTTATGCTATGTTGTCCCTACAATATGCCCCCGCTTCAGAAGATTCTTACCCACCCATAGCTCCGGTCTCCAAACAAATCTGCATTATGTTTGCCTAGAGTCACTTGGTTCCCTCTTATTATTTCCAGAGAATCACCCTTGGAAAATATTTCAGCCTTACTACTTACTGGAAATTGAAGTCCAACAGGTCACACATTTCGTGTCTGACAGATGGCAAAACTGCCGGCAGGCCCAGGTGCTGCCAAACTTACAGAGAGACCTAAATGTTGGCATCACACATCACTGGGTTTAGGCCTTACAGATGCCTGGCTGTTCAGAGCCTCATTCAAAGACCTAGACCCAGATATATAGTCAACCCAAGTCAAAGAAACATTTACTAAGCCCATACTATGTTCAAGACAACAAACTCAATGCTAGAATGAAAAGTGGGCAAGAAATCCTTCTCCAGCGTAAGGAAGACATGAGTTCAAATATTTCGTTCTTATTACCTGGGTGGTCATGGATGGGGAAGGCATCTAACTTTTCTTGGTGAAATAGGTGCAGTGATACCTTTGAGTTCTCTATGGTTCAAATGAGCTTTAAACTGAATATAAATAAAGTGCTTTGTAAACCTTAAGGGACTACATAACAGTCAGGTATTATTCCAATTATTTTCATTATCCCACATTATCAATATTTATTCCACCATAAATAAAATCAAGAAAAAAGTGAATCTTAGAAAGAGGAATCAATTTGGCCGACGTTAAACGATGGTGAACCGAGGTTCTGACTCAAAGCCCAGGACTCTTCCCATGGCCCTTAGTGCTTACTAGCTAATGCTCTCAACATGTGTTTTGTTTTGAATCAGGCTTCGCACCAAATGCAAGTGGCGAAGAAAATTGAAGTAGCCAAACCAGAGAATCAGCTAAACAGCAGTCCTTCCTTTTGCTTTTTGGAAGCACTACCATTATTTATCAATAACATATTTATAAGGACTGACATTTCTCCACCCACCTATCTCCCACTGTGGTAGTAAAGATGAAAGAGGTAAAATACCCTGTGCTCCTTAGGAGAAATTATACAGGATGTTACATTTCCTAACTAGAGTGCTTACAAGGCTTTCAGTATTAAGAAAGATAACAATAGTCTTCATTTCTAAATCGTTTCTCCCTCCCCATTCCACCCCTAACATTTTTAGCAGCTTCCTACTTACCTCATTCAGACTCATAACATTCCTGTGATGTAGAAAGAGTGAAGTAACAATTCTCCCTTTCGTACAGCCAATAAAACTGAGGCACAGGGAGGTAAATGGATTTGTTTAAAGTCACATAAACATGCCCATCTTTGAACCACACCTAAAATCTAAGACTGGCTCCTAGGCTCCTTGTTTTTTAACCCCACTGGGTCTGATCCTTACTACTTCTGATATGTATTTACAGATCATATTTTCTTTTCTGATAGAAGCTAAAACCACTTCAAAGCCATTATCTCACTCTCCATTCATCCTACCTAAACTGGGAGGTTGGCGGTTTGAAAATACCAATCTACTTCTTTTGCAGAAAGGCTCAATGACTTGCCCAGAGGCTGAAAAACATGCAGATGACGTGGGGGAAAGGAATGATAAGCTTGGATCCTGTAGATACTTGAAGGGTAGAAAGGAGGAGGACATTAAGATGAAAAAGAGTGAAAGATACAATTCCTTCCTACATCTTCCATGGGTTTATCTTAGTGACCTTGAGTAGGTTACTTCTCCTCTCTGGGTCTTAGTTTCCTCAACTATAAAATGAACAGGTTGGATCTACATCACAGGATTTGGAGCTGGAAGGGATTTTAGCAATGGTCTACCTAATTCAGTTTCATCATTTTATAAATGAGAAAACTGGGGTCCAGAGAGGGAAATTACTTTGCCTGAGGCCCCATAGGCAGAAAATAACAGAGTCAGAATCCAAACTCAAATCCTCTGATTCCAAATCCAGCACTTGGATCACTAAACCATACTGTGTATGTGGCATATCTCCAAGGCCCCTTCCAATTCTAAGCCCTATGACTGCTAACAGAGTGTGTGATATAGTAGAGAAAGCTTTGTGTATGCACAAAGATCAGAAAGCAACATCTGCAAACACAAAGTAACACAATACCTGGCACTCTACTACCTATGCAGAAAAGCTTATGCCAGATTGCACAAGGGTATGCAGGTGGAATGTTTGGGAGGCATATGAGCAGGTGTGTGTGTGTGTGTGTGTGTGTGTGTGTGTGTGTGTGTGTGTGTGTGTGTGTGTGTGTATGATTGGCAGAGACAGAGAGAGAGAGACAAACATGAGAGAGAAGGGGGAGAAAAGGAGTAGGGAGAGTGACAGAGACAGAAAACAAGAAAGAAAGGTAAGAGAAATGGGGAATGGGGCAGGGCATACAAAAAGGAGTTGAAGATGAAAACATTTAGAAAGTTCAAGGGAGAAGACCTCTGAAAGCATGAGTATGGATGAATTTCTGATTTTTGATGACCAGATCTTAGCCTATTAGAAATGAAAGGAATCTTAAAGTTCATATACTCCTTATATATAATCATATAACCCATATCAGAAAATATAAGGGAACTGAGATGAGGAGACATAAAAAGGCTTGTCCAAGGTCATACGAGTACTAAGTGGCAGAGTCAAAACTTGCATCTAAGTCATCTGTTTCCAGAATAATGCTCTCTTAGCCATACCATAGCTGCCCTTTAGATATGTTGCTTTGTTTAGAAGATTAACATGAATTTGATTGTGAGACAGGTAAGAGTCCAAGGGCAGGAAGGGCACTGCCAGAGTGCAGCCTGTGCTGCAAATGAATACTGTACAGTGTTTCTAACTTCCATGGCTAATTTGATCACTGTGATATTCACGGTTTTTATTTGCCCCCTGCTGTTTGTATTTGTTTTCAAATGACACTACACTTCAAGGATTGGCCACCTGCCCACTTAACTTAGACTCTTTGACAAAGGTCTATCAGGACCCAGGAGCTGTGTGTGCCTGAATTATTTTTCTGACAAGCTCTGGTGTTTTTCCCCCAGAGCCAGAATGTTCCAAATCCTCATGGAGCTCATTGGAGCAGAATGGAGGCATTTACTGGTTTTTCCACTGGACTGCTTTGATGACCCTCAGAACTCACAGGCAAATGACTCAAAGCCCTGTGGGCTCTCCAGTGGCTGTGTCTGAATGATTACAAACAGGGGAAATTGTGGTGCCTTTACCAGAAGGAATTGTTCTTACCACAAAGAACATTTAAGATACCAGAAGAAGATGCTGCTTAGGCCCTTTCACTTTTCCATTGAGGATCAGACCAATTCCCACTGAAGTAACAGAAAGCTACAGCATTTTCCAAATAGTTCCAGTCTTTGACAAAGCCAGAAAATGAGAAAAGTGTGTCTTGAATTGTTCCCTTACAAATCAACTTCCCTTCTTTCAAAATCAGTGCCTATTACAGAGACCAGGAGCTGTCCACTCCAGAACTTAGCAGACAGAGTAGGGTGGGGGTGAAATATTGGTCCTAAACTCTGGACCAAAATAAGAATAATAGTATGATGATAGATGATTCATTCATACTTCTTGGAAACCTAACTCTTTAGGAGCTCCATTTTGTTTGGACATTCAATTGCTTGAACTCTTGTCTGACCTTACACCACATTATTTGTTTTTGCCTCTTGAATTCTATACAATACCACTGCTAACCTGTATCTTTAAAACATGGTCAACCCTTCTGCTTTTGGTTCTTGCATGCTGACTATCTCCTATTATTTTCCCTGATAGGAAAAAAAAGATATGTTAACCCAACCGCCCCTCTCACCATGCTATTTCTCATGGCCCCTATCCTTGTAAATCTATCCTGTTAAAATGAAGCCAGTCTATCAACATATACCCCCCAAACCATAGAGTACTCTCAGAGGTACCCCTGTAATGACCCTGGAGTTGGAGCTAACTCACTAAGCCAAAACTGCCTTATACTCTTTGATGTGTCATCACCTCCTGTTTTCAACAATCAACCAATATAAAATGATATATTAACAATCAACCAATGTTCAATGAGTACTTACTAGGTATTTTAGGTGCGAGGAGTAACAAAACATAAAATACAAAATACATCATGATGAAATTTAGCCTCTTGTTGAGCAATAATACACATAAGAAATCACTAGTAAAGCCATCTAAGAGTCCAAATAAATGGTATAGATGATTAGTAATAAAATTCAGGGGAAGGAAATATCAATTAAAAGTCAGTGTATCATAGTAGAGAGATTCATGGATTTAGAGTGAGAAAGACCTGAATTCAAATCTTTCCTGTGATACTTATTAACAAAGGTCAAGTCATTTGGTACTTCTTGGTCTATTTCCTCAAATGTAAGAGGGGGATAGTAATATTTTTAGCACCTACCTCACAGAGATATTGGAAAGCTTAAATGAAATCACATCTCTAAAACACTATGAAAACTCGAAATCACTAAATGTATGTACATTACTCCATGAAACAGATAGGACTTGAAAGATGGCAGGGATGGAGATAGGATAGGAAATAAATGTCAGAGGAAGAGAGATGGAATACACAAAGACATAGACCCAAGAATGGATAAGACATTCTTAAGGATGTCAATTTGACTGGAGAATGAGGTTTAGTAGAGAAGGAGTAGAGGACAATGTTTAAAAAAATAAGTGGGGTAGGGAGGCCAGAAGTTTGGTGAACCTTGCAGGCTAAAATATTGAGATATGCTCCTATTGGAATGTAAAGTCATAGAAGGCCTAGGAGGAGGGCAGAGACATGAAGTTATACCTTAGGAAGTTTAGTTTTGTGGTACCATGTAGAATAGATTAGATCAGGGAGAGATTAGAGTGGAAGAAATGAATTAGGAGCCTGTGGTGATATTTCATTGTGAATTCCTTCTACTACATTTTGAACATGTAGTCATCTAGCCTCTGCTCAAAAACTTTCAGAGAGGGGGAAAATACTTCCTCCCCAAGGCAATCCTTTACACTTTTAGATAGTTCATTATTTAAGTCAATTCAAGTCAGCAAGTATGTATTAAATGTCTATTATGTGTCAGAACTGGAAATACAAAGAAAGGCAAAAACCAGTTCTTCCTCTCACAAAGATCACAGTCTAATAGAGGAAAAAACATACAAATAACTATGTACAAACTACATAAATATTACATTTATCTATTTACATTTATCTATGTGCTATACATAATATACATACATATGTGTATACTTGTATGTATATACATATATGTACATAAGTGTGAATACATGATAAATAAGAGATATTAAATAGAGGGACGGCACTAGGCATCAAGGGAAGCTAAATAAAGTTTCTTGTGAAAGGCAGGATTTTAGCTGGGACTTGAAGGAAACCAGGGAAGCCAGAAAATGGCAGAAGGGAAAGAATTACAGGCACGGGAGAATATCTACTATATCAAGCTTAGATCTATCTCTATGAAATCTTCCATGTATTCTTAGTCTATACTGAGCCAAACAAGTCTAATCTTTTTCACATGTGAAAGCCTTTCCAATGCTTAACGACAACTATTATTACACATACACACATATACACACATACACACATACACACACAACAACAACAACAACAAGTGTTATCTTAAGGACCGAGAGAGACCCATTAGGCCATCTGGTCCAATTCCCTTTATTTTACAGATAAGGAACTTAAAATTAGTGAGGTTAAGTGGCTTGTCAAACATCACCCAGATAGTAAGAAAGGCAAGATTTGCACCTAGGTCCCTAAACTCTAAGGTCAGTGATCTTTCCACTGTGCCATACTGTCTCTTCTTTTTCTTAGACTAATGGTACCAACCTCTCACAACCATTTCCTGAATGACATGTTCTTCAGTTCTCTCACTAATACTGCTCGTCATCTTCTGAAGATGCTCACTTTCATCAGTGTTCTTTCTAAAATATTATTCCCAGAACTGAATACAATGCTCCAGATTTCATCTGCTCAGGGTACAACACAGAGAGATTATTCTCTACAGAATTAGAGATGATGACCTCCCTCTTCTGCTTACCATTCCTTCAGGTTTCACTTCAGGTGCTAGTTTATCAAATAGACTAAAAAAGGCTAAAGTTTTGTTGTTTTTTTTTAATGACTAAAGATTTAATAGGCTAATCTGGCACCCTTCTACTGGTAACACATTTGCACTTGAACAGAGAACTTCCCTTGGCCCCAGTGGGATGACTCTAGAGATGGGAATTTGAGATACCAGAGCAGGTCACTGGGGTCAGATTAGGTTTTTTTATGTTACTTCAGTGCTATTGTATCAGGGGCGCACATTTTGCTTAATATAGAGGTCAGTCCTATTTCCAAAGCACCAGCAATAGATTACCTCCCATGCATTAAAATGTACTTCCTCCTTATTTCCCTCTTATGAAATGCCTCTCTTCCATTAAAATATATTGAAGCCTTTCTGAACCACACCACCGAACTACCATCTGCAACCATCCTTCTTTGTATTTATTGGCCTTATGTAATATGTATTTATTCTGTAGATAGATAGATTGATAGACAGATGACAGACAGATGTGTGTATACATATATGTACTTGTTTTCTTCCCCATTAGGATGTAAGCTCCTTGGAAGTAGGGATTGTTTCATTCTTTATCTCCAATAACCGGTACATAGTAGGCACTTAATAAATACTGTTTGACTGAGTGATTGATCTGTTGGAAATTTCTTCGTCAGGCTGCCTCTTTTGTTCTCATTCATATTCTGTATCTTCCTCTTTTTCCTTCAAAACCATATGATTAAAGATTTGAAGATGACTCAAATTATCCCTACGCTGGATTTTTTTTTTTTTTTTTTTTACCATTGCTTGACCCAGTTCCAGGAACACATACTATATCAGAGGCATTACTGGGAGACCAGAAGAACCAAGCAGCTATAAATATCATCACCACTACTGAGCACCATTTTGTTGCCACACCTAAATAAACTGGGAAAACTTCTAAAGCCCAAAGAGTCTTTGTAACTGCCCTTGAGGAGAGAATAAACACTATGTAAATGCTATTTTCTCCCCAGCTGGGCCAGGACTGCCTATGCCTGCCTCACTGTGCCTGACCTCAACAACTTCAGAAGGATTCTGTTTTCCCCGGGAAATTAGATTTATGCAAAACAGCTAGTGAAGTCATATGCCTGCCTTCAAGGCCTCCCTCCTACCTCAGATTCTAAGCTGCTAAAATAGTCAAATCAAGCAACTTGAAAACTTTTATGGGAAAAGGTACAGGTGTCTTGGCCTCGTGTCCTTAGAGAAGGGAAAGATCCCAGCTGCCACAATTTCCTATAACTTGCCCTTGATGGTTTCTCCTCCCTTCTGAGGATAAAAGGATCAGAGGGCCCAGATCTGCAGAAAACAGAACTTTACCTCTTTTTCTTCTCCACGCCCTACCATGACAAAAATAATTTAAAGCTTTACAAGAAGGAAAGCCTAAGTGCCTTCATCCTGTCCATGGTAACCTTCTCTCATTGTCACTGTCAGCAACTAGAGTGAAAAAAATCATTTCTTTAGGATTCTGTGTTAAACTATACAAATCACATATCAGATACAGTGACTGTCTTCAGTGGGCTCACAGTTTGATCTGTTCCACCCTGATGGTATCATACAGTGAACATAAAGAAGTATAAAAGCATAGGGTCAATGTGAACTTCAGAGAAAAGTAAGAGTAGCTGAGAGTAGTTGGGAGGTGAAAGAAAGAAAGATCCATGGGGTAAAATATTAGGGAAAAAATAAAGACACATATGGAGCATTTTGAAGCTTACAAAGCGTCGTATATCCGTGATCTTAATAGAGCCTCTGAACCATCCTGTGAGAAAAGTACTATAGGTATTATCGACTCCATTTTGCAGATGAGGAAACTGGGGCATAGAGGTGAAGTGACTTGCCAAGAGTGACACAATTAGCAAAAATAAGAGGTTGGATTTGAATTCAGCTTTCATTTCTTTCTTCTGAATGTCTGATAGAATGAAAGCAATAGGTCTCCATACCTGAAAACATTAAAAGACTGCCCAGATGACGACTTGTCAAAGATACCAAATTACACGGTGGAGGTAATGTCTTTTTTCATTCATTCCCCACATTAGCTCTGAAGTTGGACTGTGCAACAACTTGAAATACAAGCAAGAGATTTAGAGGTTAAGCTAAATGAAGAATTTTCCAATACAAAATGTTTCACGTTCAGAATTCTGTGTTCTTCTTCCTTTGAGATCTTCAGCAATAAAATGGAAAATAATTATCCTCTATCATCTAGGAACCAGCTTATTGTGAGGTAGATGGATGAATTAGAAAAAGGTTGGGGATAGGGTAGCACCCTCACAATGAAAAAGAGACAATTCATTAGTGACATTGACAAAGGGCCATAACAACTTTTTTCTTCAAAATGTTAATACTTAATTCATTTGTTATATGGAATAGATCCAATATGTGCTTGCATTATTTATGTGTCTCTACAATGTAATTTGATTTTAGGTCTTTTAAAGGACAAAGAATTTCTTGTCACCATTATAATTTATAATCATAATCTTCTTTTTGTTTGTTTCATCCTTATTACAAGGGCCATAGTAGAAGTTTTGAAGAGTCCTATAGCACCCTAGAACTTTAGGATGGCCATCACTGGACTTGATCAGTGGTTCTTAAGCATTTCAGTTTGAGAATGACTTTAATACGAATCAGGCTACCCTCCCTCTATCTACTCCCATTTTTCATTAAACCACAAACCAAAAAAAAATCAATATTTAAAACCAGAATTAATCAAAATGGTCTAGTTTTTGATGAGAGACAAATGTGGAAGAATGCAAATACAAGTAATGCCATGTTAATAACTTGATGCTACAAAAAGCCAGTCTATGCACCTGGAAGGTCTTCATACAAACCCAGAATCACAGAATCACAAAGTGAAAGGGAAATTTGAAAACAGAACTTGGTCCAACCAGTACCTGAATAAAAATTCCCCCTAAAACATACTTGACAAATAATGAAGCAGTTAAAGGAAGTTCATTCACTTTAGGACAGCCCTAACTGTGAGAAAGGTTTCACTACATCCAGTACAGATCTGTCTTTTCTATAATTTCCACTTATTGCTCCTAGTTCTCACCTCTGGAATCAAGTGACAATAAGTCTAGTCTCTCTTTTCCATGAGAGTCCTTCAAGTAGCTAGACACCAACTTTGTCCCACCTGCGTTTTCTCTTCTTTGAGCTAAACATCTCCTATTCTTTCAATTGATCCTCATATGCAGTACTCTCCTAGTCCTTTATCATCATAGCTCTTCTCCTCTCCAGCTTACCAATGTCATGTTTTCAAATGCAGTGCCAAGAACTGACCAAAGTACCCCAGATGTACTTTGACCAGGATAGAGTACAGAGAAATTATTACTTCCCAAGATCTTAAAACTATATGTCTCAGATGCAGAATAAGACTACATTACTTTCTTTTCTAAGATATCATGCTGCTGACTGTCATTGACCTTGCAATCCATTAAAAACACATCTTTTTTTTCATTTAAACTGCATATGGCAATATCTTCCGTACCTTGTCTGTGTGATGCAAATAATTTGAACCCACGTTATTTTTAACTCAGAGAGTTTTGATAAAACAGGACTGAAATATGGAGGAATGGGGAACTCATCAACTAACAGATGTTTTTAAGGACCTATATGGAAGATAGAAGCAAGGGACAGAGAATGAAAAATAAATATAAAATATATATAAATATGAAATAATGTAGAGAGACAAAATAAAATAAATGTAAAAATAAGAATAAATATAAAATTAAAATATATAAAATAAAGTAATATAAATATAAAATAATTCCATGACACTACATATTTTAAAAATCTGAGGCTGGTGAAGAATGCCAAGGAAATAAAAACAATAACAGGATTTTAAGTTGTGTCATGAATAAGAGGAAGATTAAAGATGTGAAAGAACCACTGCTGAGGTTGATGAGTATAATAGAATTCAGTATGTTATGTTAGCATGACCATCTCTACTCTGTTTTAAGCCTATGTTGTGAGATTAAGTAGTTGTTATGTAAGTCATTTCTCTGTAATAAGAAAAACACTTGTGTATAGTTTGGCAATGATGTGTGTGTATCCCCCAAATCTAGTAAATAACTACTAATGATGTGTGTGCTCCCCAAGTCTGCAAACAACTGATTAAACAGCTGCTAATGATATGTGTTACATACTCCAAATCTGGTAAACAATAAACACTTGGTAATAGCATTACCTTTGATTGGTAGTTTCCTTTTATCATAATTTCAGGTAATTGAACACCAACCAAAACTTCAAAAACCCAATGGAAGCCCCAGTCATCCATCTGATCACTAGAACTTACTCCTGGAGTCATCTGAACTCCATCTTTGTTGGAAACAGATGGCCTGCCACTGGGAAGAGAAAGAGCATGAGTACCCAGTAAAAGGCATGCTTACCATAATCTCTACAAATCAGAATAGTGGTATGTTACCTCTATGTCTACTCTTGATCCCATTCCCTCCCATCTTCTCCAGCAGATTTCTGTTACTGTCCCTCCTTCATTCCCTAATATTCATTCTGTCTCTTTCTACTGATTCCTTCCCTAATGTCTACAAATGTATCTGGGTCTCATCCCCTTAAAAAACCCTTAAAAAAGCCCTCTTATCATTCCCATAAGCCACCATCTAATATTTCTCCTCTCATAGCCAAGCTCCTTGAAAATCCTAGCTATACTCAGTTTGTCTACTTCCTCTCCTTTTACTGATTTCCAAACAGTCTACAATCTGGCTTCCAAACTCATCACTGAACAGGAAGTGTTCATTTCAAAGTTACCAGTGATCTAATGATTGCTTAATATAATGGCTTTTCCTCAGTTCTCATTTTTCTTGACCTCTGCAGTTTTTTACACCGATGATCACACTTCCCTCTTGAATAGTCTGTCTCATGGATTTGCTTGCTTTGCTCTCTTGGCTCTGCTTCTACCTGTCAGACCATGCCTTCTCAAGCTTCTTTATTGGATCATCATCTATATCATACCTCCTAACTATGGGTGTACTTTAAGGCTCTCTTCTGTCTCCATACTATCTTTCTTGGTGATCTCATCAGTTCCCCTATGGAGATGATTTCTGGATCTACATGTCCTAGTTTCTCCCAGACTCCAGGTCCATGTCAACAATTGCCTAGGACACTTTGAACTAGATGTACCACAGGTATTTTAAAAAACAACATGCTCAAAACCAAAGTCTGTCTTTCAAAATAAAAAGGACTCACTCCTTTCCCAAACTTATATATTAAGCAGACCACTATCATCCCAGTTACTCAGGCTCATAATCTGGTGTCATCCTTGATATTGCTCACCCCACATGTACAATCAGTTGCCAAACTTTATCATGTCTTCTTCCACATTAACTTTCCCTTAAGTCCCCTTCTTTCTACTTCATCTCTATTGTCCTAGTTCAGGTACCTATCACTTCTCATCTGAATTACTGTGATGGCCTCCTAATTAATCTTCCTGTCTTAAGTCTCTCCTTCTACTAGTCTTCCTAAAGTGCAGGAATGCTATCCTCCTGCTCAATAAACTCTAGTGGTTACCTTTATCTCTTGGATCAACCACAATCTTTTTTGGCACTTAATACTTTTCACTACCTGTCACCACTCAGTTTTCTAGCCTCATTACATAGTAGTTTTCCCTCCACCCCAACCAGCCTTCATGCATGCTATGGTTCAACCAAAAGCCAGTCCCTACTATTCCTCAGACACATGACAAGATGTGATGAGATTTAGCCATTGATTGTGTAGGCAGGGTGAGTGACAACAAAGATGACAGTAAGTTTGTGAGCCTAGGCAATTAGAAGGATGCTGATTTCCTTTAAAATTTGGAATAGGAGTGAGTTCTTTAGGGAAGATAAAAGTCAGTTTTGAAAGTGTTTCTTTTGAAATGGCTATGGGACATCCAGTTCACAATGTCCTAGGCAATCATTGATATGAACTTGGAACTTGAGAAAGAGGAACACTGGGATTTGACATAGAGATCTGGGAGTTATCTGCACAGAGATGTTAACTGAATCCTTAGCAGCTGGTAAGATTATTATTATAGAAGCAAAAGAGAAGAGAGCCTAGAACAGAGCCATCTGTATGCTTTTGTTCTAGATTCCTCTCCCTTTTCTCTTCTTGGCAATCCTAGAATGCATTCTCTCCTCCTCTCTGACTCTCTGAATCCCTGGTTTCCTTTAAGACTCAGTTTAAGCATCAGCTTTTGCATGAGTCTTTTGCTTACCACCCCCAGTTTCTAGTGCCTTCCCTTCTAAGGTTACCTTTTAGAGCTCTGTGATGTTTTATGTAAACCAGTATGGGTATATATCATCTCTCTGTGTTTGATAAAAAAAATAATCCTTACAGGAAGGGACTGTTTCTCTTTCATCTTCACCACCAGCATAGTACTTAGAACACTGTAAGTACTTAATAAATGCTTGTTGTTTATTTGGTAGTAAGTTTCCCACCTCCAGAAACTTTAAGCCTTGAGCTACATGCTTGGGAGTGGAAGAAGGGATTCCTGTTCGGGTTTCAGTGTAACTAGATGATGTCTGAAATTCTTTCCAATTTTAAAATTCTATGATCCCTTGACTGTAGTTTATAGACCTGATTTTGCAGATCACCAGATTAGATTGTCTTTCTAGATCCCTATCTGTTTTTCAGATGAATTCATCCCTTCAGTCCATTTTTAAGTAATTATTGAGTTGAGTACAAAGCCTTGCACTGGACACTAAAATTCTGTCAACTGATTTATTCTCCAATTGGAATAACCTTAATTCACTGAATTTAGGCCATTCCATTCCTGGGAAATCTGACCAAATTCTTTTAGGCATTAAGAAAAGGAAATTTGCCCTGGGAGCACAATCATCAGTGCTCTGAGTTTCTAGAAGAGTTGGCTCTTGATAAAATTATGATATTGGTAGTGTTTTAATCAAAATGCCACATCTCTCTGTTCTGCTTTCTTTTCTCACCTTTCAGCCATTCCTACCATCAAATCCCTAGTATTCTTACTGATGCTGAAAAATCACAAACCATCTATAATGTGTACTGCTAATGGATAACCCACCTAAGGAGAATTTGTACCTTTAAAGTAGAGTAAGGGTTAAAACAAAAAAGAAATGGATTTGTGATAGCATTCCTGATAGTATGGTACATCAGCACTGGCATCACGTATGCAGCAGAGGTCAAAGCGGGCCCACATCCTGCCTCGTCCTTTATCATTTGAGGATTCTCCAGTCTTTCGCAGTTACCGCTCAATGTGACCTCCTGAACCCCAGTGCAGGATGTCTTATTCTCCTCTTTGAAGCCCAAATGAAGAGCAATAGGGACTCTCTCAAGTGACTAGTTTTCTGATCCACAGTGACAGTGTTATTTGAATTTGGGAGAAAATATAGAGATAGCCTGTAGCATGTTAGGTGACAACTGGCAAAGTCTACCAAATTATCTCTCTCTAAAGTTGAACTATGTGTCACAACACATCAAGAATTGAAGAGTGCTAGCTGATTTGGACTATATGAAATGCCAGTATTTATGAAGTATCAGGTTCTAAAAATAAAGATCCTGAATATCTTTTATCAAAAATTATTTAAATTCTAGGTTTTGGGAAACTGGCTCTGTTAAGAAATAGCAAAACATTCAATACAGCACAGTGATTTTCTGGATGAAAATTAAATAATATAGATGAAATCGTGTGTAAGACTGCTTTGAAAAAAAAATGACATTTTTAATATGGATATCTAGCAGCTGCGTGAGAAGCTGACAGAATCAACCTTTTCCTGAAGTCCCAGGATAGCAGCAACTGATAACTGATAACTTCCAAGTTTTATACGATGTTTTGCATTGCACAGTCTGAAGGGAACTGAGTCCATGAATACAGAGCCAAATGTGTCAGCATCAACCAAGGCCAACATTCTTCAGAAAACCTCTCTTTACAAGGAAAAGGTGCCCTGTGCCATGTTTCCAAACAAATGCATGAGAACATAGGGAAAGTCATGTGTATCAGAAGCAGGGATGGGGTTAGAATTACTAATAGTATTTATCCTTTGCTGGTAGAATGCCAATGAAGCCCAAACTCTCCTGAGCTTATAAACTGGCTGGATGTTCCCAATCTCTGAACTAGTAATAATGGCAGCAGTATAGCCCGCTCTTGGGATCTCTTCATAATTGCATATGCCCTGTCTTAAACAGAATGATATTACATATTAATAAAAAACTAGATCACATTTATCCAGTGCTTTACAAACTTCTTCTTGAACCTTATATCTGGAGATCTTCCTCAAAACCCTACGAGCAAGCAGCACCATCCCTGTCTGATAGACACAGAACCTCAGATTATAAGAAGCTAATTAATTTCTCCAAAGTCACATAGTCATCAAATGTCTGAAATCAAAACTTGCATGCAAATGATGGACTTGGGAGGCTGCTTGGTGATAGGTGAAAAGATTAAGTGGAGTAGGAGTTAGACAGACCTGAGTTCAAGTCCTGTCTCAGACACGCAACTGGATGTGTGACTCTGGCAAGTTACTTAAACTATCTTCACTTCAGGTCTCCAATATATGAAATAAAAATATTATCACCTAATTCACAGAGTGAGAATCAAATGAAATAATACATATAAAGCACGTTGAAAACCTTACAGGGTTATACAAGTCTTTGCTATTACTCTTGTTATTTCAGGTACAGCTCTTTTCATGCACCAGTCCAATAAATTGATATCTTAAGAAGATTCTCCTCTCGCTACCACTACTCCCAAGAATTATCAAAATCAAAAATTGTTTTATGTAAGGGTAAGAACATTCTATATCAATAAGAAACTACTGGGTTATATGAAAAAATATTGGCCAAGCCAGTTGGTGATGCTAACACCCCAAAACTCCTGCCCCATCATTTCCTACCCTAACAACTCTTTTGCTAGAGAAAAGCTCATTCAATTTCTCCTCTAAATGTTTAGGATTTGGGAATGCCAAAGCAGCCATTTATACTCCCAAAGGAAGGGTTGTTCAAGCAACCCACTAATGATAAAAGTGTTCACCTTCAACTCTGCTGTTTTCTCCCAAAGCAGTTCAGCACTTCCAGCAATAATTTGACTGAGTGGTGGAATACCCAAGGAACACTGCTGTGACTGGCAAGAAGCCTGAAGTCCCAGGTCACTGTAAAAACAAGACTTATTTTCCCAAGATCTCTCCTTTTGTGTGTGTGGGGTGGGTGGCAAGGGGGGAGGAGGAAACCTTATATTCATAGGAATTCTGTCACTAGATGACCCTGAACAAGTCAATTCACAGGACTCAGTCACAGTTTTTTCCTTCATGAAATAGTAATAATAGTTACCGTATCTTCTATAAACAGTGAAGGGGAGGGAAGGGATGGTATAAACATTTTTAGAGTACCTACTATATGGCAGGAACTATGCTAATCACTGTTCACAGACATTATCTTATCTGAGTCTCACATCATACTCTGGGAGGTAAGTGTTATTATTAGCCCCGTTCTACATCTGAGGAAACTGAGGCAACCAGAAATTAGGTAATATGCCTAGGAGCACATAGGAAGTTTCTAAGGCAAAATATGAATTTGGTTCTTCCTGATATTAGGCCTGACACTCTAGCCACCATACCACCAGCTAAAGCATTGCATGCCATGAACTATTATTATTTAGAGCTCTTATTTTATTCTGAGTCACTACTCTTTACCAATAGTAACATGGGAGCAGGGGATGGGGGGAGCTCCTACTGATGCTATGGCTTGCTGTGTTCTAACTCTCCACCTTTGGTTTCTATGGGGTGAGTCTGCACATTAGCCATGGGAGTCAAGACCAAAGGGCCCCAGGAATAAGGTACCTGCGTCTCCAAGAGCTTGGAAGTCCCAAACGCCCCCTCCCAGGCAGCTCCATTCCTGTTAGCAGTCGTTAGATGCACATTCCTCGCTCAGTTGTACCCCAGGCACATTTCCAGCAAACGATGTGGCACACACAGGAATTCATCCGAGCCCTGCAAAAATCACTTAGCTTAATAACGCTGCCCTGATTTAATTTTAACTTTTCATAAAGCACAAGAGACTGGGAGGGTGTGCTTAGTGTTTTGTGTATTGCTGATGAGCCTGCGTTCACATCTGGCTCTTTCTCTCTCTCTCTTTTTAATACAACTTAGAAAAAGGAAGGGAGGGGTGGAAAGGAAAATAAAGTTGGCACAAGATCAAGAGGAGGGCACACCTGCAAAATGTGCAGCTTAACATTTTCTCTGCATGTCTAGAGGGGGTTGGGGCTACTGGTTCTCTCTGTGTGTTTAAGTGTGTGTTTTTGATGGACAGCAGAGACAGAGAAAGGAGAGACAGGAAGGAAGAGAGAGACAGAGAGAGAGAGAGAGAGAGAGAGAGAGAGAGAGAAAGCTTAAATATGTATTTAGATGGCAAGAACCACTGACCACTGGAGACTTGGGATCATGACGTTCATTAATAATAATATAAGCCTTGTTCATGAAATATGTCCCCACAGAGAAACAAACAGTACAGTGTACAGAAAGAGACAGGGAGTATTATCTTTTTCCTTTCCACATTCATGTAGCTTCTATTTGGATACAGAGCATTTAGGCTACATGTAACCAAAGAAAATAAGCAACTCTTCCCATAGCCTATATCCCTTACATGCCCAATAACAATGCCTATAAAGAACATTCTTTTTCATTAGGAACAACATAAAAATCGAGGCAACTATGGAGCTGCCATTTCTTCTACTTTTTGAGGTACCTGACAGCATGCCCCATTCTTTTCTCTAGGACCCTGGACCAAGAAGGTTGTTTCTCTCACTCTAAAATGGCTGTCTCTATACAAAGTCAATGCTGTCAACCAAGCCAAGAATGCATGAGAAAGGCAGGTTTGTGATCTGTTAGAGCCTTCTTTTATGGTGGCAAAGAAGTGGAAATTGAAAGGATGCCCCACAACTAAGGAATGGCTGAACAAATTGTGGTATATGAAGGTAATGGAATACTATTGTGCTATAAGAAATGATGAGGAGGCAGACTTCAGAAAAGCCTGGAAAGATTTACATGAACTGATGCTGAGTGAAGTGAACAGAACCAGGAGAACATTGTACACAGTAAGAGTAATATTGTGTGATAAGTCAACTTTGATAGACTTGGCTCTTCTCATCAATAAAATGATCTAAGACAATTCCAAAAACTTGTGACAGAAAATGCTAACCACATCCAGAAAAAGAACTATGGAGTCTGAATGCAGATTAAAGGATACTATTTTCATTTTTTTTCTTTCTTGTGGTTTTTCCCTTTTGTTCTGATTCTTATTTCACAATATGACTACTGTGGAAATATGTTTAATATGATTGTGTATGTATAACCTATATCAGATTACTTGTCTTCTTATAGAGCAGGGAAGTGAGGAGGGAGGGAGAAAAAATTTTGGAAGTCAAAATCTTATAAATGTGAATGTTGAAAATTATCTTTACATGTAATTGGAAAAAAAATACCATCAAGTGAGGAAAAAATAAAAAATATTGAGCCTGAAGAGGTCCCCTAATCCATTACAGTCCTCTCTCTAGCCAAAGATGACCTTAAAAGACTCTACTAAGATAAGAACCTTTCCTATCCCTAAGGACAACCAGAGAAATAAATTTCACAGTCTCTTTCAGGAGCTCCTTCCACTGCTTAACAACCCTCTCTCTCTCAGGAAATTATTCTTTCCAGTTCTGGTGAAGAGGACCTGGATATTTTAGTGGACAAGTTCAATATGAGTCAATAGTGCAACTCGGCAGCCAAAAAAGCTAATCTGAGTTTAGACTGAATTAATAGGAACACCGAGTCCTGAGCAAAGGGAGGAGACATACATTCTGGCCTCTGTCCCACTCATACCTCATTTGGAGGATTAGTGTTTAGTGCTGGGCATCACATTTTAGGAAAGACATTGATGAACTAATAGCATTTACATAGCTAATTAGAAAGAAATTATCTCATTTGATTCTCACAATAATCCTGGGAGGCAAGTGCTATAATTATCCCCATTTTACAGAAGAGGAGACTGAAGCTGAGAAAAGTTGTATGACTTGCCCAGGATGATATAGCTGGTAAGTATATGAAGTAGGATTTGAACTTGGGTCTGCCTGACTCCAATTCCAATGTACTATACACTTAACTGCCCAGAGAAGATCCAAACAATGACTGGGATGATGACTGGGTAAGCACTAGTTGAGTCATCTATAAATGTTTAGCTTGGAGGAAGTGTGATAGTATCTAACTTTTTGAAAAGCTATCATATGACGGTAAAGGAAGGGAAGAGAATAGGTATTCATATAACACCTACAATGTGCCACACTGGGGCAGCTAGGTGGTACAGTGAATAGAGCACCAGTGCAGGAGTCAGGAGGACCTGAGTTCAAATCTCACCTCAGACACTTGACACTCACTAGCTGGGTGATCTTGGGCAAGTCACTTAACCCCAATTGCCTTATCCTGGGACATCTCCAGTCATCCTGATGAATGTATGGTCACTGGATTCAGATGTCTCTGGAGAAGTGAGGCTGGTGACCTGCACAGCCCTCTCTCACTCAGTCAAGTGCAAGTCATGTCATTATTTCTCTGATGACATGGTCTTCTTTGGCAATGAAGAATAAACACACAATGTGCCACACCGTCTGTGCTGATATTATTATTATTTCATTTGATCGTCATAATCCCAATTCCAAGGTAGGTACTGTTATTATTCCCATTTTACAGATGAGGAAACTGAGGTAAAGTGATTAAGTAACTTGCCCAGAGTCATGCTGCTACTAAGTGTCTGAGGCTGCATTTGAACTCAGGTCTTCCTGACTTGAAAACCAGAGACTCCATCTAATGCTTCACCCAGCTTTCTATGGTGCCTACATAGAAGAGGGATTCAATTTGTTGTTCTTGGACTCCTAAGAGAAACAGGAGAAGTCACCAAAAAGCAGATTTTGGCTTGTGAGTTTAAAAAAGCCTTCCTAAGCCTAAGTAGAATGGGCTACCTTAGGATAGTCATTTCCCCAGTTTTGGAGGTCTTCAGCAGAGGGAAGATGACAACTTGTCAGGGATGCTGTCAAGAAGATTCTTATTTAGGTTCTGGTTGGATCAAGTGATCTCTAAAATTCTACCCTGTCCAACTATGAGATCCCAAATTCCTTTTTCTCCAACTACCACCCTTCTACTCTCCACCTCTACTACTGCTTACTCTAAGCATCTAGATTCTGTCTGTTAACTCCTGGCTCCACACCATTCAATCCATTTAGTATAACAAAGCTGGGCTAATGGCATTATCCCGACTGGAACTAACTAGTTAGGTACCCAGTAGGGTAGCTACACTACTCAGATTTTTGTTAGTCCTTTTGTTCTTGAAAAAGAAGTCAGGAAGTTAATGTCTTGATATTCAAGTGAATTGGATTTAAGTGAGGCAGGGCTGTGCAAAGTCATCAGCCTCACTCTAAAATGCCTCAATCATCAAGCCATGCCCCCATTCAAACATCATCAGTGGCTCCATTCCCCCAGCACCAAGATATAAAATTTAAACTCTGGCTTTTAGGTCTGCCCATAGTGAACTGTAACTCTCCCTATCCAACCTTATCTCTGACAATTCTCCAAACACATCCTGCATTACAGTCAAACTGTCTCCTTGCTGTCCTAGACACATAATATACTCACTATGTTTTGTGCTTGAGAGCTCTTAATCTTCACTTTTTTTACAGGAAAAGTGTCAAACACTAAACAAGGGGCCCATGGACTACATGTGGATCATAACACTTCCAAGTGCAGACAGCACCAGATTAAACTGTAACTGGGAAATACTTAACAAATAAAAATACAAACAAATATAGATAATATTATATTTAAAACTAAGTCAATATGTGGCTTGCAGGAATCCTTATGTATGGTTTAGTGGTCCCCATTCCTATTTGAGTTGGACACCACTACCCTAGACTGATCCACCTCTACTTCATGCTTCCTTTCTACTGGCTTTACTTGGTCTTCACTGACTCCTCCTTATTGCTCTCCAACCAGTTTTCCACATTACACTTCAATTAAGAAACCAAAAACAAGTTGTGCACTCTCATCTAAGAGCCCAACTTATGTTCAAAGGGAAGATTAGCTTGTCTTTGGCAAAGTTTACCCTAAAAGTTAAGGTCAGAGCCAGGAACTTTGTTAGGTGCTGAAGCCTTGCAAATAAACACCTAAGGTCTAACAGCCTAAAAGCATAAGGAATTAGATGCCAATGAAACATACACTCACATTTGAGGCAATAGCCTGGTACTAGAGGCAGGAGAAATTGACTCAGGTCCTAAAGTATAGGTCAGATTATGTCACCCTCCTATTTAATAAATCCCAGTGGCTTCCTATTAGTATAAGGACCATATATAAACTCTTGTATTTGGCATTTAAAGTTCTTTATAACCTGACTACTTTCTGCCTTTCCAACCTTCTTACATATGTACTTTCCTCCATGTATTCTATGCATGGCTATAATGGTCTACTTACTGTTACTCATACATAACACACCATATTCTATCGCTATGCTTTTGCTGACCTCAGTTTTAAGAATACTGTCTCCTGCCTCTTAGAATCCCTGGCTTCCATCAAGACTGAGTTCAAATGCCACCTGTAGCAGGAAGTTTCACATTCTCCGCAGTGGCTAGTGCTTTGCCCTCTAAGGTTACTTGACATCTGCTCTACACGTATCATATATATATACACACACATACTCTCTCCTCCATTAGAATGCAAGTTCCTTGAGGGTAGGTATTGTTTTTGTTGTCTTGTATCCCCCAAACTTGGCACAGTGCCTGACGTGTTGTAAGCACTTGGACTACAACCAAGGATCAATTACCCAGCAAAACTGAGCATAATATTTCAGGCAGGAAGAGGAGCATTCAATGAAATAAGGAATTTCCAGACCTTCCTGATGAAAAGGGCAGAGATCAATAGAAAATTTGGTTGTCAGATACAAGACTCAAGAGAGGCATAAAAAAGTAAGCAGGGAAAAAAATAAAAGAAAAAGGAAACCTCATTATTCAATATTGGCAAACTGTTTGCCTCCCTATATGGGAGAATGATACTTGTTAATCTTGAGAATTGTATATTTATTATGACATTTAAAAGGGATATACATAGACGGAGGGAGTGGGTATAAATTAACTGATGTGATAATAAAAAATGTAATTAAAAGATGTGAAGAGATTGTAATGGGAGAAGAGAAAAGGAGGAGGCAGAAAAAGGTAAATTACATCACAGGAAGGGGCAGAAGAATATATTATAGTAGAGAGAAAGAGGGGAGGGAGATGAGTATTGTTTCAGCTTTACTCTCATCAGATTTGGTTCAAGGAAGGCTCAACATATTCAGTTAAGTTTAGAAATCTAACTTGTGGTACAAGCAGGAGGAAGGGAAAAGGGAAAGAAAAGGGAGGAGGATTAAAAGGGAGGGGAGAAGTAGTAAGGGAAAAGGGAAATAAAAGGGGAGGGGGGCTGGTAGAAAGGAGGGAAGATTGAGAGAGGTAGTGGTCAAAAGTAAAACTCTTTTGAGGAGGGGAAGGGAGAAGGAAGAAATAAAAGCAGAGGTGAATAGAATGGAGAGAAAGACACAGACAGTAATCATAACTATGAATGTGAATGGGATGAACTGTCCCATAAAATGGAGGTGGATGGCAGAATGGATTAAAAACCATAATCCTACAATATGTTATTTACAAGAAACACGTTTGAAATAGAGGGATACACAGAGGGTAAAGGTGAAAGATTGGAGCAAAATATACAGTGCTTCAACTGATGTAAAAAAAAGCAGCAATAGCAATCCTAATCACAGACAAAGCAAAAGCAAAGATAGATCTAATCAAAAGAGATATGGAAGAAAACTATATCCTGCTAAAAAAAAAGGCACTATAGACAATGAAATGATACCATTACTGAACATATATGCACCAAATGGTATAGCATCCAAATTCTTAGAGGAGAAGTTAAGGGAATTATAGGAAGAAATAGACAGCAAAACTATACTAGTAGCGGACCCCCTCTCTGAACTTGATAAATCCAACCTCAAAATAAACAAGAAAGAAGTTACGGAGGTGAATACAAATCTGGATAAGGTAGATATGACAGATCTCTGGAGAAAACTGAATGGAGATAGAAAAGAATATACCTTTTTCTCAGTGATACATGGCACACACAAAAATTGACCATGTACTAGGGCATCAAAACCTCACAATCCAGTGCACAAAGGCAGAAATAGTCAGTGCATCGTTGTCAGATCATGATGTAATAAAGGGCCATAGAAAGATAGACCAAAAATTAATTGGAAACTAAATAATCTAATCCTACAGAATGAGTTAGTCAAACAACAGATTATAAAAACAGTCAATAACTTCATCCAAGAGAATGATAGTAATGAAACAACCTACCAAAACCTATGAGATGCAGCGAAAGCAGTTCTTAGGGGAAGTTTTATATCATTGACTGCTTACATGAATAAAATAGAGAAAGAGCAATGAATTGGTCCTGTAACTGAAAAACTAGAAAAAGAACAAATTGAAAATTCCCAATTAAATATCAAATTAGAAATACCAAAAACCAAAGGAGAGATTAATAAAATTGAAATTGAGAAAACTATTGAACGAATAAAATAAAACTAAGAGTTGGTTTTATGAAAAAAAAATAATAAAATTGATAAACCTTTGGTCAATTTGATTTAAAAAAAGAAAGAAGAAAACCAAATTACCAATATCAAAAATGAAAGGGTGAACTCACCTCCAATGAAGAGGAAATCAAAACAATAATTAGAAATTATTTTACCCAATTGTATGTCCATAAATTTTTGATTCTAAGTGAAACGGATAAATATTTTTTTCGGAGAAATATTCTATATTTTTAAAAATACTACTTCATTGGCTATGGCACCTTTTAGAAAAATGTAGATTCTTTTGTAATATCTTTTAATTAGGTATGCTTTTGTTTTTCCTTTGTCTGAGATAATGATCGTTAATCCTCCCTTTCTATTAACTTTAGCTGAAGCCTAATTGATGCCTTTATTTTGCCTCTGTGTGTGTCTTTGTGTTTCAAATGTGTCTTTTGTAAATGACACATTATTAAAATCTATTTCCTAATTGCTTCAACTATCTCTTTCCATTGATCTTATTCCTCCTTAAAAGTATTTGCCATTTGCCCTCCCTTCTATCACCCCCCCCACTCCACCCTCGCTTATCCCCTTCTCCCCTACTTTCCTGTAGTGTAAGAGATTTTCATAGCAAACCAAATATGCATGCTATTCCCTCCTTAAGCCATATATGATGAGAGTAAGGTTCACTTTTTCCCTCTCACCTACCTTCTCTTTCCTTTCACTGAAAAAGTTTTTTCTTGACTCTTTTATGTGATATAATTTGCCCCATTCTATGTCTCCCTTTTTTCTCTCAATATATTCCTCTCTCACCCCTTAATTTTATTTTTTTTAGATATCTTACTTTCCTATTCAACTCACCCTGTGCCCTCTGTCTATTTGGATATAATCCCTCCAACTACTCTAAGTACTGAGAAAAGTCTCAGGAGTTGTAAATATTATCTTTCTATATAGGATAAAAAAGTCTTTTATGATTTCTTTTTCCTGTTTACCTTTTCATGCTTCTCTTGATTCTTGTACTTGAAAATCAAATTTTCTATTCAGTTCTGGTCTTTTCATCAAGAATGCTTGAAAGTCCTCTATTTCATTGAATGGCCATTTTCCCCCTGAAGTATTATACTCAGTTTTGCTGGGTAGTTGATTCTTGGCTTTACTCCTTTGACTTCTGGAATATTATATTCCAAGACCTGCAATCCTTTAACGCAGATGCTGCTAGATCTTGTGTTATCCTGACTGTATTTCCACAATACTCAAATTGTCTCTTTATAGCTACTTGCAATATGTTCTCCTTGACCTGGGAGCTCTGGAATTTGGTTGCAATATTCCTAGGAGTTTTCCTTTTGTGATCTCTTTCAGGAGGCGATTGGTGGATTCTTTAAATATTTGTTTTACCCCATGGTTCTATAATATCAGGGCAGTTTTCCTTGATAATTTCCTGAAAGATGATATCTAGGCTCTTTTCTTTATCATGACTTTCAGGTAGTCCAGTCTCTCCTAGATCTGTTTTCCAGGTCAGTTGTTTTCTAATGAGATATTTCACATTGTCTGCTATTTTTTCATTCCTTTAGTTTTGTTTCATAATTTCTTGTTTTTTTTCTTAAAGTCATTAGCTTCTTTCTGCTCCATTCTAATCTTTGAGGACTTATTTTCTTCAGTGAGCTTTTGAATCTCCTTTTCTATCTAGCCAATTTGGTTTTTTCAGGCATTCTTCTCTTCACTGGTTTTTTGGATCTCTTTTGTCATTTAGGTAAGTTTATTTTTTACACTGTTATCTTCTTCAGCACTTTTGGGGTCTCCTTTAGCAAGCAGTTGACTTGTTTTTCATAATTTTCTTACATCACTCTCATTTCTCTTCCCAATTTTTGCTCTACTTCTCTTACTTGATTTTCAAAATCCTTTTTGAACTCTTCTATGGTCTGAAACCAATTCATATGTTTCTTGGAGGCTTTGGATGGAGGAGCTTTGACTTTGTTCCCTTCTGTTTTCATGTTTTGGTCTTCCTTGTCACCAAAGTAAGATACTATAGTCTGATTCTTATTTCAGTTTTTGCTCACTTCTCCAGCCATTTACTTGACTTTTGAGCTCTTTGTCAAGGTAGATCTCTGTTACGAGTGGGGGTGGGGTATATACCTGTCAGCTGTTTGATTCCCCCACAATCTGTGGACCTAGAGCTCCTGAAACAGTCACTGTCTGTGCCCCTGTTGCTCCTGTTGCTGCTGCTAGTCCCTCCACTCTTTTCCCCCTCTGCCACCCTGGGACTGGGGCCAAACCACTCCACTCTCCCACACTGGTCCCACACTGGTCTTCTTCCACTGGCCTTCCAATTTGTCCTCAGCATTTTGGGGTCCTGAAGTCTAGAAACTGCCACAAGTGCAAGAGATTCAGTCTCCCCAGAGCCTGCTCAGTCCTGTCTGTGTTGGTATGGCCCCCTGCATGGCATGATAGACACTTCTTAGAGACCTTCCAGGCTGTCTTGGGCTGAAGATTTGCTTTACTCTATCATTCTATGAGTTCTGCAGCTCGAGAATTTGTTTAGAGTCATCTTTACCCATATTTGACTGGGCTTAGGGGCAATGCTCTAGAAAGTGCATGCTATTACTCTACCATCTTGACTCTGCCCCCCAAATAAATTAATATTTTAAAAAATATAAATTGCCCAGATTAACAGAAAAAGAAATAAAATAAATAGCCCAATCTCAGAAAAAGAAATTGAACAAGCTATCAATGAACTCGCCAGAAAAATGTCTCCAAGGTCAGGTGGATTTACAAACAAATTCTATCAAACATTCAGAGAACAGTTAATTTCAATACTATATAGACTGTTTGAAAAAATTGGTTAAGGACTCCTACCAAATTCCTTTTAAGATACAACTATGGTTCTGATACCTAAGCTAGGAAGAGTGAAAACAGAGAAAAGAAGTTATAGATCAATGTCCGTAATGAACAGAGAAGTAAAAATTTTAAATAAGATATTAGGAAAAAGTTTGCAACAATGTATCATAAGAATAATACACTATGATCAGGTAGGATTTATACCAGGAATGGAGGCTTGGTTTAATATTAGGAAAACTCTCAGTAATATTGATCATATCAGCAACAAAACTAACAGAAACCATATGATTATCTGAATAGATGCAGAAAAAGTTTTTGACAAAATACAACACCCATTCCTATTGAAAGCACTGGTGAGCACAGGAATAAATGGAGCCTTTCTTAAAATAATAAGTAGTATCTACCTAAAACCATCAACAAGCATTATATGTAATGTGGATAGATGCATTTCCAATAAGATTGCGGGGAAACGAGGATGTCCATTATCACCACTGCTATTCAATATGAGACTAGAAATGTTAACTTTAGCAATAAGAGAAGAAAAAGAAATTGAAGGAATTAGAATAGGCAAAGAAGCAACTATGTTATAACTGTTTGCAGACAATATAATAATATACTTAGAGAATCCTAGAGAATCAAGTAAAAAACTGCTTGAAATAATAAACAACTTTGGCAAAGTTGCAGGATACAAAATAAACTCATATAAAAACAAACTCATACAAATCATCTGCATTTCTATATGTTACTAACAAACCCCAACAGCAAGAGATAGAAAGAGAAATCCCATTTAAAGTTACAGTAGATACTATAAAATATTTGGGAATCTACCTACCAAAACAAACCAGGGACTACATGAACACAATTACAAAACATCTTTTGCACAAATAAAGTCAGACCTAAATAATTGGAAAAACATCAGTTGCTCATGGGTAGGCTGAGCTAATATAATAAAAGTGACAAGTCTACCTAAATTAATTTACTTTATTCGGTGCCATACCATTCAAACTACCAGATAATTATTTTGTAGAACTAAAAAAAAATAACAGCAAAATTCATCTGAGAGAACAAAAGGTCCAGAATAACAAGGGAATTAATGAAAAGAAATGCTAGGGAAGGTAGCCTAGCCATACCAGATCTCAAATTGTATTATAAAGCAGCAATCATCAAAACCTCTTGGTACTGGATAAGAAATAGAGGAGTAGATCAGTAGAATAAGTTAGGTACACAAGACATAGTAGTCAATGACTACAGTAGTCTACTGTTGGACAAAACCAAGGACCCCAGCTTCTTGGACAAAAACTCACTGTTTGACAAAAACTGCTAGGAAAACTGGATAACAGTGTGATGAAAACTGGGCATAGACCAATGTCTGACACCGTACACAAGAAAAAGTCCAACTGGGTACATGATCTAGGTATAAAGGCTGATAATATGAACAAATTAAGGGAGCAAGAAATAGTTTATTCATCAGATTTATCGAGAAGGGAAAAATTTATGCCCAAACAAGAGATAGAGAACATGATAAAATGCAAAATGGATCATTTTGATTACATTAAATTGAAAAAGTTTTGCACAAACAAATTCAATGCATCCAAGATTAGGAGGGAAGCAGCAAACTGGGAAAGAATTTTTACAACCAGTATCTAAAGGCCTCATTTCTAAATATAGAGAACCAAGTCAAATTTATAAGACTACAAGTCATTCTCCAATTAACAAATGGTCAAAGGATATCAACAGGGAGTTTTCAGAGCAAGAAATTAAAGCTATTTATAGCCATATGAAAAAATGCTCTAAATCACCATTGATTAGAAAGATGCAATCAAAACAACTTTGAGGTAGCACACCACATTTATCAGATTGGCTAACATGACAAAAGAGGAAGATGACAAATACTGGAGAAGATGTGGGAGAGTTGGAACTCTAATTCTTTATTGGTGAATCTGTGAGCTGATCCAATCATTCTGGATAACAATTTGAAACTATGCCCAAAGGGCTACAAAAATGTGTATACCCTTTGATTCAGTAATATCGCTTCTAGGGCTGTATTCCAAAGAGATCATAAAAATGGGAAAAGGACCCACATGTATAAAAATATTTATAGCAACTCTTTTGTTGGTGGCCAAGAACTAGAAATTGAAGTGTAATGGTCATTTAAATGGGGAGATCTTTCCCATTCATTAATAGGTCCATGTGACCCGCTTAAGTCACACAGAAACCTGAGTCACATAAGTCTAAGTCACATGGAACAGGAAAGGGTGGAGAAGGAAGGGTGGAACAAGAACAGGCAGAGAGCTAGAGAAGAGTGGAGAGGAAGTTAATGAGAGAGCAGTCGGAGCTAGGAAGGATGCAGACAAGCAAGCTGCTGGCTAGCCTGAGTGAGAGAGCTTGTTGGTGACTTTGTTTAAGAGAGCCTGTATGTGATTTGTTTAATGGAGATCATTTGTGACTAACAGTGGGAATGCTTGGGGATTGTATTGTTACTGGGTATAGATCTTACTGTGATGGATTTGGCTTCCTGGTGTCTGAATAAATGTTTTGGTTCTGTCTTTTGGGTGGAAAGCCTTTTATTTCATAATTCAGAATTTCATGAGGATATTCATGGCCACTATAGGCACTGTGAATATCACATTGGTGCTATACAAGGGAATGCCATCAATTGGGGAATGGCTGAACAAGTTGTGGTATGTGAATGTAATGGAATACTATGGTGCTATAATAAATGATGAAAATTTTCACTGGCTCTCTCATGCCTGGAATTTTCTATCTCCTCATCTCCATTTCTTGACTTTCTCAGCTTCCTTCAAGTTTCAGCTGACATCCCACCTACAAGAACCTTTTTCCTAGCCCTCTTTATTCTACTGCCTTCCCTCTGTAGATTATATCCAATTTATCCTGTATACAAGTTTTATACATAGTTATTTGCATGATGTCTTCCCCATTAGTGAGTTCCTTGAGAAGAGAAAACCTTTTCTGTCTTTCTTTGTATCTCCAGAGTTTAGCACAGTTTCTGACACCTAGAAGGTGCTTAACAAATGCTTATTGATTGACACTCTGTAAAGATGAGGAAAATGACATGGTAGGAAAAACATATAGCAAGTCAAATAGGCAAGGTTAGTTTCGACCTACTGAAACAATTCTCAAGACTTAATTGGCACAGAGAACTGAAGTTCAAACCTTATTTTTATAGTTTATTGGTCATCTAAAACTTAAACAGCTTAGCCCAGGAGGTATCTAGGTAACTGAGACTTGACAGATATCGTCTATCTAGTGAGACTACTTGCCCTCAACCTCCTGGAAGTATATCCCAGAGGAATATGTCCCAGGGACAAGAAGAAAGGTGTGCAAATGCATCAACACTATATCATTGCTGATATCCTTTTCCATGCTATTGCAAAGCTTCCTTTTTGTTAGATGATGAGTCTACCTATCTCATTGCATTCCAATCCCCAGCATGAACCATCCAACTGTCCTGAACCAGGTCTGGCATGAAACACTTGTCATACCTATCAAAATTATATGTGAATGACCATGGATAGGAAGTCTCAAGAGAAAAACTAGCCTGGTCTATGCGGCTTAGTAGATATTGTGACTACTAAAAATAAAGTAAGGGAGGAGGAAGCAGGATCTCAGAAAGAGAGCTAGTCCTATGAAAAAAATGTTAAATAGCAAAGTTTTCCATTAATAGGCTAGGAGACCTCTTCACAACACCTTTCATCCTTTCTAAAAGGTTTTTCCCTTGCCTCAGATCCAGGGATAACCCCCACTTCCACAGAAACACTTGATTTCAGGAAAAACTTTCATAAATTCATTAATTCTAAGGTATAAATCAAATTACTGATAACATAAAATAATACAGGGGGTACTTGCAATTGAACAAGTGACAAAGCTTAAGTCAAAGGAATACATTTCTTATAGTGTAATTGCAACTATCAATAACTACGAATGGTGAAGCTGTCCCTCAAATCACACTAAGCAGTCAACCAATAAACATTTACCGTGGTAAGTGCTCGGGAAACAAAAAGAAGTAAAAATAGTTTCTACTCTTAAGTAGCTCACAGTCTAATGGGGGAGACATCATGTAAACAAATATATACAAAGTGAACTATATTTTGAATAAATAGAAAATAATTAAAAGAAAGGAAGCACTAGGATTAAGAAGGATTATGCAAGGCTTGCTGCGGAAACTGAGATGTTTGTTGGGGCTTAAAGGAAGCCAGGGAGGTGAGTATTCAGAGATGAGGAGGGAGAGCATTCCAAGCAGGGAGAACAGTCAGAGAAAATAGCCAGAGCTGAGAGATGGAATGTCCTTTTTGTTGGACAGTCAGGTGGCCAATGTCACTGGACTGGAGTACATATTAGGTAGTAAGGTTTAAGAAGACAAGAAAGATAGGAGGGGGCTAGATGATGAAGAGCTTTGAATGCCAGACAGAGCATCTTGTATTTGGCCCTGGAGTCAAAAGTTAACCATTGGAGTTTATTGGGTAGGAGAAAAATTTGATCAAACCACCTACTTTCCCTAAAATTAATCCTGATCAGAAGCAAGATCTCTGTTAAGAATAGGACATTAGTCTCATAAGTCAATCTTGTCATGATCATGAATTCTTTGGAAACCTCAGCAGTCTAGAGCGCACCAGCTTGGACAGAACCACCTGAATACCCCCCTGGTAAACTTGGTGTTGATGCCTTTTCATTCCGACATAGAACAAGGGCCATGTTATGTGATGTGGCTGTTGTCATGGTAACTGTAATCTTTTTTTTCCCCTACCCCATCACTAGCCTTGAAGAGCAGAATAAGCAGCCTTATTTAAATGCCTCTAGCAAATTCTGAGAGTGCTGTTAGGGAGAGTCCAGTCCCCTATTTTCTCATAAAAGAAAAGAGGTACCATCATCTCTCTGCTCTCATCTCTTTCTTGAACAGCTCCAGGATACCCTAGTTTCACACCTCTTAGGAGGCTCCAGACACAGACAGGGCCAAGCTTCTCCAAAGCAAGATGATTCATGAAAAATCATTTCAGAAAAGATTCAGTTGCCAGGATCCCACCCCTTCCAGCCCCTAGCAGAGCTGTTTGTTTTGTGAGTTGGTCTAGGATTCAAAATGGGGTTAAAGCATTCCATGTTGTTCCCTGACAACCAAGAGCACTGCATGGAATGGTAGGAGGGGCTTTTTGGCAGAACTCTCTGAAGACCAGCCCGAAGAATTCTCAGCCTAATCAGGGGTTGTCAGTCCCAATCGGTTTTAGCCCTTGGAGACCCAAGAGGGAAAAATGCAGCACAAGGTGATAACAAGATTTAGATGGAGTGGCTCTTAGAGGGACAAATGGGGAGGCTGGATATTTGGAAGGAGGCTTTGAAGCCAGCCCTTCCAAAGCTGGGGGGAAGGGGAATGGAGGAGGAGAGAGGGGCAGCAGGAACCTTCTGCATCTCATAGTTAAAGCCCCAAACCAGGTTCCCTTGAACATTTAGACACATATGCAATGGAAAGATATGCTAATGTCTCTCTTTATTTGTTTTTCTGTCTGCAAAAATGCCCACTTATCAGGGCTTAATGGCTTTTAGAAATAATGCTATTTTGGAACATTATCCAGGCTGCCAATTAGTCACCATAAGCTGCTGCTGTGACCTTTCTCTGTAGCTGGGTAGATGTTGTTTCTCATCAACAAAAGCTTTCCCTGATGGCCTCACTTGGTGTAGGAATTCCCTGACATAGTGTAAGAATGTGGGTAAAAAATCTGTTATTTAGTCACAAGACATAAAACATTACAACTAGAAGGGACCTTAGAGATAATCTAATCCAGTGGTCGCCAACCTTCGGGTCACAGAATGAGGCCACAAATAGGTAAATAAGCACCTTGGAGTCAGCAATGGACAGAATGTTGAATTCTCGGCCAAAGAAATTAAATTTGAATCGCAGCTCTCCTGCTTATGGGTTTAAGCATGTCTTACCTTCTCTGAGGAAATAAAATTAGAAGGTTAGACTATGAGATCCAGAGGTTTTTCATCATTTTGGTGCTACAGACCCCTTTGACAGTCTGGTGAAGCCTGTGTCTCCCTTCTCAGAATAATGTTTTTAAACTGATAATTTTTTTTAATTAATAGGATTGCTAAGGAAACCAATTACATTGAAATAAATTATAAAAGTATATTTTTAAAGTTGAAGACCCCAAATCTCTAACATCACTTACAGTTCAAAATCCATGGTCCTGAGAGTCTCTAAAGTTTGAATAAATAACATCTCACATATATGTATCATTATTATTAACTGAAATATACGTAGATAACTGGGTTTGGGGTTTGTTTTACTGTACCTGTGATTTCATTGTTCTAGAGGGTTCCCTCCTATGGAGGCGCATCCTCCAGTGGGAACCACACCTGCTCTGAATTTGATGGTGGTGGAAAGTTGCCTGAGGCAATACAAAGTTAAATGACTTGTCCAGGTTGGGAACAGCCAAAGCAGCAATCCAGACCTTCCTTACTAGGAGGTCAGCTCTAGCCCCAACACCATGCATACAGTTTTGTATAATAAAATAGAAATTCCAACCAGAAAATCTCCCTACAGACTTGCCCACCATTTACCAGGTACAGAGGCAGAAAGTGATCTATTAAGAAAAATATGGCCACCACACAGTGCCTCCATTAGGTTGCTTTAAAAAGATGACCTTGCATAGGAGTTAGTCAGACATTCAGTAGGTTCAAGGCAATTTTGATAGAGTAGAAACCACATTGAATGTGAATGTAGGATCCAAACTAAGGAGATGTTCACCTTTCTCTGACTGAGACAACCCCTTCTTACAGTAATTGTTTTTGATTGTTTAATCATTTCAGTTGTGCCCAACTCTTTGTGAGCCTGTTTGGAGTTTTCTTGACAAAAATACTGGAATGGTTTGCCATTTCCTCTTCCAGCTCATTTTACAGATGAGGAAACTGAGGCAAAGTGTTAAGTGACTTGCCCAGGGTCACATACCCGGTAGTGTCTGAGGTCAGATGAGTCTTCCTGACTTCAGGCCTAGCACTCTATCCACTGTGCCACCTAGCTGCCCCATAGTGATTTTACAGCTATAGATTCTTAGGAGAATCTCCTGTTCCTGTTGAAGTGCCACAAGGACCTATGCTAGAGAGAAATGGCCCTGCCTGAGCCCGGGGATTTAGAGTCAAACCTCTGATAAACAAACCTGAGGGAGGTCTTGACCCTGCCACAGCACAGATGTGTGAGGTTGTTTGCATATCTTATGTAAGGGGACCCAGACACATGTTGTTCCTTGAGGACATCTATCAGCAACATGAGGGAGAAGAACATTTTTGGCAGTCCCTTCACCCTGTTGGTGTATGGTCTAATTAACACCAATTAATCATCTTGATTAGGTGTGATACTGATCTGGAAGGAAGCCAAGAAGATGAATTCTTCCCCGATCAGGCTCTGGCAATTTGTAAAATTAACCAAAACATCAAACTATACTAGGACAGTCGAAACTAGAGTGAGGAAATCCAGGTTTTGTCCCAGGGTGTTTAAATTTAGAGGGAACTGGCAGCACTTGCAGTCCTTCGGCATTGTAGAAACAAGGGGATTTAACACCTTGTTATTAAGAGTAATTCACTGGAATACAAATCAACCAAAAAAAAAAAAAAAGAAATATAAATTAACCAGAAGGAAGCTAAAGTCAGTTCCTACCTTATCTTTCTCTTGCTACCCACCTCAGGTCTTATGTTAGTTTTCTGGGATATCTATCTTTTCTCCCACATGGTTTTCGTTGTTCAGCCATTCAGTCATGTCCAATTCTTTGTGATTCCATGGACCACAGCATGCCAGGACCTTCTATCCTCCATTGTTTCTCAAAGTCTGTCCAGGTTCCTCTTGCTTGTTTCCATGACACTCTCCAGGCATCTCACCATCTGCCATCCCCCTTTTCCTTTTTGCCTTCAGTCTTTCCCAATATCATGAGTTTCATCTTCTCATGTGGTCAAAGTATTTAAGCTTCAGCTTCAACATTTGACCGTCCAGTGAACAGCCTAAATTAATTTAAGTGTTGACTGAATTGATCTCTTTGCTGTCCAAGGGACTCTCAAAAGTCTTCTCCAGCACCATAATTCTAAAGCATCAGTTCTGCAGTGCTCCTCTTTCCTTGTGGTCCAACTCTCACAGTCATACATTACTACTGGAAAAGCCACAGCTTTGACTATACAGACCTTTGTCAGTAAGGTGATGTCTCTTTGTTTCAAGGTGATGTCCCCCACATGGTATCTCACCCCAACTAAGGACATACTTATTTCTATTCATCATAGAAGCAAAAAGTCATAGTTACTTAGCATCCTTGTTATGTTGGAGACTTATCACTGGACCTATTCCTCCTTAGAAATGTAGTATCTATGGGACAATTGGCAAGTCACTTATTTCTCAGAGCCTAGGCTTACCCATCTATAAAATGGGGATGATACTTTATTTCCTCACATGTTTTTTGTGAGGAAAGTTTTTGGAAAATCTTAAAGCACTACAACTAGGTCCTGATTAATGCAAATAATAAATTCAGTGAGATGATCAGAATTTTCAAATTTGCACCGCATATTTCCACTGGGCTGTCACCAATTATCACAGAGGAACTAGGCTAATCTCTTCACTATCATTTACATAGATCATTCTTATCCTTCCACCATAACTTTGCTCATGCTACCTCACCTACCTAGAATTTCCCCCTCCCTATACCTCATTTAAATTCTTCTCATCCTTCAAGGCCTTTTTATCTTTAAAGTCTTCTCTATGTGCCAGACAGCACTCAGTGACCTCTCTTTTCTCTAAACTCCAACATCTAGAGTTCATAATGTGTTCTCATTCAAGTCAGTTCTACAAACATTACTTTAATAGCAACAAAGTGGTTTCATTGATTCATGAATGTTAGGCTTTCTAGGCATGGGTGTGCTAGAGCCAGTTTGAACTGGCTCAGGACCCAATTGTAAAATTTTGCTATGTGAGCATTTACACCTCAAAAAATGGCAAACTGCAAATCAGATTTTGACATCATTTTGTTGATTTCTACACTTAAGAAAGTGATGAGGAACATCTTAATAATTCAGGTAAAACTTTAAAATGTTTCTGACTACTTTTTTCTCCAGAGAACTAGGTGTTCAACATTTAACAGCACACACTTGAATATATGAGTAATCAGAACCATCATGCTGTTCTATCAACCCAATATTCAGTTCCTCATAACAGCGTCAAAAGATTCATCAGGGAAGGATGTATGTTTTTATAATCATACATTTATTAATCATCTCCTATGTACTTATCATCATGCAAAGTAAGGTAGAAGATTTTGGTCATTGTTAATCTTCTTCAGTAATTTTTCAGTCATATCTGACTCTTTCTGACCCCATTTGGGGCTTCTTTGGCAAAGACACTGGAGTGGTTTGACATTTCCTTCTCCAGATCATTTTTACAGATGGGGAAACTGAGGCAAGCAGGGTTATGTAATTGCCAAAGGTCACATAGCTAATAAGTGTCTCAGGTCAGATTTGAATTTAGGTATTCCTGACTCCAGGACTGGCATTCCATTCATTGTGCCACCTATTATAGTAGATGATCTGTACAGTTCCTGCCCCCTCTCCAAATTCATTAGTATGGTTTCACCATCACTTTCTCTGCTGACATGTACCATTGAATTGGGAGTGAGGTAACAAGACAGATAGAGTGCTGGAACTTAGGAAGACCTGAGTTCTAATCAAGTCTCACACTTAGTAGCTGTCTGACCTTGGTCAAGTCACTTGACTTCAATTTCTTCATCTGTAAAATAAGGATAATAACAGCACATAACTTTCGAAGTTGGTATGACGATCAAATGACATACTATTAACCAAGCACCACTTTGCAGACCCTAAAGCACCATATAAATGTTTGTTATTATTACCATTATTATGCCTTACCTGAGAACAGGGATCATATCTCTGACTATCTCATTACAGCAATAACTCACACAAAACCCAACGTCCTGAAATCAGGGGTTCTTAACCATTTTGGGGGGAGCATTGACCCCTTTTGCCATTTAGTGACACCTATGGAACCCTTCTCAGAATACTACTTTGAAAAGTATGAAATAAGGATTCTAGCTATATCAATTTTTAAATGGTAATAGACCCCCTGAAACAAGAACATTTTCCCCTGATCTTCAGATGAACTGCTGCTTAGCAATTCCTAACTGTTAGGTTTTATCTTCATATCTATTAAACTTCCTTTTAAACTTGGTCCAATGCTCTTTTCCATAAAGATCTTTTTTTGGATTTTCACTCTTCTGTTGTATTAGCAATTCCTCTCAGATTTGCCTCATCTGCAAATTTGGTAGTTATATCATCTTCACTTTCATTGTAGTCATTGACAACAAGACCAGGGTCCAGCACAGTTCTTTGGGGCATTCCTCCAAAGACCTCCTTCCCAGTGGATATCAGTCCATCTATAACTGCTCTTTGAGTTTGGCCATTTAAACAGGTTTGAATGCAACTAATTCTATTATTTTCTAGCTTGCATCTTTCCATCTTTTCAACAACAACAACAAATCATAGAATAGACTTTGCCAAATTTTTCTAAAGTCTACTGATCTACACTATATTTGTATCTCCACAGGTATCCAGCACTGTGTCTTGCACATATGAGGGGTATAATTAACATCTGTTGTAGTTAGATATATTCTATGCATTGAAGAGTAGGAAAGGACTTCATAAAGGACCCCAACTCCTACCTAAAGCATTAATACCATAGGGGTAATTCTCTCTTCAGGTAAGGTCTAGACTTTGATGACCTCTTCAATCCTCCTTTGTGACCATATTTCTCAAACTCTTTGAAGCAGTATACTAGTCTTGGAACTGAACCCTACTAGGTGCTGAAATGTTAATATGCCATTTCTTTTCAACCTTTCTTTTCTGCTTTTTTTGGCATCCAAGCCACATAAGTACCTCACAGAGAAAGCAGCTTGGAGGCAAAAAGTTGCAATGCATCGACACTCCTCAGGGTCCCTGTAATGGAGAAATGACCTCAGCCAAGAAGTTTCTCCAAGATGCTGGATAATGAAGGCTGCCTAGAGAATAGGAAAGGAAGAGCAGGGAAAACAAAACTGTGGGGTGTAGAGGGAAGGAAGGAAAATTAATTGGACATAAAAATCTAGCAGATATCTCTAGGGGGCACAAAAGGTTTATCTGACAAAGGGTCATGACTAGCTGTACTTGGTTTTCTCTAATAGAGGGAGAAATGGGTTTGCACTGAAGTAAAAGAGAATTTAGTTAGAAGAATTTCCTTTCAATGTAGAGGGTTAAGCACTAGAATGGGCAACTGAGGATTCATAGATCACAAACTCAGTTTTAAAGGTGGAAGGGACCTAAGAAATCATCAAGTCCACTCTCTCTCCTTTCCCCACTTTTGCAGATGAGGAAACTGAGAAACAGATGTCCTTAGTTTCCTCATCTGTAAAAGTAGGCTAACAATAATTTCATTACCTTCCTGGAAATTATCTTTCTACTACCACAATTCAAGAGTAGACACATCACCTTTCACTATGACTTGGGTTATTATAATAGCCTCTGAAATGGACTCTTCACCTCCAGTTTCTCCCCTTTGCAATTCATCCTTCATGTAGATGGCAATATAATCTTTCTGATTCAAAGGTCAGACCATGTGACTCCCCTGCTCATAAACCTTTGAAACTCCTAGTTGTCTACAAATAAAATGTAGATTCCTTAGACTGACATTTGAAGCCTCTACAACTTGGGTCTAACCTTCATTTTCTGCTTTATGTCATTTACTCACTTTCACACACTCTAGATTCCAACCAGACTGGACTGCTGGCTGTTCCCTTGAACATGATCTAATGTCTCTCTTGCTTCGAGAATGCTATCTCCTCATGCACACGTTTAATGTAGGTTCATTCAAGTATAACACTCCCCTAGAGTGACAGCTCCCTTGGCCTGTCAGAACAATGGGCACCACTCCTCTCTCCAACTGCTTCCTCCAGTTGGAGCCTGTAGGAGAGCTGAGAGGAGCTAAGCAAGTCAGCTCTAGGGGTTGCATCTTGGAACTCCCCTTTGCATCTGTTGCTCTGCTTGGCTTCTACCCTATGACAAGATGCCCCTCGTGGCATAAACTCTTCACTTCTAATCTCACCACCATGCTGTTAACTCAAACGCTGATTGACAACACCTGCCTCAGTCTCCTCTCCCCTCTGGCTGGAAGGCTAGAGAGCTGAGTACTGAACTCCTCCCAATGTCTTCCTTTTTTTGAGAGTGGAAACCAGACTCTCAATTCATTCCACTTCATCTGCTGCCCTTCCCTTTCAACTCCATGGAATGTTTTTTTCCTAGGGGTGCATCTTGTCCTAAAGCAGGGCTTCATCTGAGACCAATTCTCTATCTCTTATGCCACGCTGCCTCTCATAGACATGGAATGAACCAGAATAAGAATTTATGAAGCACCTAGTATGTTCTAGGCACTGTGCTAAATGCTTTACAAATATTATCTTATCCATGTGTGCACATATGCAGTTATATACTCTCTCTCTCTTTCTCTTTCTCTCTCTCTCTTTATATATATATATATATATATATATATATATATATATATATAGTATATGTGTTTTATAATAAATAAAAGTGTTTTTTAATATATGCTAAATATGCTATACATGTATGTGTTTTCCCAAGACTTTTGGAGAAAGATGAAAAAACAGCATCATGCCAATATTATCACTGATGTTTAATACTATTTATAGTGCTGGCCGTGGTCACATCACAACTGTAAGAAAAATAAAACACCTGGGAGCTCTCCAAAGAACAGAGAGAAATAACCCAAGTCATGGCATATTGCACAGAGGGAAGGAAGCAAGCTTTATAAATGTTCTATTTGTACTTGGTAGGTATAACTCCATGCCTACAAATCTGGGGCTGACTGTAATGAGAAGTGAACAAAATCATGGAGGGCAAAATCAAGGAAAATATTTCCGAAAAAAATGAAAGAATAAACAAAGACAGAGATGGATGATGGTGGAGAGAACATAGCACATCTTAAACCAAGGGACCCTTCCCTGTCTCCACAGGTCAATCTAAAGTCAGCAACCGATGACAATACCCAACCTGATAGATTGCAGGCCAAATGCTGTCATCTCATTTCTCTACTCACACAACAGCTCCTGTGTAGCCTTTACCCTGCAAACAGAAGTCTGGTTCTTTCTCTCCCAATCCAGGGATCTCAAATGTTCAAGAAATTTTAAAATTATTTTTAAAAACTCTTTTCCACACAATGATTTGGCATCCCTGTCCTAAGTGCTTGAAGTCTAATACTTTATAGTTCTTAAGGTGGAAGGATGATCCCATAGACATCAGGGATAGTAACAGAAAAAAACTGAATAATAATTGTTCTGGTGTATCTATGAGCACAGATCTCAAGATTCTCTCCTTCCTGGACTTCCCTACTCCCATGTCATTGCCTTCTTTCTTTATTTTCTTCCACAACAACTTCATATTTTACTAGGAAACAGAGAAAAGATGGATGACAAAATCAGGACACCTGTGAGCAAATTCTGATGGTCACTTACTAGCTATGTATGCAGTCTTGGACATAACACTTAATCTTCTGCATCTAGGTTCCTGTCTATAAAATGAAAGTTGAACAAGATAATCTCTAAGATTCGTTATCCCTCTAATAGTCTCACAAAGATTTTCTTCTCCCTTGGATACAGAGGAAACAAGCTCCCCTAAAAAACTGTTTGACAGTTGCCACATTGGTAGTCTCTGACCTTGGGAACACATGCTAGTCCTAGTCGCCCTAATTAAGGGAAGTAATTAAAGTAAACAGTAACAATAGCAACAGCAAACAGCAGTAGTTTATAATCATACACCACTTTGAGGACTTTCCATATGTTTTCTCATTGGAGTCTCACAACAAGCCTGTGATTGAAACACTATTATCATCCTCATTTTATATAAGGGAACTCAGAGTTTGGGTGACCTGTCTTTGATCACTGCACTTGTATGGATCTCAGGTGGGATTCAAGCCTAAGTCTGTGTGTCTCCAAGTCTAATTCTCTATCTTCTATATCTTGTTTTGGAAAAGGAAGCTCCAAAATTTCATTATGTTGATTGGGAGGCTTCACTGGAACCTAAAATGGAAGCCATGCTGTCTTCCTACCCCTGACCTCAAAAGGTGATGTAATAAGAACTAATTCACCAGGAGGAAGGGAAAGCCACCAGCTCCGAACTAGCTACTGTTGAAGACCGTCAAGCTTTCTTTCTTGGGCTCCTCAGTTCTATCACTAACTTGTTCAGTGATTTGTATGGAAGTATCTTTCTTCTCCTAATCTCAGTGTGCCAGTCTGTAAACTGGGACAATGATACTACCCTGGTGAGGACCTCATAAGAAGATATAGGCTGAATCCAACTAAAACACTTAAACACAATATATGTATGCATGCATACAGATACACCTACACATATGGTTATGTATACATGTATGTTTGTCTCTATATACATAGTATTTTAGAATCCAGAACTAGAAAAAATCACTATTTCTTGTCATTATATTTTACTAATTAAAGGTGTTACATTGTAACATGATTTGAAAATACTCAAAATACGATTCCATATGCATTATGTCCCTTTGTTACAACATATACTCCCTGAGGACAGAGACAGTCTTATTTTGGAATTGTGTCCCCAGTGTTTAACACAAGGCTTCAGAAATACTAAGTGCATAACACTTTTTTAAATCATTCATTTAAACATTGGTTAATAAAACTGAGGAATTAGAGAGTAGTCATTTGCCTTACCAAAGTATTTATACTAGCTAATGTATCGGATGACAAATTAATCATTCCAAAAGTTTTCAACAGGCTAGAACACTCTGAATATAATAGATGAAAATTAATAAAGCTAAATACCATGTCCTATACATGGGTTCAAAAAATCAATTTTACAAATACCAGATGATAGAGGCATGGCAAGTCAACAGCTCTGAAAAGGATATGAGAGTTCTAGTGGGCGGAAAACTCAATATGGCCAATATTGTGATATAGAAGCTAACAACGACAAAAACTGGAATAATATTTAAGCTCCATTAAGGGAAGCTTAGCATCCAGAATAAGGAAGCTAATAGATCTTCTATGCTTTGCCCTGGTTGGGCTATATCTGCACTATGGCATTTGGTTCTGGGTTTCACATCTCACAAAAGATATTGATAAGACAGAGAGTGGCCAGAGAAGGGTTTCTAGGATGTTTTAGGGTCACAAGAGTATAACATTTAAGCAATGGAATTCTGGAAAATGTTGAACAACTGACTCTGGAAAACATGAAACACTTTTAAAATTTAACATTTTCTCCATCACTTCCTTGGGTCTACAATAGACAAAACAATAAACCAAGCCCTGATTTATAGTTTTTTTCTTATTTCCAACATGTAAATACTCACACTGAAAATTTAACAATTACCTCTTGAGTCAGTTGGCTCCCTCACATCCCAAGCAGAGGATACAGTGAAGGAAGTGGAGATATTTAGCCTGGAGAAAAGAAAACTCAGTTTGGACACAATAACTATCTCTAAAAGTAGTCAAAGGTACTCACAGGGCCAAGAGAACAGAACAAGTTTCAGATTTAGCTTTGATGTAAGGAAAACCTTCCTAACAATTAGTGTGATTGAATAGTGGACACTTACTGCAGGACAAAGGGACACTCACTACCTCCTGACTTGAGTTCTTGAAGCTAAGGTGAGATGACTATTTGTCAGGAATGACACAGTGAGGAGTTTTAGTCAAGTCCAAGTTGAACTAAATTACCTCTATCATATCTCATTCACATACATATTCACATTCCCAATAAATGAAGAGATGGTAACTCCTGGCTATTTTCAATGAGTTGAGGTTAACAAGTCTAACTGAATTACATCTTAGAACTTGAAAACAATTTAAAGATGGGATTTTTGTACCACTGTTGGTGGTCTTTGAAAGGTCATAGAGAATATGAGAGATATTACTGGACTGGAGAGGGATAAAGGTTCCAGTTTTCAAGAAAAGAAAAGGTGAAGCCTGAAAATTATAGCTAACTTTCAATCTTGGCAAAAACACAAAGCATATTATTAAATGGATGTCTTAAAGGTACTCATTATTAGAAGTGATCACTAAGAGACAACATGGAGAGGTAGTAGAGGGTACGCTTGGTCAAGTGCAGGCTGGACTACATGACTTCAGAGCTTCCTTTAAAATCAGATATGTTTAATTGTGTGAAGAGTGGTATGACCGTAACCTGTTCCATGTCAGTAGATAAGATTTTCCTAGGAGACTCCTTCTGTTCCACTCATAAATAACTTCACCAACTACTCTTAGTGTTTCCTGACCTTATTCTCTACTAAACAATTTGTTGGCATAGCTGCTAATTTTTTATTTAACAATCTCTTATCTTACTTTTCCAATGAAAATTCTGAAAAATAAGAAGAAATGGCAGACTTTCCGCAGACTGAATTCCCTTCTCTCCAATCATAACCTTTTGCTGTTTCCACTACTAGTAAATTTCTTCTTTGCTTTTATCAGGATTCAATCCCTCCACCCTTCCCTGTTCTTCCAGTCTGGCAGGCCTTTCTCTCTTAGATCTGTGTGCCTCCAGACACAACCTAGGCCAAATGTAAGATGACTGAACATATTTTATAAGTATAGGAAATAAGTAGCAGAGGGGGCATTTGAACCCAAATCCATAGGCTCTAAATGTAGACTTCTTTTCCACTGTGCAACATGGCTAACAGCCAAATCCTTAGGCCTTCCACAGCACCCACCTTGTCTACCCTCAACCCTGGGTAAACTTAGGAGTGTAACAGAGTCAGAGGCTACAGTCTTTCAATTGTTGAATTATCAGTGTGAGAATTTGCCCCTCAGAAACTGGCGAACACTGAAAATCAGGGCTTGGGTTACTGTTGTGTTGCTCATCTAGACAAGAAAGTGACAGAGAAAATGCTAACATGGCAAACTAAACTTAATAGTGTGTCCTGTGTACAATTTTTCCCAGAGAGTCAGTTGTAGACTTTTACTAGCATACCACACGATCTCCTTTCTCTGTTCCTGTTCCTAAGCTGCCATTTATTACTAGAGAAAGGCATACAACTTGGAATCAGGAAAAGTAGTTTTAAAGTGTAAGCCTCAAACACTTTTTAGCTATGTGACCCTGAATAAGTCACTTACCTGTTCTTGACTTCAGTTATCTCAGCTGTAAAATGAGGACCTGGGAAGGTGGCTATGATGGTCTCTTCCAACTCTAAATCTGTGATCTTATCATTTGTTTCCATTACACACTCATGCTGTTGATCTATATAGTTGGATCTTTAGTTCTAAGATGAGCAAGACACTGTCTTGCCACTAAATCCTCTTGTGTGCTGACTTCTACTATTGAAATTTGAACTCCATGAAAGCAGGGACTGTCCTACTTTTCCATCTATATTCCCAACACTTAGTCCTGTGGTTGCAAAATAGGAAGAATTTAATATTTTTTATTCATTCATTGCAGAGTACTCTCCCTAAAGCACAGCTCTAGTCACATTACTATTTTTTTGGCATGTGGAGTTATTGAAACTTTTGAGCAGGGAAGGAAAGTCTCAACTCCTTGGCCTAACCCTCCATGATCTGGCCCCAATTCCATTCAACAAGCATAGGTGCAAGACACTGTTAGTTTCTGGGTATCTTTCTAGCCTTATCTCTTGCTCTTCCTCTTCATACATCTTATGCTCCAGTCAAATAGAATGAAGCAGATGTCCTCAAACATAGTGCCTGCTTTCCTGACTGTACTTTTTTGATCACACTGTTCTTCCTGGAATGCCCTCCCATCCAAACACCGCATACTCTACCAATTGCCATCCTTATAGTCTCAGCTTAAATACTATTTCTTCCATGAAATAACCAGAAATAATCTTTTCTCTTCTACATTCCCTCAGTCCCATGCTTGTCTTTGTCTATAGAATTTGTTGCATTTGTAATTTTGGAATAGATTTTTTCTCTTAGCCTAAATTGTAAGCTCTTTGAAGACAAGAAACATGTCTTATTCATTTATACATCTCCCCTTCCTCAAAGACTAGCATTGTGCCTTGCATGTGGTAGGTGATAATAAATGTTGAATGAAGTGAACTAGCATAAGAGTGGTGGTCACAAGGTTCCATGATGGCTTTATCTTCCCACTCATAGCAGGAAATAAAATGGAGCATGTAGATGAAACTCATTCTTTAATAGGCTATCAATGACTCAAGTCTTCATGCTATCTTACTTTGAATTCAGTTGAACAAACTTACCAAATGCTTACCCAATGTAAGGCATTATGTTAGATGCTGTGGATACAAAGATGAAAAGTAACAGTCCCTACCCTCTAGGAGTCTATGTTTTAATAGAGGGAATAAAATATGTGCAAAAATAAGTAAAATACAAGGTAGAGATTATAGAGGTAAAGGAGAAATTCAGCAAAAGAAAGAGTTTAGGAAAATTTCAGATGCAAGATATGGCTTTCAGGATAGAAGAATCAGAGACTTTCTTTACTAATTAGCTGTCCAAAAAGAGAAAAGAAAAATTTCACTGAAAAGACATGAGGAAGGAGTGACTTGGAGACATAGATTAGCAGGAGCGGAATGTCACCTCTGCTCTGGCATATAACAGGCTCACCAAATTTGATCAGCTGATTTAAAAACATTGTCACAGCCCTGAAACTCCACCAATGAAATTGTAGCATATTTTCTTGGATTGGTGTGTGGTTTCTGGTGTATATGTAAGCTAATTCAAACAATTTATTTTGAGAGCTTATGGTCATAGATTTGGAGTTATAAGGGACAGACTTCAGAGATTTCCCTTGTTTTACCCATGGGAAAACTGAAGCCAAGAGAAGCTAAATGATTTACTCAACTTCATGTAATATTTTGTTAAGTCATTTCAGTCATGTCCAACTCTCTATGATCCCCATTTGGGGTTTTCTTGGCCAAGATACGGAAGTCATTTACAGATGAAAAACTGAGGTGAACATGGGTTAAATGATTTGCCCAAGTGTCTGAGGCTGGATTTGAACTCAAGTCCTCCTGACTCCAGGCCAGTTGCTCTATCCACTGTGCCACCGAGCTAGCACAATACAGTTAGCAAATAAGAAAGATAGGATTTGAACCCAGGTTCTGACTCTAAATGTAGCATTTCTTCCATTTCAGTAAGCTATTGAGGTAGCTAGGTGACACGGTGAGTAAAGTATGAAACATGGAGTGAGAAGACATGAGTTCAAATCTTGCCTCAGACACTAACCTTGAGATGGTGAGCAAATCCCATGAACTATCTCCATTTCCTCACCTGTAAGAGAGGGGTAATAATTAGTAACAACCTTTCAGGGTTTTTATGAGGACCAAATAAGATAATAATTGCAAAGTACTTTGAAAATCTTAAAGTACTATATACGTGCTTGATATTATTACCATTTTGAGATAATTGGAGATGGCCTGAGCTACTGTAGTAAAACCAGCACTGGGAATCACTGCAGAATGAGCTAAGCCACACTTAGGAGATTTAAATGTATGAAGTTAAATGTAGCCTATTGAAAATTCTGCCAATGGTTATAACCATTATTTTTCTTGTAGGGGAATAAAGAAAGTTACATTGTCAGGGGGAACTGTCTAATGGGGTATTCCCTAGAACAGCATTCCCATTGTGTTCCACAGAGCCCTGATGTTCCATACAACCTAACAGGAGATTCCAAGAGTAAATTTTGATGTTGATAATATTTGTCCCTCTAAAATATCAAGTATCAAATTATATATTATCAAAAGCACTTATATGTAGTAAGTTTCAATGTCAAAATTGGCTTAATTTTCTCTGTTTTGTCTCTAACATCTCTCCATCTCCCTTTATCTGGGGGAAAGGAGTAATTGTTCATACCTGAATCCCCCTTGGAGCAAATATAGGTTCTGCCAATATACCTCAAATCTCAAAATTTCTATGGTCATATTTGTTTAGGAAACAGTAATCTAATCTAATCAAGTTTGAACTAGAGTTTGGCTTCTGAAGTCAGTCTTCTAACATTACTTTGGAAATCAGCATACTCCTAGGGGAGACTGAAGTTTGAAAAAGAAAAAGTGTACAAAATTCTAAACATAAATGGATCATAGATTTAGTGCCAGAGGAGACCTTAAAGGTGACCATTTCCAACACTCACAATCACAGATGAGGAAACTAAGACACAGAGAGGTTACATGACTTACCCAGAGTGATTCTTTTTTATAAGTGCTGGAGGTAGGATTTTTAATCACATCTTCCTGACTCCAAGTTCAATGTCTTAACCAATAGGAACTCAAGAAGTTCTCTTCTGACAAATTTGGATCTCTAAGCTCATAAGATTTTAAAGTTGGAAGATCATAGAGTCCAACACCCTCATTTTATAGATAAGAAAATAAAATAATTAATTGGTGAAGTACAATTAGTCAAAAAGTCAGTCAACAAGCATTCATTGAGGTCTTGTTATGTGCAAGTCACTGCTAAGTGTTTGGATTATAATGGTCTTATTTAAGATCTATAAGAAATAGCAAAGCCATGATGTGAAAAGTATCTTCTTATTCCAATCCCATTCTCAGGGAAACATGGTACAGTGGAAAACTCGTAGATTTGGAAACAAAGAACTTGTTCAAGCACTGCCTCTTCTACTTACTGTGTGACCTTAAACAACTCACTTGAACGTCTCTAGGCCTTTTTCCTCATCTCTAAAATGAGAGAGTTTGGCTAAGTGACCTCTAAAGTCCCTTTGAACTCAAAATCTAAGATCCCATGATCTTTCCACTCTGCCAGACTGGGCTTCCCAGAAACTGTGGGAAGAGACAAAAAAGAGGGCACCACTCTCTTTGCCACTAGGTCATCTGCTTTTCCCAGGATCCATGCCGCAGAAAAGTTCTGCAGGATCATAAAACAGCTTTGTGCCTATCTACCTCTCTGCTTATTCTGCCACATGCAGCAGTTACTTGCTCCATTCACCTCAGTTTCAGGGAGATGGATGAGATTTCCCTACAAAGATTGTATTAGTAAGAAAGATTTCTGTCTGGGCTGTTTTGAATTTTGGCTTCTTTGGGCTATATTTTTGGTTGTTGTTTCCTTTTAACTTTTCTCAACTTTTTTGGTAGTTACTTTTTCCCCTAGTTCCCTCCTTTTGGTCATTTATCTTCTTTTTAGAGTACTGTACCATATAATACTCTAAACCTTATCTGTACTTCTCAAGCACCTTTCTTCCAAAGAATTCAAAGACCTATTACTCAATGTGCCCTGTGGCTTGATTGAGGAATCATAGAAGAATAGTCCTCTCCCCCCACCTCTTCTCTTGACAGCTTTAATTCAGTTTCCTCACTGTTTAGTTGGTTTATAGCGCCCTGGAACACACTTCCATCCATCCTTTCCTTTCTGTTCCTGTCCCTTCTTCTCTTATCTTCTTTTGCCCATTTCTTCCCTGCCTTCTGAAAGACAAAGTATTTAATTGGTTGTAGAGATATAGGCAGGACTAACTTGGGTAAGCTGTGTCTTTTCCTCTTTATCTGTCTAGCTCAAATCCATCTATAGAAGAGTCAAGAAAGAGGGATGGAGAAAAAGAAAAAGAAAAAATTCCTCTCATTCTACAGGCAGAGAAACTGAGGTCAAAGGTTCATCATTTCAGAGCTACCAAGGACTTTACAAGTCATTTGGTCCCATCTTCTTTATAGATAAGAAAACTAAGCTCTAGAAAGACAGACATGGAAGATTCTTGGCTCCTAACTAGCCAATGATCTTTCGTTATAATCTTCAGAGACACTTTGAATCCATGACTCTGTGCCCTCCTCATTCCACTATACTCACATGCTCTGCATCAATAAATTAGTCTTTGCCTGACCATGCAGCCATTTCCCCATTCCTTGGTCCCTGGGCACACAGGAAGTCTCAGCCCTTTACTATTTGGTTCTAAAGGACTCATAACCTGAAGACAATAAGCTCTTGGAAGGAAATTAGGTCAGGAAGTAATTTATTCTCTACACACTGCTAAGGACTAGGATCAGTTGCCCATAAACAGGATTTACATATTTATCACCACCATCCTCATCACCACCACCAACAAATCACTGAATTAGCTGTGTATCTAAAGCCCTTCACCCCAGTGAAGTGTTTTCTTCTCTTGAAAAGTTCACAGACAATAGACTCATCACTATATAATGTCTGACAAGTCCTGTTGAATCAATCATTTTCTTACTTCCAAAGATCTGCAATTTCCTCACACTCTCAACAAAAGGAGACTACAACCTTTCCATGACTTAGGAAATAGTTTCATGAATGACTACCACTAAAAAATAATAATGATAATAATTTATTCAATGACCAATCCTGCAATGGCAAGTCCTCAAATAACAGTCATATCATCTCTTACAAGTACATATTCAAAGCCTCTCCACTACCTACCAGAAATTTTGCCCCATTGGCATAGCAGTTGGGAACCAAGAGTCCTCTCCACACCAGGACAAAAGATGGTTTGATGGGAGACAATCAATTAGTGAATAGCAATTAGTCTCAGCCAGGTCATGATGAAATGTCCTTCAATCAGGCTGACGTTTCTTTTACAGAAAACATATCCTAAAGGATGCCTCTTTCTGAGGAAACCTCATATAACACTTTCCAACCCCATTCCCTTAATTTTCATCAATCAGAGCCATTAAACAAAATATACAAAGCAATCTTTTGGAGGAAGAAGTTCTATGAGCTGAATCCATCTAGAAATTGCCTTAGATGTAGTTTGTTGTATTCAGGGGATTAAATCACCCATTCTTCTATTTCTGTGTCCACACGTATCTCTCTCCTACAACCTGCTTTCTCTCCTCTCTACTTTTTTCCAAGTTTATTACTTTGTTCTATATTCACTTAAGAGCAGAATCAAGCTGGCTCTGTGTTTCTTCCAAGAGTTTCCTCCTTGCTCAGATTCCACTGGGTGTGTTCATAGGCTCACAGATAAGGCCCTATGTCTTAGGGAGATGGAACCCCTGGCTGGGAGGAGAAATGAAAAGGATTCTTTTTCTTACTTCAAGGATTTCTTTTATACTTCCAGGATCTGGGACTTTGGTTGGTATAGGTACCCCAAGAATTAAGGCACAATGAGAGAAGCATAAGAAGCAATGTTATGTAGTATACTGGTTTCAAAGCAAAAAGATCTGGGATCAAGTCCTCTTTCTAAGACTAGAAGGGATTTAACTTCTCAGTACCTTGGATAGCTCCTGAAGATTGTAAATACAGACCAGGGGCTAATCTATACTGGCAAAGGCACTTCCTCTCTGGGAGTTCCCTATGGTAATAAAATAATAGGTCTGATTAAAAAAAAGAGCAAAGCATTAATTTCATAATTAAGGTGGTCTAATAAATTGCTAAATCTACCTCCATTGCACCACTTGGATCCATCCTCTTCTCCCTACACTCATGGTCAACATCTGATTTCAGGTCAATGGTATGCTGATAAATATTTAACAATGAATTTTCCATATATGTGAGTATGCACACACACACACATATACATATATACTTATACACATACACTTTTGTTGTCTAATTATTTCACTTGTGTCTGACCCTTCATGACTCCATTTGGGGTTTTCAGGGCAGAAATACTGAAGCCGTTTGCCATTTCCTTCTCCAGCTCATTTTACAGATAAGGAAACTGGGTCAAACAAGGTTAAGTAACTTTCCCAAGGTCACACAGCTAAAATGTGTCTGAGGCCAAATTTGAACTCAAGTCTTCCTGATTCCAGGTCCAGCCTTCTATCCATTTTGCCATCCAGCTGCCTATATACATACATACACACACACACACACACACACACACACAACATATTTTATTTTTATTAAAGGAATTTCTCCATCACTTTCTTAACTCTAGATTATCAGAAAAACAATAAATCAAGGCCTGATTTGCAGCATTTTCCTCTTTGTGCCCACAGTAAAAATTGAACACTCAATTCTGGGGAACCAGTTTGAAATGACTCCAGCACATCCTTACTACAATGATCAATTAAAGGTACTGAGGAAATTAAGATTGGAGGAGAGAAGAGAAATTTCAGGTGGTGCATGATAGATATCTACAAGGAACTGGAGAGCTGCCACGTGGAAGAGGATGGAGATTTGTTTTGTTTGACCCCATCATGAAGAGATAGGAACAATGGATAGAAGTTGCAGAGATTTCCACTCAATAACAAGGAAAACTTCTAATACTAAAGATTAGGACAATATGAAAGCAGGTAAAGTGGGCTGCTTTGGAAGGGAGAAAGTGCCCAATGAGTGGAAGTCTTCAAACAGAGGCTATAAAGGCCTCTTTTCAGTGATGTTTTAATATTATTGCTCAGGCACTGGGACACATGCCTTCTAAGGTCCCTTCCAACTCTAACATCCTATGATTCTATCCCCTGGATTTTTTTCCCTCATTTAATTTATATTCTCTATATTTATATCAATGTTCTTAACCAAAAAGGAGATGAGTGAATATTACTCTCTGTCCTCCTTCCCTGTTATTTTCCAAAAGGATTTGAAGAACACAAATCAGCTTGTACCCGTAAGGTATTCTACTCTAGGGGAGGAGAGTAGAGCGCCCGCTCCTCTCCCTGTGCTCTCTCCCTTTTGCCTCTGGGCTTCTGCCCCAGATGGATAACCTGCAGCCCCTGGCACTGCTTTATAGGAAAAAGCCCTATCCCCAGGGGCTTCAGAAATCCTACTCATCTGACATCAGAGGTGCTGTAGATTTTTCTGACTCCAGGCAAGGTACATGTTGGTTTTTTTAATAAAAGCTTACAACTGCCTCCTCTGTAACAAGAGGTGCTAACATGAAATTCAGGTTTATAAGGGTTTGTGCACCCTGTTTTTTTCCTTAAGGAACTTCCATCTACCCCCTCGTCTCGGGGTTATTAACATAGTCATAACTCTTCAGAATTTACAAGGCCCCTTGTGCTTTAGAATTACAAGTGATAGCAGCAAGCAGAAACTTTTCATTTTGATTTAGAGACTCAAAATCTCTCTCTCTCTCTCTCTCTCTCTCTCTCTCTCTCTCTCTCACTCTCTCTCTCTGTCTCTCTCTCCCTTTCTCTCTCACTATTCTTTTTCTCTCTTCATTATAAGGACCCAGATACCAAGGTCACTTCAAATTTGTCCATGTTCCATGTTTCAGAAACTAAAAGGAAGACCAGGGAAAAGAAACATATTAACCCAGAACCAAACCTTTTCCTGTACAAATATGGCTTGAGGAATGTAATTTTTAAACAGACCTTTTGAAAAGGTAGTGAATTTTTCAATGGCCTTCACACCTTTGGGCTGCTCTGAATATCTGACATCCCTTAGTAGGAGATCATACCTGTGATCAGTAAAGAATGGGATAAATAAAAAAGCTTCTTCCTAGGACAGTCTTCCTGTCCATCCCTCCATCCTGATTTGCCTTCATCCTTTCCCTGGTCCCTCTAGACAAGGATGCTGGCCTCACATCCAAAAAAGTAGAGCTTGGCTAGATTCCTGCTGGGTTCAATCATACAAAGTAAATGGAAAGATCTTAGGCTCCAGCACCAAAGGTTCAGGATGGCTTGAATCCTGCTACTCCACTTCTGAGGAGCCCCTCCTACCTTCCACTCCTGCCCTACTTTATCTCCCCCTTCACTCTTTATTCCTTTCTTTGTTCTACCTTTCATTCTACTATTTGTTGCCAACACAAACTCTCCACTGAATAAAAGACAACTCTTTTGTTTGGCATTCAAGGCCACTCATAATCTTCAGGAGACAAACAGGGCTACTTATTTACCTTTTTCCCTCATTTCTTCCTGGCCTCTTCTACCCACCATTCCCCATGCTTACGATATACTCCCACATTTCTGCCTGTTCACATCATTCCACATCTTTCTCCAGTATAGAAGGAACCTAGATTTAAGTGCAGATGGCACCTTGGAAGTCATCTAGTCCAATCCATTCATTTGATAGATGAGGAAGCTAAGGTCCTCATGAGCTGAAGTGACTTGCCCAAGGTCACATAGGTAGGAAGTGAGGGGGTAAAGATTTGAACCCTAATGGTCAGAGCCACTAATCTTTCCATTCCACCACACTACCTGCCAAGGCCCTGATTCATTACCAATCCCTCTGTGATGACTCATTTGATTTCCTCTCACCTTGAATTCCCCAGGCTACAATACATGTCCTCCATGAATTTAATCACTTTCTAGTTTGTACTAAACTTTTGGGTGCCTACATCTTCCCATCACAGTGCAAGTCTTGAGAGCAAGGTCTATTTTATACCTACCTGAGGATCTAAAACCATCTTGCACATAACAGGTGCTTTGGAAATGTTGGTTGAATTGGATTGAATTCCTAAAGCCCAAGGTTTCAGACAGTTGAGGCTGAGTGGGAAGAAAACTATTCTAATTCTCTTTTTTCCCTATATGCTCTGTGAGAGAGAACTCAGATAGTTCTCAGAAAGGCAATATGGCACAGTGGAGGTGGGAGTGTAGGACTTAAGAGTCAAAAAGACTTGAGCTTAAACCCCAATACCAACACTTACAAACTGTGATTCCTAGATAAATCATTTAACTTCTCTTGCCTTGGTTTCCTCATCTGTCAGAGAGAAATCATATCACCTACAGTATCTAATTCATAGAGTTGTTTTAGGCCTCAGATGAGGTAAAAATAAATGTAGAACACTTTGCAAACTTGAAAGCTATGTAGATGGATAGATATACAGATGTGTGAACACACACACACACAGACACACACACAGACACACACACACACACAAAGGCAGGTTTTGAACCCAGGTTTTCCTGACTCTGAGGGTAACTTTCTTTCCATCATGCCACAACATTATGCTGTCTCTCTGGATTATGATAAAGAACAACTTCTACGGCCTTCTTCACCCTACTCCTCTCCCTTCACAGCTACCATTGCCCTTAATTCTTCTCCATTTTCATGAAAAAAAAAGGAAAAGAGGAGGGAAAGGCAGGGCATCAGAGGTACTTATGACATATTGTCATCTTATGTCTCCTCTCTAACCTGGACCCCAGAAAACACAGAACACACACTGACCTGCCCCGACCATTCTCCTTTCCTGACTTTCCACAGGCCTATTCACCTGGCCCAGATCAGTCAGTGACAAAGCCAGGCAGCTGATCCTCAAGGCTGCCCACTGCTCCACTAGCGAAGATGCCCCATTGCCTGAGCCCACTCTCAAGCTACATCCTGAAGCAAGCCAGCTCTGAGACTCCACGCTGAGCCTCACTGGCTCAGGCTGACACTGCCAAATCTTATGCAACCAAAAAAATGCAGAGCAGGGAGCAGAGGCACTCCAGAGAAGCAGCCACAGACCAGAGGCACAGGGAGCACAGAGTCAGAACCAGGCACATGCTTCTAGGAACCTGTCAGTACCCAAGGTCCCTTTCGAAGAACAATATGAGTCCTGTCAGCATGTCCACTGTATCTTAATTAATGAGTACATTCAGTCAACAGCATCACTCCTGGGGAGTGGACTGAAAGGAAGGGAAGAGAGGGCAATGGGAGCAGAGGAGGCCACTCCACTCCTTCTTCATGGCAATCTGTCAAGTCTGTTCAGTAATAAAAGGGCCCGAAGAAGCAGCCCACTCTCTTGTATACCTTTCAGTTGAAGAAAAATGCTGACTGTCAGTGAAGAATGAGGAACTGCATCACTGTACCTCTAGAGGAATGTATACAGCTTCCCTCACTATTTAAGGGTGATGGGCATAATGTCACATTTAAATCCTTCATGCTGTAATTTAAGCCCCAGAATCTCAGGGTCACTAGGGTTAGACACTCACAGGTCATCTACTCCAACCTCTATGTGCGAATGAGCTTGCCTCTACAACATCCCCACCAAGTGGCCATCCAGTATCAAATTGGACACTCTCAGGGATGAAGAACTCACTACCTCCCTGAGACAGTCCAATCACAGAATCTATGAGGAGGAAGAGATCTCAGAGGAAGGCTACTTCAATCTCTCTACCTAAAACATGAATCCCTTCTCCATAATATATCAAGTTAAGGAGTCATCCATCCTCTGCTTCAGTTCAACCAGTGATGATGGGGAACTCACCAGAAGACTTCCAAATCAGCCCATTGAACTTTTGGACAGCTCCAACAGGCAGGCAGGAATATTCCCTGTCTCTGTGTAGTTTCCATCCATTGGTCCTAATTCTTGTTTGGCTTCAGCCCAAACAAAACAAGTCTGATTTTTCCTCCACACAACAGTCATTCAAATTCTCAAAAGATAGCAATCTTGTCTCTACTGTCTTTTTTCTTTAGCTAAACGTCTATAAGATAGAGGGCATATTATGATCAGCGAGGAAAAAGATAGAACATGAAAGACATGAATCTTTCAAGGAGGGAGGGCTTGTTCATTTTCCCAATATATTTATTTAAACTTTGTTTTCCCCCATAGCAACACTTCATACATGCTTACCAAATGTCTATTGACTAAAAGGATAATGAAGGGTCCACAGACCACATGGAAGATCTTATCAAAGAGAGCTGGAAAATTTTTCCTTTGGCAAGCCCCTATGACATTATTCAAAAGGAAAAAAATCAAATCAAATATTAGTATTTAATAACTTAAGAAACCATTCTCCTGACTCCATGCACCTAAACCAAATCAAACAAGAAAATCTGGCCTATATTTAGAATTCAGAACCCTTCAAAAGCAGTCTCCTGTACCAGCCTTTACTCATTGCCTTTACACGTCATCCCAACCACCATGCTGAATTTAGTCCTTCCCCTCTTCTAATTCTATCCTTCCATCTAGGCCAAGATGAAATCTTTCTTCCTCAAAATGATCATAGTTTGTTATGTATATAACATTCACTGTACAATTATGATATTGAACAACATTTTATATGAGTATGCCCTTTCTCCCCCATTACATTGTAAGTTTCTTGATATAGAAACCATGTCTTATCCTTTAAAGAAATTTTCTTCAGTACATAACCAGAATAGGTATTCCACAAATATTTGCTGATTGATTTTCAAAGATTTCAGAAATATTTTATAGCACCCCCCCACCCCAGTTGTCCACTGCAAAGTTTAATGGCTTACTCATTGAGGGCAATATGTCTAGTGTCTAATTTAATTTCTTCCTACTGCAGCCAAAGAATCTCAGAGCTGGAGGAACTAGAATCTGTCATAGGTCACTTACTCTAATTCTAAAGAGGAATATTCCTTCTACAATTTGTACATACACATACATATACATATATAAATCTATAAAAAATATATATATGTACACATACATATTCTGAATAGCTTCAACTATCACAAATTTCTGGTATTAAGAAAACATCTATTTCCCTATAGTTTCCACCCATTCACCCCAGGTCTGTCCTCTGAAGCTGTGCTAAAGGGTCATTCTTGTACTATTTCTAATAATTCTTCTATCCTTAAATCCTTGAAAGAGAGAGGTCATGACCTGCACTGTTTTCTCTTCTCTAGTCAAATGGCCTATTGAGATTTGGCCACTCTAAACCCAAGGTAAGAATTCTAATTGTTAGGAAAATTGTCATTATATCCAGTGTGTACCATCCCTATATTTCCCTGCCTCCCTACATCTGCTCACAGTGTTCTGATCCCTTAAAATACCTTCCAACAAGCTCTTACTTCTCCTTCAAGGCCCTAGTGAAAGCCTTCTCTGCCCACCATGCTAGTCACAGTAATCTTTCCTTTCTTCCTTTGGATTCCTCTGGTTGCCACATATTCAGCATTTCTCACAGATTACCTTTAGTCATCTCTCCATGTATGTCTACCTTGTCTCCCCAACTAGGTCAAGACTGTCTTAAGTGTAGAAAATAGGTTTTCTCCATTCCTGAATTCCTCACACATATGACACATTTTTAGATGGAACAAAGGAAGGACTCTGTACGTATTTGAGGATTGATTGATTGATTGCATACATGAGGACTGAGGATGTGGAAACCCAAATAGTGCTCTATACCAAAGATTTTATTCACTATTGAGACTAAGGCTGACATCATTCTTCCAGACCCCAACTCAAGACTGTTTTTACACCTTCTTTGTGTATACGTACATGCACATGTGCATATGTAAACATACACACATACCCCTCCTTAGATTTTTTTTTTAATTTTAGCATTTCATATCCCCAATTCCTTATAACTTCTTGGGTGATTCAGATTCCCCCAGAGCAGTCCTTTCCCCTGGCTCAAACCAGGGTCTACCAGGTTTCTCTGCTTTGCTCTGTTAGAAGCCTGAATAGTATTCTCCACTCTGTGCTCTGCTCTCCAGGGACGCCCCTTTTGGCTCAGTCTTTGTTTTGCATGATGGCCAGCACCCCCCCATCTCCATCCAATTATTCACTCACCTACAGCCAGGTCAGTCAGTGAGTCATTTTCCACTGCCCAGGCCTTCCTTTTATCCTTACCTTATTCCTACTAAACCTGTGGCACATGCATCCTGTGGCTTACTCCACAGGAAACTGTGTGACTTCACCAAATTCAATCCAAAATGCTTGTAAGGGGCCAAGACATGCCCTTGAAAGGCTTTCAATATCTCAGCTTCAGGGCAATATCTCAGAAATGTAATGACTGGTACTAAGCGTTCTGGTATGGCTTTCCTAGGGAAACTAGTCCACAGAGGGAGACCTAAGCTCAGTTACATCATAGGCAAAAGGAGGGGATTGGGATACATGGTTATTAAAATATCTCTCAGCTCTGCCATTCTCAGAAATATTCTTTTTCTTCCTTCTCATACCCTCAACACCTCTCTTCTAACTTCTCTCTCCCCTACTATCATATTCCACAGGAATTCTAATCAATCAGTCAATCAACAAACATTTATTCCTTGTAAGTATCAGGCACTGTGCTAGACAATGGAGGTACATTACCAAGTATGAAATAATCCCTATTCACAAGAAGCTTACACACTAATTGGGAAACAAGTACATGTAAAAAATATATGTAGCATAAACAAAAAAAATTAAAAATACATACAATAAATATATGCAGAAAATAGTTCAATTCAAGATAGTTTAGGAGGGAGCACACTAGCAGTTAGAGTGGGAGACCAGCAAAGACTTCCTAACAAAGATGGTATTTGAGCCACACCTTAAAAGAAGAAAGGGACTTCATGGAACAGAAGTGACACCTACAGACATTACTGAACCCACTGGGCATACTGAGAGCAAAAGAGCTTATTGACCTTTGCTTTGGTCCTAGAAAGCAATCTGGAGCTGGGACACCATGCTAGGCACATCATAAATTGATGCTCCATATAAACTTGTCAATTTCATGAGTTCTTATCTTTCCCACTAAATCCCTAGTAAGACCATGACTAAATCATAACCTCTTTCTCTTCCCCCAAGTACTCAAATTGGAGAACTAAGAGAAGAAAAAGCTCTAAGTACAGAGGCAAAGGTCCTGGAGGTCCAGAGAAAACAACTCTGATTCTGTAGTCAAATCACCTATTTTTGAATCCTGCTTTGAATGATTAATAGTTGTGTAACTTTGATTAAATCATGTATCCTCCTTGGGCATCAGTTTCCTCATTTGTAAGTTGAACTAGATGACCTCTAAAGGTCCTTCTAGATGTAGATCTGTATTCCTCTCCCCTATATTCAATTCTAGTCTCTGTTACTTTTTCCGTGACCTTGGGCATGGCATTGTTAGATAGACCATTCGATTTAGAGTCAGGAATACCTGGGTTTAAATGCCATCTCTAACATTTACTAGCTGTTTTACCAAGGACAAGTAACTTTGCTCCTCTTGGCCCCCAGTTCCTCATCTGTAAAATGGAGATAGTCATGACTAACTCATAGAATTGTTGTGAGGTTCAAATGGATGATATTTCTAAAGCAATTTACAAATCTTTCTATAAATGTTCAAGATGATGATGATGATGATGATGATGATTGATGATGATGATGACGATGATGATGGAAAATGCTGATAGTTGTGGTAATGATGATCCAATTTGCTTACTATCTGTAAGTTTGAGTTTCCTCATTTGCAAAATTAGGTTAGATCAGATCCTCCCAATGTTTAGGGAACTCAACTGAGCTGTTGAACCAGTTGCTGCAGAGCCATGTTGTCATAATAGAAGTGTTCTACCTCCAGCTCCTCTACTGATCAGATATATGGCCTTTGGGGTGGTCTCCAATTTCCCTATTGGTGAGAGGAAGAGGTAAAACTAGATCCCAGAAGTAGATCTCAGGCACTTTCTACTGTGTATCCTGCATCTTCTGCTCCCTCCCTCAGTATTCCCATCAAAGAAATTAGTAAAGTAGTGCCCCACCCTCACTCAAACTCAATACCTCTCTCCCCTCATCCCTGAGTGATCTCCTATATTGGAGGAAGGTGACTTTTTTTCAGAAATATTCTGAACTAGACTAAGTAGTCACTAAGGTCCCCCCAGGCCTAAAATTCTAAAATTATGAATTCCATTTCTCCCTGATTCTCACTGCAGTCATCTAACCCATCCTCCTGTCTTCAGGAAGATATATATCTAATATATTAAAGGAAAACATCTTTCTCCTGTTCTTAAAGATCTTTTTGGAGACTACACAACTTTCTTCAGTAATCATATTCAGTTCTTAACAACTCTTGCTGTTGGAAAAAAATTTCCCTTATACCTAATCTAAGTCCATCTGTTGCAATTTCTGTCTATTTTCTCTTTTGCTGTCCTTAGTGGAGATGGAGAACATCTGGCCATCATTCTCCATACAGCATCCCTTCATAAACCTGGACCACTTATTACATCATCTTTCAGCATGCTCAGGGTTAGATAATCATTGTTCCTTTTTATCTCTTGTCCTAGATTCCATTTTCCAACCCTTTAATCATGTTTGTGGAATTCCTCCAGGCCCAAGTCAAATTCTATGAATCCCCTTACTGTGTGGTCCATGACTGAGCATCATGCTTCTATGGCAAATCATAGGCTAACAGGGACCTGAGAGATGACCTCTAGTTCAACCCTCTCATTTTAGGAATGAGGATATTGAGAGCCAGAAAGGCATAACCTCCTTTAGGACAGAAATAATTTCTTATTTATCTTTGAATCTCCTTCAGTGCACACAGTCAGGAAAATAATAAACACAATGTTTGCTGAGTTGAATTAAGTGGCTTATTCAAGATCAGATCCAAGGATTTCTATCCCAAATGTAAGATTCCCAAGCATTGTTGCCATTACTACTCTGGAGGGTTCTGAGTCCCAGAAGTGAAAAGGACCAGGTTAGCCTTATGCAGAATCACAATATTGTAATCTCTGAGATATTAAAGAAAATACTTCCCCTACCCACTGAAATAATAACTAAAATTCTACTTAGGCTTCTTTGATTCCCTTTAAAAATACAGATTCCTTTGGAAGGCGTAACATTTTCCATCAGTATCAGACATTTTGCTATGAATGAGTATGAATTATTTTCCTAAGTTATGATAAGAAGCCAGGGATCAACAAGCATCTATTAAGTGGGAGGAAGCTTGAAGCTGCCAGCATCCAAGAGAAAGGAAGGGAAGGGAGAAGGTATGAGTATTTATACAGTACCTACTATGTGCCAGGCACTCTACTAAGTCCTTTTTTTATTTTTTTTTTTTACAAATGATGTATGGTTTGACTCCCTTTCCTTCCTCCCTTCTCAGACTAATGCTTTAAATACATAAAATAAAATATATAGTATTACAAAGAAAACCAATTACACTGAGCTATATCAAAAAAAATTAAATGATCATTGATTCCAGGTTAAGAAATCTTGAACTAAAGCCACTTATAGAGAACATGGTCTTCCTGGTATCTCATGGTATCTCATAAAGAATGATGGTCACACAGACAATCAGTAGCAACAAGGGGATCACTCTATCTCCAAGTAGGTGAGTTTTGTTGGGGTCTGATCCTCAATACAACTGTACTCATTGCCTTAGGTTAGTTATACCTCTCCAAGTGCTCTAGTAAGGATATGAGCAAGGCTGAGCATAATGACAGCATGTGCCTATATATGTATCCCAAGAGAATTTCTGGCTTCCGTCACACAGCTTAGCAGGTTCAGAAGTGAAGAAAACAAGGTGTCTAAAATAAAGTCACAATCCCTAAGGTACCCTGACATGGAAGGAGAGAAACCAGAAGGGAAAGAGGAAAAAGATACAGGCAAATTCCACAACCTCAGATGTGCCCTGTATGCCTTCTATTTGAGAGAATCTGAAAGACTGGAGTTGTAGGGAAAGGAGGGAAGGAGGAAATTCGAGAGGCAGAGCTAGAACCCTATTGTGAGCAAGGAAAAAAGTGTCAGTCACCATTGATATGTACCAATAATCTGATTATTAAACTTCTCTAAGTGAAAAATGAGGAAAAGAACCCCTGGCATCAGACTAATTGCAACCTGCAAGCAGCTACCTGGAGGTAGAACTTTGTCTCCCTGGTGTCAAAAGTTAACTAGAAGTACATTTCCTCCTCTGTGAATAGGACTTTCAAGGGAATCATCAGGCCAATTCAGACTATCAAATGGCACCATTCCCTGGGATAACTTGGGAGTTAAGTATTTTGGCAAGTCAGAGAAGGGGAAGAAAGTGGGGAAGGCCTTGAAAGAAGCGGGGGGAGGGGGGAGTAGAGAACAGCAGTTACATCAACACAGTGCACACAAGAGATGTTCAGTGCATATTTTGATTTTATTTACCCTAAAGTGCAAAACTAAAATGGAGAGTGAAAGACCACGTGACTCTTATCTGATGAGAATTAAAAAAAAACATTGATTGATCATCTTCCAGGCCAGACAGCATAGTTCTCTTTAATAGCCAGACCAGCACAGGATGACAAGTTTGCACTACGGGGCATCAAAGAGATTAGTGTGTTGGGGGTGGAAGGGCTTGGCAGGAATGGAGAGACAGGAGGGGAAGGGATGAATATTGTGCCAGGTAACTCAGTTGCAGAAGAAAGGAGGGACAAAAATGTTAATGTCATGAGAGTTAAATGAGAGAAATCTCTGTAAGTTAATCGGAGTGAAGGTTTGGGGGGCAGAAAATCAGCTCTAAGGGGTGATACTACCTCTGAGGTCTGACTAGTGTGATTTGCTGCCATATTAGATAGAATTACTAGTAATCAATTTAATTTTCTGCACATCAACCAGTTCCTTCATATGATAACAAGCAAAGGGCTAATCAGCAAAGGATGTGTGATTAAAGTCTCCAACAGGATCACATATGTGGGGCTGAGTCCTATGTTTACTGTCCAGTCAAGTTGATCTAGGTCTGTTTCATGGAAAGAGTACTAGATTTGGAGTCAGGAGACTTGGGTTTGAATCCCAGATGTGCTCCATGTAATCTATATGACCTTGGGAAGTCCCTTTAATTCCCTGGGGCTCACTTTGCTCTTCTGTAAAATGAGGGGGTTGGATTAAATCATCTTCAAGGTCCCTCCCAGCTTGAAATCGTAAGATTATGGTGCTATGCACCTCTTGAACTGTTCCTTCCTTACTTGGTTATTCTTTTTTTAGTCTAAAGTTGTTATTTTAATAATCTGTTCCAATTGAAGAAATACTGAAAAGAGGTAGGGGTAGGGGAGAAAGGAAAAAGGAACAGAGAAGGGAGTGAGAAAAGGAGGAGGAAGAAGAGAAGAAAGAGAAAAAGAGAGAGAGAGATGGAGTGTGCCCCACTTGTACTTTCCAAAGCTCTTTTCTTCTTCCTTCCTCCTTCTCAAACATCTCCTTCACAATAATGAGTCACCATTTGGGAACCATTTTTTTAATCTTCCCTTTGAATGTTCTCTATCAATCTATCAAATGAGAAATCAATGGTCAATTCAACCCTCCCTCTCCACTTTCAGTCTCCCCATTCCCTGTCTTAGGTATTGCTGGAACTAAAGCTTTATCTTCTGCTTTTGTTCCAGTTTTTCCCTACACCTTAACAAAAATCAAAAGACTGTCAAAATACCAAGATCTGCTCCCTCCAGACCTGTTTCTCCTTTTTGTCCTTTTAGTCTCAAGTGCCAGGTGCAGGTATGCAGTGAAAAAAAATATGGTAGTAGGGGGAAAGAAGTGGTGTTGTCCCTTACATCACCCACCTCTTCATGCCCATTGCATCCCCATCTACACAAGTATTTGGATTTAAGGACTAGCAGGTTTTGTTTTGTTTACAGAATTTTGTTTACAGACAGATAACACGTGCAGAAGAGAGAACTGGTTGCATCTAGCAGAAGAATCAGGCAGCTGCCTTTTTTTTTTTAACCAGAACACTTAAGAGCTCCATTAAGAATTATTCATGTCCCACACACAGAGATTGTCTGGAGAGAGATGGGAGAAAGACCTGTTGTTTGAATTGAAGAAAACAAGGTGCACAAAGCTAGGTGGTATTTGACCGCAGAGGGAAATAATGTTATCAAAACCTCTGCAGCCTGAACGCCTTCTGGAGCAGGTGGTCAGAAACTAAAAATTTCCATCTTCAGACTCAGGGAAGAAATAAGAAGTGAAGAGCATTTATCTGTACCCTCTCAAGACTTAAAGGTCAGCTATGGGAATGGAGAGGTCAGGGTATCCAAATGAACTGATGGCCTACTTATTACAGTGCCATGTTGGCATGAAGGAAGGAGAGAAAGGAAGTTAAAGACCCCCCCCCAAAAAAATATATCCATTTCTACTAAAAAGTTTGCCCTGAAGGGATCTAACTTCCAGGGAAGCAAACCTAGCATTTTCACATAGTAAAACTGCAAGGGAAAGAACCACTAAGTTTTTCATAGGACAAAAGGTGAGCCTCAGAGCAAGTCAGGAACTAAGCTATCCATACAGTCCAGAATGCCTGAGTGCATTGTTTTGAAGAATTGTTTACGTAGGATTTGTAGAATTTTTTCACCTGAGGGATAATCTGAGGCAACATGGCTGGTTGGTTCCAGAAAAACATTTTCCTTGACCGCATGTACCTGAATAGAGCAACTCGAGAATCATTTCTCTGACACCAGTCTTTTTCTCAAGAGTAATAAGGTTCTCTGGACCAGGTATCTAGCTCCTCTCTCCAACTGGGACGTATCATTCCTATTTAATCTTCAATGATAACAACAGCTAGCATGTATATAGCTCTTTAAGATTTGCAAAGCAAAAACATCTGCATCTTTTTATTTGCTTACTTGAATTTTATCTCATTTGATTTTCACAACAAATCTGTGAGGTAGGTAGGTACTATCTCCATTTTGCATGAGATTACATGAATGACTTGCCCAGGGCCACGCTTCCAGTAAATGTTTGAGACAGGATTTGAACTCGGGTTTTCCTGACACTAAATCCAGTATTAAAGCACTCAAAGAATATGTTTTGCCCTCCTTTAGAGAGGTGACCGACAAGCCTGGAAAGAGTTCCAAAACTAGTTAGGTGAAAATCAATTCAGCGATTTATTTTCCCTCCAAGACTTTTTTTGATTTTTTTGGTTTCCAGTGGAGCTAAGTATCTCTCCAAGGGTCTAACGCCCATCAGGTCGTACAGGAGAGCCTGACACTGATTTTTCTCTGTATAAACCTCCCCAGGGTGAGAAAGCCCTGCCCCTCCACTGACTAAAATACATTGAGACAATGTGACAGCAGGGTACAAGGGAAGAGACAGAAGTTTGAGAGGTCTGACTCAAGTTGAAGGTCACGGCTGCACCGGGAAGTTGGGCCACCTGGCAGGTGGAAAGACAGATCGAGACAGAAAGAGAGAGACAGAGAAAAAGCAGATAATGGAGAATTCAGGCAGATGGTTCAGAATCCGAAGTCCCAGTGGGAATGTACAAAAGAAAAGACCACTTACAAAAGTCTCTCCCCCCTCCACTCCCCCACACTCGTACCACCCCTTACCCAATTAACCTGAATCTACAACCCAGTATGAGCCAGAAGCATACCAGCAGATCTCAGGGAAAGCTCATTTGGAAAGGTGTAAACAAAGGGCTATCACAGAAGTTTCCCAGATCCTCACCTCATTTTCTTCCCAACAAAAGGCTCGGATTTCAAACCTAGATCACCTTTCTTCTCGTAAACTTTTCTCTTCTTCCTGCATTTCCCTTGGGGGATTCGAACTAAAAGCCACCGTGATGCAAAAGCCACAAGTAAAAGCCCCGTAGCGGGGCAGGTTAGGTACCTTTTCCGTGGAGCTGAAGGGGCTGGTGCACAGAGGTTCGACGAGCAGCGGTGAAGGATGCTGTCAGGATGGAAGCACGCCGAGGATTACGGCTTTTCCTCTCCCTGCGACCAGATCTTTCAGCAGCTCCGACCAACTGTGCTAGAAATTCACTTAGCAATTATCTGCTGGCATCCAAGCCCCGCCCCGCGCTCTTCTCATTGGCTCTCTGGTTCCGGGCAGGTCCGCATTGGCTTTAGCTGGTCTCACTCACTGCTTTGGCTCCTACTATTATCTAAGCCATCAAAGGATATAATTCCATGTTCCATTGACAACCTGTAAGGCTCTTCTCCTGGCTGGGCTGGGGAGGAGCAGGCTGGGAGGCTGAGGGGGAGAGAAATGGAGCTGTCAGCTAATCAGGCTCTTGCCCCCCCAGCATTTTAACTTCCCCCAAAGAGAGTCCGTGGCAACAATCCTCTGGCCTTGTCAGTTTTTTCTTCCCCTAAATGGTAAATATTTCTGAAAGCACTGTGAACCCTCAGACTATGGGGAAACTGGAGGGCGAGCCAAAAGTAGAAAAGGTCTGGGCGAAGGAATCTGGGGATTTCCTTTCTGAGTCCACACCTCGTTGTGTGAAGGTCATTTAGGTGACTAAGGGGACATTTTAAGCATTTTAATTGGGGTGTGGGCTCAACATTTTGCTTGCCCATCCCCCACAATACTGCACCAGATAGGCAGCTTAGTGTAATGAAAAGAGTAATGGTTCTGGAGTCTGGAGCTAATCGAGTTCAATTCCTAGTTCTAACCATTAGTAGCTGCATGACCCATAAACAAGCCATTCCACCTCCAAGCCTCAGTTTCCTCAGCATTAAGATGAGGGTAGCAATACCACTCTACAGAGGTTTAAGGACAGAGTTTTCCAAGCCTTCAAAGTGTTACATAAACACAGGATGCTCCAAAAAGTCTTAGGGTAGTTTAAAAGTCTAATAACTTAAATCTGCCCTAAGGCTTTTGAAACACCCTGTATGTGAATTTCAATTCCTTTCAAGGGGTCAGTCTGATTATAAGATAAAGAATATCTTTCTGATGGTCCTTCTATAAAGAGAAAACATGAGAATTGCTCCTTCTCACCCATCCTCTCCCCAGTGATACTGGAAGAAATGGGGATCTGAGCTCTATTTTTCCTGAGGTCCTCATTTCTTTTAATCTGATCTGATGCTAATATGGATCTTAGAAATTGTCCTCTCAGTAGGAAAAAGGGAAAAGAAAAACAAATCAGAATACCAAGCCAGAGGGGATGGTGGAGAACACTGACTTAGAGGTGAAAAGAGCGTAAATTCTCTCTCTGCTACTTGCAGATACCTGTTTGACCATGGATAAGTCAATCTCTGAGTCTCAAATCCTTTCTTTAGAAAAAGAAGGCATCACACTAGAATTATGACTACTAAGGTCCCTTTCATATCTTTGTGCTTGATGGTCACATGCTTCCTTCTGCTTTTCCAAACTTTGGGTTTTATAAAACTAAAAATGTATTTGATACCAATCTTTTATCCATGATATACTTACACTCATATTGAAAGGACCTTTAGCTTCTGACTTTAAAAAATTTTCTTCTTTAGTCACAGGGTTCTTTGGGGAGGAAGAGAGGGCACATTTTTCAAGCCCCTGTATAAATGTATTCATTTACTTAGCAAACATATATGAAACATCTGCTTTATAGAATGCCCAATTTGGGCAGAAGTATTTCCTTCTTGTAATGGTCTTTGAATTCCTCTTTGCCCAGATGAATCCCAACCATTCTCCAAGACCCAGCTCAAGCCTCATATTCTGCCCACCTGCTGTAGTCCCAGCCTCTCTGCTCTCAATTCCTATTGCCCTATATCTCATTTAGTATTTAGGATCTTTTATTGTTCTGCTGGCTGTCTTCTTATGTGTATGTATTTGTCTCCTTCAAAATCCTAGTTTAGTGCCTCCTAGTAGTGTAGTAGTGACCCTGGTTCTGAATGACTATGCCAGCTTAAACAGCTCCTACCAAATAGTAAAGACTTCAAGTATAAGACAACATAGGACTATCTATCATCCAAGGGTCAACCTAGCTAATAATAGTAGCTGACACTAATGTAGTGCCCTACACTCTTTACAAAGTGCTTCCCATGAATCATCTACTTGATCTTCACAAAAGAAGTAGTTAGGGCAGGATTATTATCCCCATTTGCCACATGAGGAGACTAAGGATCAGAGATGTCAAATGTTTTGCCTAAGATTACCCAGTTAATAGATAATACCACTGAGATTCAAATCCAGTTCTTCTGATCACAGTAGCAGTTTTCTTCTCATGTTCAAAGAGGCTCATGGATTGTTGACTAATAAGCAATGATTTTATTCAAGGTTATTTTTGTCACAATAACTTAATACACCATCTATCAAGTTGTGAAGAAGTTTTGACTTGTGTCAGTGGTAGAATTCCCATGCTGAGGAAAAAAATGCATCTTTTGAGATTGTTTATACATTTTACTTAATTTTCCCAACTAGAATATAAAATTCTTGGGGATAGAAACTATATCTCATACTTTTTTGAGTCTTTTGCAAACTAAAAAAATATTAGTGACAGTAGTAATAGGAAGAGGAGGGAAAAGAAGAGGCAAAGATTGCACCCTTATAAATTTTTATTCAAATAAAAAAAGCAACAGTTGTATTCACTTATACAACAGACCACAGAACATTGAATATAGAAGAATAAGGGCAGGGTAGTGATTTGTCCCAGGATTTTTTCTATCTTAACCCCCCCCCCAAAGATAAGAAAAACAAGGTCACAATAGTAGTTGTAATAGCAACCACCATAATCTTGAAAGAAAAATTGAATATAAAGTTATCCTAAAGGATATCATATTTTTTGATTGATGCAGATTAGGTAATAAAGTGGTAGAAATTCTGTAACATAATCACTACAAGTCACAGAAAAATTATCATCTTCTAGGAATCTAGAAAGACATATTTGGGTGGCTAGAATTATGTTCCAGAAGTTACCTATCTTTTGCAAACCAACAGATGACAATCCATCCCTCCCTAAAATATATGTATGGATGCATAGAGAGATAGATAGATAGACAGACAGAAAGATAAACAGATGAGTTAAAAATTAGTGTTTAAACTATACTAGAACTAAAGGCTCATTACAGACAGAACTGCTGCCCAGGATTGCCCAGATATGACATTGATCAGTAAGACAATACTTTAATAAATATTGCCATGTTAATTATCTGTAATCTCTAAAATACATGGAATAAAAAGCTTTGAAAATATAGAGATCAAATAGAAGGAATTACAACCAGCTACGTCATTCCTTATTCCCTTTTCTAATGGAGCTATCCCAAAGATGCTTTCAGTGAGCCTATGGAAGATGAGTCTATATATCAATGTTCCTGTTCAATTACAAAAAGTAGTGGTATCCACCAGCACAATAGTTCACAAACATTAAATATAAAAATTAGTAATAACCAATTAGCAGACCACTCTCTAAGACTATAGGTTGCTAAGTATATGCTAATGTGCATTGATGGATGGGGTTTCCTCACTGGGAGCTCCCTATGCCAGTAAAGTCACAAGTCCAATCCAAAATAAAAGGAGAATTGTAACTTGGTTTTAGACCATTTTTGTCCGAAATCTATTTAAAAAATGATAATGATGATGATAATGATGACAATGATGATGATAATTTGTTCTGATTATAAGAAATTCCTAGCCAGAGAATTCCCTCTCTAAATTCAGGTCTAAAATTTACTAAGCTTTAGGGAGTTTCCTGAAGAAAGTGACTCACCCTGGGTCTCACCTCTAGTACCTGTCAGAGGCGGTTCTTAAGCCCAGTTTTTCCTGACTCTGAGGCCAGTCCTCTATTATGCCTTGCTGCCTCTAATAATAACTGACATCTATCTACCCCTTTCAAGTGTGCACAATGTGTGATATGTATTATCTCATTTGAACCTTACAACAGTTCTCTGAGGTGGGTACCACAGGTATTTATTATGATTATATTTTATTATATTTATTATATTTATCATATATATTTATTATATTATATTATATTATATTCATGATTAATATTATCATGATTAGGCAAGTGAGGCTTAGAGAGTTAAAAGTGATTTGTCCATGGCCATGTAGCTGCTAAGTGTCAGAGGGGAGATTCTAGCCCAGATTTTCTGATCTCTAAATCTCTCCACTACATTGCACTGAAAATTGAAATATGAAGTGTGACTTGAGCCTGATAGAAACATCGTTCAACTGGGGATCTAGAGAGTGGTGGGGGGGGGGGGGGGGGTGTACACTGGAAAGAATGTCAGTCTGAGAATTTCGGCTGGAGCACCATGAAGTCCTGATAGCCAGAGAAAGTCCTTTCATTATCCCTGTGGCCTCTATTTCCCTTCTGGAAAATAAGAAGTCTAGACATTTCATGACTTGTTTGCTTATAATACTGAAAAGAAATGAAAGGGGAGAAAGTGGGCTGTTCTTTTCAAATACATGCTGGACAAACACACCATTTCCAGCTAAATAGCTGTCCAGATGACTGCAGAGCTATCTCTTTGACTTCCACCTGTAAGGGAAAGCAAATTTCCCAATACTCTGTCTTCACCTCCCTCTCCCTGGATTCTCTCAAAAGGGAAGGAGAAAAAAAAAGTTAACCTGAACTCATACAGAAGACACAACTGTACCCTAAAGAAAGGAAGTACTTTTCTAAATGAGCCAATCTTTGGATTGGCTTTTTATCTTCCAAGATTAGAAAAAGAGAGAGAGAGCTGCAAACAGTTGTTTATGCCAGTGCCTTTTAAATTGCCTGGTCATAAAGTATTCTCTTTGAGAGAAGGATCATCCTTTTGTGTCCCATAGATCAATTGCTTAATTCTGAAAGTTAGAGAATGCATATTAAGTACTCAGGTTCCACTGGCACTTGCATTTGTATTAAATATCAGCTCCATACAATTTAAATTCATTGGGGTATGAAATGCATTTCACCAAATTCCATTCTGTGGGCAATGCTCTGGTGAAGTAGTTCATTTTGATTAAATGGTTTTACTGCATTCTTCATCTGAGGAGCTTTTGGGGGGCAGGAAAAAGAGAAGAGGGTAGTGCTCTGGGTAATGAAAGAAAAGCTGGGTTTCCTTATTAAAACACAAATTGAATATCAGCAGCATAAAACATTGTCTTTTGCACAGGTAACCCCTTGTTCCATGCAGTAGATCATGCTGACATGTGGCAAGGAGGTACAGAAGGCCAGACTGTCTGGCTTAGAATGCTTTCTCAGCCATCACTTGCTCATGCCAAATTCTGCCTCTAAAAGAGAGGAGAGGAGAAAACCTCGAGGAAATATCCAGAAAGGAGGAATTGTGAATATGCTTGGTAGATTACAGTGGTCGGGAACTGAGATGAGATAAGATGAGGCGAATTGGGGAAATATAGGATGATCTTTCAACACTACAACTGTATATTCCCCATAATGCTACAGGGAAAAGACAGTGTATTAGCAAGATTCCTGGAAACAAGTGTTGGATGACCAAAGGATGTTTTTGGAAACTCTCACCAAAGTGTGGCTGTCTACAGCAATTTGTTCTGGCTGTGGAAATTCAAATTTCTCCTCCTCATCCAAGTTCCAAAAAGGAAGCTCTTGAATCTGTGGTCTCAAACATACATACATACATACATACATACATACATACATACATACATACATACATACATACACAATGGCCAGAATAGCTGGGGATCCAGGGTGCAGGCATGGTTACCAGTCACAGCAAGTCTTCATTAATTATTACATGGATTATTTATGGGCATCCAGAGCTGTGTATTAAAATAGACATGGCTCCATGAGGCACAGAGACCGTAGAGATGCATACTATTGGTTTCACAGCATCATAGGCTTTTAGAGCTGAGAAAAGAGACCTTGCAAATAATTTTCTAGTCCAGCTTCCTTCGTTTTATAAATAAAGGAAATGAGTTCCAGAGAAGGAAAACAACTTTTACAAAGCCACTTAGCTCATCAGTGGCAGAGACAAGCCTAAAGCCTCATGTCTCCGGATTCCTGGTCTGGTGTCCTATCAACTATACCACGGTCTCTCCTAGGTAAAGACAGGGCATTTAATTTCACTCATTATTATCTACTGTAGCAGAAAGGAAAAGGACACAACTGGAAAGGCATTCCTTTGCAGCTTACCCTCCTCAACTGTTAAACTCTTTATTATAAATATAGAGCTGTAAGCTGTCACTGGATTTTGCTCCATGAGCAGCATAATGTCCAATGATGTACTGATTAACAAGGAGATAATAAATAGAATTGGAAAGACTATTGTTGAATTGTTGAAGCTGGACGACAGAGTGTGGCATCAAGCCCCAAACCAAAATAAATAGTCATGAAAAGATCAAACGTGCCTAAATCCTTCCTAGCTTTGAGACCTGTCCAGCTTTTATTTCACAGGACATGATCTCATTTCCCCTGAATAGATTATAAACTCCCTGAGGGCAGGACCTATGCCTTATTCTTCTTTATACCCCTGTAGCACCCCAAAAATATTCACAGCTCATATTTCACTAGCTCTCTATAGTTTACAAAGCATTTTCCTCACAACGAACCTATTAGACAGCTCGTGCAAGTAAATATTATTACCCCTCCGAGGAGCAGCTTAGATTTACTGTATTCCTGTGAGATTTTGGACTCAGGGAAACTATCTCTGAGGAAGCAATAATAAATGTGCAGTGGAGGGATATTTTTGGGGGTGGGTGGGTTGAGATAAACAGACAGACAGACAGATAGATAGATAGATCGTTAAGTGCTTCCTATATAACAGACATTATGTTCAGCCCTGGAAATACATATAAAACAGCCTCTGCCCTCAACAAGTTTATATTCTAATGCGGAGAAGAAGACACATAAAAAGGATTGGGGGGGTGGTGTTTTCCCTGGGGTGTTGTGGAGGTCTCAAAGCAAGCCAGATGAGGCCTAAGCTGGTTTATCGAAGCCCAAAGTCATTTTATGGTGGTTCTTAGGCACTGTAGATAACATACTGGGCCTGGAGTCAGAAAGACCTGGTCTTACCCTCAGACATTTACTAACTACCTGACCCAGGACAAGTCACTTAACCTCTGTCTCACAGTTTTCTCAACTCTAAAATGGGGACCATTTAGCACCTACTTCCCAGGGCTGTTGTGAGGATCAAATGAAATAATGTTTGTAAAGCACAGTGCCTGGCACATTTTAAGACATAAATAAACTTTTATTCCCTTTTCTTCCCTTCTGTCTTCCAAGATCCCAGCATAGTTTTATGGTGAGAAAAGAGAGGGGCAAATTTTGAAAAGACGCACTAGAGATGATGGTAGGAGAGAGGACAAAGGGTGGCGGCATCACGCTGCATCCTATCAGACTTGTGTCACTCCAATTCATTCCTGCCTTGGGACTCAGTGGAGTGCATTTGGCCAGGTCTTGGAGACTGTGCCCATTCTCGAGTGGAACAACAAAGGCCAAACTCCTGAACTCTCATCAGTCTCTGAAAGAAATTATAAGGTGATCCAGATATCGAGAAATAGCATTTAATCATATCATCCAAAGGGCAAATTAGTGTATCCTCCTCCCTGGAAACCCAGGCCTAAAGGACCAGGAATGGGCTGGACTCACACATTTCTATCCCTTTGAAGAAGGGTAGGGAGTAATCTGGTGGTTTGATCTGGGCCCCAGGCATTCTAAGTGTCTGCTATTAATGTGTTTTCCTGATTTTACCCTGCTTTTCTTTTTGTAAGGAAATTATTCATTTTTTATCACTGCCATGTCATATAATTTATAGCAAAACAGTTTGATCTTTTGAGAAAGATGTTCAGAGGAATTGGGAGCTTGTGAGCATTAGTTTGAGTCGATTTAGCTAGAATCTGATTTTAGAGGTATAGAAATGATGGTGGGAGAGTAGCATGGAATCCTATTCTGCAGATAAGAAACCTGGAGCTCAAAAAGGTATAATGACTTGCCCAAGGTCACACACCTAATTAATAGAATTCAAACCTAGGTCTTCTGAGTCCTCATCTGGGCCTTTTTCTCCCCACCTTCTCATACAATAGGGAGTACAGAGTAGGTGCTGGAAATGTTGGCTTTTTCCTTAAACGACAGACAGTCAGGAAACTGCAGACAGATCAGCCTGGCATATAGTTATAATGAAACAAACCATTTCTTTTTTAAATAGACCTTTTTAAGCTGGCATCATGGTTAGCAACAGGCACTCCAGATAATGGCTATAGATGCTAATCAAAGGGTAATCTTCATGTGTACACAGTATGGAAAATACTGTTGGTCCCACAAATTGGCCTTTTCAGCTACACCCACACATGCAAATCATAATCACCATCACAAGCAGCATTTTTGGAAAACAAAGGACAACCATAATCTATGTGTATGTGAAAATGAGTGAGCGAACACCCACCGAGTAACAGCAGAGAAATAGTATGATGTGCTAAAAGGAGCCCTGGACTGAAGAGGGGTGGGGGAGGAAGAAGGAGGCAGGGCAGGGAGACAAGGGTTCTAATCTTGGCTTTGTCACTTGGGTAAGTCACTTGGCTAAGAACTTCAGTTCCTTCCACTGATCCCTGCTCTACTCTGTGATCCTCTGACAAGGCCCAGCTCCACTAGGTGACATACATACCTGCCTCATTGGATCTGTTGTATCATGTAAACCAAAAAGGGTTATCATCTACATTCAGATAAATGCTATAGGAGACTCCCCAGAAGGACCAGGCCAAAAAATTATCAAGTACAGTGGCTCTTGCTTGCCTCCAAGATAAAATACAAACTCCTCCATTTAATATTTAGAGCCCTTTATAATCTGACTCCAGTCTCTGATTACATATTATTCCCCAGCCCCCTATATGCTTTATGCTTCACCTACTCAATGTTCCTTTAAAAAAAAAATCATCTTTTTTTTTATTGTGCTATGTTATGGAAATGCTTGTTTTATTCCATAAATTAAAAATAAAAATTTTTTAAAAACATTCCCCTTCCATGCCTTTCCACATGCCTGGAATATTCTCCACCTCTGCTTCTCAGAACCCTTTATTCAAAGATCTGTTCAAGAACCACCTCCTGCATCAGATCTTTCTTATTTTCCCCTAATTGTATCTTCCCAAATTAAAATATATGTATGTATACTCATGCATACATTCCATATATATATATATAATTTTCTATTACACATATATGCATATATATATGATATTTTCATGTATTTTATATTTCCTTATTTCTGTGCATATTGTTTCTTCCCAGTAGAATGTAAGCTTTTTGAGGGATCACTATTGCTATTCAATTGTGGTTGACTCTTCATGACCCCATTTGGGGTTTTCTTAGCACAGATACTGGAGTGTTTTGTCATTTCCTTCTCTAGCTCATTTTACAGAGGAGGAAATTGAAGCAATCGGGTTTATTGATTTGCCCAAGGTCACAAGCTAGTAAGTATCTGAGGTCAGATTTGAACTCAGGAATATGAGCCTTCCTGACTCAGCACTCTATCCACTGTACCACCTAACTACTCTCTTTGAGAGCAGGAGCTGTTTGACCTTTGTCTTTGTGTCCCCAGTGGCTTAGCACACAGTGCCTGGCACATCATTGAAGTTTAAAAAATACTTGTTGAATTGAAGTACATTTCTCTGTATTAAGACCCTCTTCCATCTACCCTTCAGCTTTAAGCCCTTATATGCTCTCTTTGTCATTTGTAATTCCAAACTCTTCTTCTTAAAATGTTGGCCCATAAAATGTCTATGTGTGGAGCTCACTCCAAGATTCATCATTTAGATGCCCTTTTCTCCCCATGTGTTATACTTCTATTTTACAGCCCAGTTTCATAAAGGGACATGACCATTTTTCTTCTGAACAGGTTTTGATCAACATGTTCTAAACAAGGTTATAGAGTTCTTGTCACAGTATTTAAAAGGACAACTATGCCCGAGAGTAGAACATGGGCTTTTTGCTATAGCATGAGGAACATAGGAAGGATATAAGAATCTCCTGCCAGTCACACTGATATCAATTAATGGTGATTTCTCCTCCCTTGTAAATCTTTGTACACATCATAAATTCTCTCATATTGCTGGCACAGGTATGATTCTACCTAAAGGCAAAGGAATAAACTTATCAGTGGACATCAAATTCATGCCACTGTATTTTAAATTTATATCACCAATCTACCTGCTCTACTTAATTCTCATTTTTTTGTTCTTTTTCACAAGGATTACTAATCTAATTACATATTAATCTGGAGAAAGGAGTGAAAAAAAGAGCTATACAATATGAAATGTGAAGTAAAGAGAAAAAGTGAAAGTGAAAACCCCAGTTTTCTACTACTACAGGTCTTCTATAACCCCCAAATACTAATTGCCAAATTTCTCTTTTATGCTTTTCTTCCTTCTTTCTCCCCTCCCCTCCTTCCCTTCCTTCTTTTCCTTCCTTTCTTCCTTCCTTCCTTCCTTCCTTCCTTCCTTCCTTCCTTCCTTCCTTCCTTCCTTCCTTCCACCTGGTGCTCACTCTCTACTCACTGACTTTTATTTTCCATTCTTTGGTACTCATTCTCCTCAATGATTTCCAATTGTAAGATTATATAAGTATTTATTATAAAAAGCCCTTTCTCTCATACTAAAGGTAAGATATATTGAGCAATTAACTGAATATAAAGCACTCAAGAAAAGCACTATGGGAAAAAACAATCTAACCAATTGAAAAGAATAGATAAAATTCTGCCTCTTGACCTTGTTCTTCCAGGAGAAAAAAACAGGTGAAGATGGTAAAGATTTTGTTTTCAAAAGGTTTTGAGCTCTTAGGCTGAAAGATGTCATATGAGGGCACAATAGCACAAGGTCAGAGGATAATAGCTCTGTCAAGATTTTTTTATTGATTTCCCTCTGCTGGGGGTGGAGTTCTCAGGTAACCTCAGCACATAATGATTTATCAGGTTTAAAATACCTTTAAAGTCAGTTCCACTCCGGAATAAATAGCATGTATGTCCACAAAAGGAGGAGGCGAGGAGGGTAACGATGGCAGATTGTGGCTTCTTTCTGCTTAAAATCAGAATTAGAGTATCTGAGCTCTGGAGTTTGGGAATCCAACTCTGCCTTTTAAAAGCTTCTAAAGAAGTATTAAGGAAGGTTTAAGCTTCAGGAGGTAAGCTTTGAACCTATCACAAACTCCTTAAGGCAACCTCAGAAGGATGCTCAAGGTGCGCAAATGCTGCAGAGAGAGGGATTCGGCAAAGTATTTATAGTGATGCCACAGCTGTCTTACAGGATTTGATTGGAGGTGGGCTTTCATCTTTTTCCCACTTTTAGGACACTGCTGAACCTGCGTGATTTATAGCCTTTCTGCTGACTGCTCCTTCCAGGATTCTTTTCTCTTGGCTCTCTTAATGGTCCTGTGCATGCAAGAAGATACCATCATTCTACCCTTCTGATGTAAAGTTCTAATGAAGGAAAGCCCTAATTTGAGTAGAGAATAATCACCAGACTAGATCACACTACAGGGCATCAGACCCTATCTGTCATGATGGTGCCAAGGAAACTGTCTCTTAGAGTGTCTATCTCAACCGAGGGATACTATTTCTATCAACTTACCATTGGACAGGCCAAAGAGCCTTGCTAGCAGAGTGTGTGTGTGTGTGTGTGTGTGTGTGTGTGTGTGTGTGTGTGTGTTTGATGTTCTAGCTGCAGTAGGCAGGGGCTGAAAGCTGCTTCCATGGACATTGCCCAAAAAAGGATATGTGCCCACTGATCAGTATTTGCATCTATCGGTGCCAACCATGCCCTATTAGCATCCCCAAAACTGACACCACCATCACCATCTACCTTATCATTTACTCATAAGCAGAAAAACCTGAACCTTCTCCATGTGCCAGGAACATAAAAGTGGGAAGAGAATCTCAGGCTTCACCTGTTGGTATGTGACCTGGTTATTTTTACACAGCTGCTGGAAAATATATGGCTCAGATACAATTTTTTAAAGTCTGGAGGTGGTACATGCTACACAGCATGTGATATCTGTTGTCAATTCTTTGTATATTTCAGTTCAGCAATCAGTCTCTTAGGCATTTTGCCTATAATGACCAACTCTATCAGGTGGACAGTCTTACCTTGACTCTAGCTTTGGAATTCAAATAGCTCAGTTTCCCACAGGCCATTTACCTGAAAGGGAGATTGGCATGTGCTTTATTTCATCATCTCTTTTAAAAATTGTGTACTTTTAATATAAAATAGCTAAGCATAGATTTTAAAATATGGAATAGTCCTAAGAACAAATTATTAAAGGAAACAAATGTACAGTTATAATTTGCTAGCATTCTCACTGTTTGTAACAGTTATCAATCAAGTTTTGATCCAAAACAAGATCATCTTTGAAATGTAAAATATTTTTAAGGTGTTTTGCAAACCTCAAATGGCCATGTAAATTCTATTATTAGAAATGTTTGCTGATTGATTAGCCTACACTTTACTCCTCAGGTTTGACTACAATGCCCCTTTCACTTCAGCAGGAATCCTTTAAGTAGAGACAAAAGCCCTTTTGGGGCACTTTCGTGGCTTGGACTCTCCAAGGATTTAGGTCTCCACAGAATCTTCAAGTTTTCTTAGAAAGGACATCAAAAGCCATCTAATCCACCTTAACCCTCATTCTACACACAAACCTGATGAGTGATCTTCCATTATTTACTTAAAGATCTCTAGAAAGGGAGAAGTCAACCACTTCTAAAGACAGCCCATTTAACTATTAAACAATTCTAAATGTTAGAGTTCTTTTATCAAGTCTAAATTTGCCTCATTATTACCTCTGCTCACTGTTACTTCTACCTTCTGGGCCAATCAGAATACAGTTATCCCTTCCACATCACAACTTTCCCCATTGCTGTTTCCATATATCAAGGGTAGGCATAAGAAATTAAATGGGAATTTTTGCAGAAGCCATAGACAACATGCAAAGGCCAGCAAACAACACAGAAAAAGTTTAGAAACTCACAAGTGCATAAAAAAATATGTATGGTACCATATGTTAACTCAAATTTTACAACAAGGTACTCTAACCACCCCATAAAATAAAATGGAAAAAAATCAGACCTTCCCTGGTATGAAGGGAAGACCAAAAAACTTTTGTAGATTTTCCATTTTTCTGTGCCCCAATCCTTGTGATGTGGAAGGGACAGATATAAATCTTTTCTGTCTTCTGAGTGAGAGACTTTCAAATAGTCAAAGATAGCTATCACACTTCACATAAGTCAAGTTCTCTCCTCCAAGTTAATCATACTCCATTTTTTTACCAAATTTTCATATGGCAAAACCCCAAAGTTCTATACCATTCTGGTTGCCCTTCACTGAAAGCTCCCAAACTTATCAATGTTCTTCCTAAAGTGTGGCACCCCAAAGCCATTACTTAGATTACTTGCTTTAGCAAGAAATCAATCTTCTCACAACTAATCAAAGCATAAGTGTTTGCATGATTTGGAAAAAACAAATTAACATAAGGAAAAAAAATCTCAGAGGAGTTTTTAATCCATTCATGAAGCTATGGAAAGAGATAACGTCAATAATAATAAGAAAACAAATCTCATATTTTAGGAAAGATGTTCAATTTCAGAGTTTCTAGGGGAGGACAACTAGAATGGTAAAAGGCCATGAGGTAACTCCATATGAGAAGAAACTGGGGATGATTTAGAAGCCATTGGTGGAGCATGCTAGCTATCTTCAAGTATGACATATTTTTTTAAACTTGAGAGAATTTCTCTGTTATAACCTACTAACTTGCTTCAAGCATCTTCATCCTAAAAGGATTATGACCTGCTGGGCACTGCTTGAAATTGCATATTAATTTAAATGCAATGGTTTCCTTAGCAAACATTCTTTTACAACTTGCTTCCTAATACAGACTGTTTTACTTTATAGATTCATGATTTACAGAAATATAAACTAGATTAGGAGCAGTTCTAAATCAAATATGTTCCTACCTTTTTAAAGTAACTAATCAAATAGAAAACTCATGATTTTGAAACAAAGAAATCAAAGTGATTTCTCCACACAAGACTATATGGGGTAAAAAATATAGGTAGGAAAATGTAATCCACAAATAATTTTCCACTTTGCATATACCTCAAAATTCTTTAAGGTAAATCTTCCCAGCCATGCATTAAATGAAATGTTGTGTGGTAAGTATAAATTGAACCATGTCATCCCACGCCATCCCCTGCAGTAAACTCCATTTGCTCCGAGTCACCCAAAGGATGAACTATAAAATTCCATGTTTGCTGTTGGAAGCCCTTTATAGCCTCTTCCTTGCCCCTACTTTTCTAGTCTTCTTACAACTCCTCACACCTACTTTTCAATCCAGTGACATTAGCCTCTTTGCTATAACTTGAACAAGACCCTCAATCTTTCAGTTCCTGGCATTTTCCCCGTCTATCCCCCATACCTGGAATGCTTTCCCTTCTCATCTCTGCCTTCTGGCTTCCTTCAAAGCCAAGCTAAAATCCCACATTTTCCAGGAAACCTTTCTCTATCCCTCTTAATTTTAGTGTCTTCTTTCTCTTGATTATTTCTTATTTATCCTGAATATGACTTATTTGAACATAATTATTTGCTAGAAAGTACAGTGGACAGCATGCTGGCATAGTCAGGAAGATTCATCTTCTTGAGTTCTAATCTGTCCTCAGTCACTTACTAGCTGAATAACCCTAGGCAAATCACTTAATCTTGTTTGCCTCAGTTTCTTCATCTGCAAAATGAGCTGGAGAAGGAAATAACAAACCACTCCAGTATCTTTGCAAAGAAAATCCAAGAATTCTATACAACTAAAACAACTGAACAACATTTGCCTGTCATCTCTCCCATTAGATTGTGAACTCCTTCAAGGCAGGGATTATCTTTCTATCCTCAGTGTTTAGCACAATTCCTGGCACATAGGAGGCACTTCATAAATGTTTACTGACTGAATGATTGTTGTATTGAAAGCATTTTGAGATTCTGGGTACAGGGAAACAAACAACACAAGGAAACACAGGTGCAGATATACAGGGAAAGCCATCCAAAAAAATATTCCTCTCCCACTTAGATTTGCCACAAGGAAAAGGCTCCTGATTCTCTTCAAACACAAGATAAGGAGCCAACATAAATGATCAGCTCAGAAGTCATTGATCTTCCTGCTTTTATAAGCTAGACCAGAGCAAGAGAAAGCCTGGTGCCCTCATCAGAATTACAGAAAGTTCTTGCTTCATTCCTGCCCCCACACCTGAATAGTCCCTGCCTGCTTGGCTGCAGCAATGAACTTTAGGGAGTTCATGGGTTGATTTTTAGAAGGTTGTCTGAAAGAAAAAAAATGGAAAAGTCTAAAACTTTCCCACAGCCTTTCTTCTCCTAAGCATCAGTAGCAGGTAGAGTGATATTTTTCTTCCTCTCTTAGGACCTGAGGGGTAGGGGAGTGTGGAGAGAGAGAGGGACATAGAAAGAGACAGAGACAGAGACAGAGAGAGAGAGACAGAGACAGAGAGAGAGAGAGAGAGAGAGAGAGACAGAGACAGAGACAGAGAGAGAGACAGAGAGAGAGAGACAGAGAGAGAGAAAGGAAGTGAGGGAGAGAGAGAAAGGAAGTGAGGGAGAGAGAGAAAGAGAGGGAGAGAGAGAGAGAGAGAGAGAATGAGAGAGAGAGAGAGAGAGAGAGAGAGTGTGTGTGTAATTAATTGAAACACTCAAACAGCAAATTCTATAAAGGTAGTTTAACTATTAGGGAAGTTTGATTTTTTTTTTGCAAATTGTTTGGCTGCAGAAACAAGTTCATTAAAGTCACCTGTTTTCTTGATGTAAGTGTGAGCTACATAATAGGAATACCTATTCCTAAGCTTTGCCTCTCCACAGTATAAAGGAATCAAACATAGGAGTATGGAAAAGCTTACTGAAATGTAATTCTAATCATGGCCTTTGCCACTTAGTAACTGAACAACTTCACCTGAGTCACTGCTCCTCTCTGGCCTTATCTTGTTCATCTATATACTTGGTCTCTTCTCTTCCTATCTGTGAATCCCCTGTCTTGTTTCCCTGATCACTATCCCAATTGCTCTGGAACTGGAGTCTGTGTTTCTGCCTGAAATTCTCCCAGACACAACAGTCTTGGCCCTGAACTTCATGTCCTGTAGCTGGCTCTTCTAGAGCTCTGCCTAGTGCTTGATGCTGGACCCTAGTGTTGCAAGACATCCATTTGTTGTCTCCTGTTTACCTCAGTAATTCCCCTTACACCCTTTATGGACTCCCTCTCGTTATTCCTTGCAGATGTGACTTTCCCTACTTCACCCTGCAATATCTATCTAGGGTCTAGGTCCTGGTCTTCCCGAATCTTTCCCATCTCACCAAGAATGGAGCCTGGTTCATGAGAATGGAGCAGGGGAAGCAAAGATTTCACAGCAGATCTCCCTCCTAGGTCCCAGAAAAAGGGATCCTTTTTTTCTCTTGTGGAAAATGTGGGAAACAAGCAAGTTCTGTTTTCCACAGTTCTAGGTGATAAGAGTTGTGACCTAGCATGGACAGGTTAGAGGTCAGACACTAATGTGCAGGCCCAAGCAGCTGTGTGAAGAAAAACCTATCAGAGAGGAGAACATGGAGTCACATGGCCAGGGGACAGTGTCGCGGGACAGCCAAAGTTAGGAAAACAGTAGAAGAAGCCCCATCTTTCTGAATGTGTTGTAGTCGTCCTGTGACCTTACTGGGGAGGCTACCCGTCTATTCAGGGGGAATATAAAGGGTGTAAAGATTAATAAAGGCTTTCCTGATTTCACAGCAGGCATTGTTGTTTCTTTAAGGTGAGCATGTTTCTCACTGTTGGGGGCTTGTTAGATGGGCTCACTTCTAACAGAAAATATCTCCTGTCTTTCCAAAAACACAAAACCCTTTCAGTAAAACTACAAAGTAAAGATTATCAAACCAGCGCATCTGAAACAGTTGGGTAAACCAAGCTCAGAGTACTTATACAAGAGTCATAGAAGCTTTGTAGTTGGGACAAAAGTATATTGAAATGACATATTCGACAGTATTGATTCCTCAGTAATATAGGACTCTTTGTTTAAAATTAAACTCTGTGTGTGTGTGGGTATATGCATGCAGATAGACATGCCTATTCAGAATAAATGCAGGAAGCCATAGGAGAGGACTATTGCAAGTATCAGACTGTAATCCAGAGTCACAAGCTCTTAATTGTCTTAAAGTTTGGGAGGGGGAGATAATTTTCAATTCAATTTGCACTTAAATAGTCTTGATGTTCAGGTTCTGGTGGATAGGACTCTGAGTTAATACATGGAGTGCCAAGGGCAAGCGTAACCAATGAGGTTTAAATATCAGTGTGCTTCATTGACATACCTTCTCCTGTCTAGAGCCCAGTAATCTTGGTATTTTGTAACATTTCAGGAGTGGTAGAAAGGCCAATAGCCCCCTCCAGTAGCATGAGCTCTCCCTTCTCCTCCCTCCTCCCTCAATCATCAAGGGAGAAAAGAGTATCCTTTCCTTGTTTTTCCAGTGGAATGTCAATTGGTTCCTCATCCAAAGGCCCACAGAACATAACCTTATTCCTGTTGGGCTATGCATGTATGTGTATATAGGTATATATGCGTGTGTGTACATATATGTACATACATACATATATCCCTGTGTAGATGGGCATATATACATACATGTATGTAGATATACATAAATATGCAGATACAAATATGTGTTTATGTACATGTACCGAGGTCCAGGGAACCCACACCAATATCATGGGGCACAGAAGATTTGGGCTCTGGAATAGGTAAGAGAGACGGTCCCTTCTACATGTATTAGCTTTCTTTCATCTTAGATTCTGTTCAGACCCTTAAGAAAGCAAACGAGGTCTTTATTAGGGACATAGTCATCCTAATAGATAAGCTTTGTCTTTCTTCAGTGGGGTTAGGAAAGACAGAATTGTATTCCAAGAACAGTAAGAAAAATAAAGTATATTTGTGTAGTACTTTTAACTTTTTAAAGAGTTATTACATACATTTGACCTCAAAAGGAATTTCTTTTTTTTCTTAAAGTTGGAAATCCTCTTCTGAGACCTTGGAGACTGGAGTAAGTAGCTTAAGGAAAGAAGAGAAGACTTAGAACAGTACAGGGTGGGAGGAGGAGGAGAGAGAAATAGAGAATCAATATAGAAGATTAAAAATTTGAGGGAGGGGTTGGATCTAGGGAATCCCTAATCAAATCAAGGAGTTTCCCAGTTATTGGGTGTGGTCCATTGTTTGAAAACCTATATCAGCAAGCTAATCACATTTTCATTTGCTCCAGGATTCCTTATTCTTTGTACTTTGGGGGTGGGGAGGTGTAGAGAAAGGAGAGTTGGGAATTGTTCTCCCAAGAAGCAATGATACATATGTATGGAAAAGATTTGTGCATTACTTGAGAGAAAAGTTCAAAGACCCTGAACCCCAACCTCCCTCATATAAGGAAGAGGGATTCTGATTTCCCAAGATGCACTGATACCACAATCCAGACTTCGAGCCAGAGAAGGAAGATTTCATGGGCCATATTAGCTTTGGGAGTTTCCTTCTAAGTAATCCCAAGTTCAAGTGGGCACCAGAACTTCTAGAAAGAGTTCCTGATACAGCATGTTTCTAAGAGAAAGCAGAAAGCAGTCCAAATGGTTCCTGTACAGTGTCCTACTTGGAGAACAAAGTCAGTGACTTAATGGGACACTGTGGGTCTCATAAGAAGGTTCAACAAGCTCCAATACATACTTAACTTCTCGGGCAAGTCTAAACCACTGGGTGGTGCTGTAAGTCTTAAAAAGATGTATAGGACTGTATGGGGAGAGATGGAATCACCAGAATGACAGAGAAGTGTCCAAAGAAAAAACTCAAGTTCATTTCCTTTCCAGAAAATAGTGATTAGCTATTTGAGAATTTTATGTTTCTGCATTTGTCCATGGGTTCCTATGAATCTCAGTACCTTTTGCCTTCTCTGTAGGGTGAAAGGTCGCTACATGTCCAATATTATATTGCACATTTAGCTCCTGGAAGGGATTGGGAACCTTGTTACCTACAGCTAGGGAAAACTAGACAAGAGCTACATCTAAATTTAATTTGGAGATTTTCCTAGAGTAACTCAGGATTTGAACCATGGCCCTCTTACTTGACATCCAGAGTTCTCAACACTACGCCAAGACATAGTTCTTACTTTTTCATGCAAAAGAAAAGGAGTCAAGTCATCTTATAGCCCTATTTCCCATTCCCAATGTATTCCCCCTGGGCCAGACCCAAGACTACTGCACCTTGGCACAAATAATTAGCCAGCATGTGTGATTCCTTCTTAGGAAGGATAACCTGGCAACAGAAGAAATTTCTCTGGCCATACTTTTAGTCTTCTGCCCTAAATGCCTACTTTTCTGCATATGTTGTATTTCAATTTAGAGGTAATGTTTCTCCTCCTTTCTCCAGACACAGCAGTCTAGTCTAATCAGTCTAGTCTCCTCACTGTTCCAAACACATTTACTCCCATCACTAAAATGGTCTTCCTCTTCCACCCACCTATCCAAATTAGGGTGTAGGGTGTGTTCAGGCAGGACCAGTACCAGTACCAGTGTCTTCGGTGTGATGACTGCCGAGCTCTTTTCAGGGCTCTTCCACCTTTGCTGTCCACCTGTTCCACCTAACTCTCACCTGTGGCTCCAAGAAGGTGCAGCATGCACAGCAGCCACATCCCAGTAAACCATTTCAGCAGATGGGCCAAACCAGGTTGAAGGTAATCAAGGGTTCTCAAACCCATTGGTGAGTTAGGGGAGTGTCTACCCCAAGCATGTGAAGATTTCATCTGGTGGAATGGGCAGATGAAAACAATTTGTTACAATGGCCATGAAGGCAGATGAAGCAGGCAATGTGCCAGCTTAGAGCTTGGTTAGACTATTATCCACTGCATCCTGAGCCACCACCAGTCATCTGGACTCTGTCGTGCCACTGGACTATGATGACTCTGGAGGAGAGAGTGAGGCTGACAACTTCGTGCAACTCTGCCTCACTTAAATCCAATTTACTCATGAATCAAAAGACATCACCCATTTCACCTATCCAAATTCTTTTTTTTAAATATTTGTATTTTATTTGTTTTGACAAAGCAGATACATCCCAATGATCTTTCTTTCTTTCTTTCTTTATTCAAGAACAGGAAGACTTCAGAGAGGCCTGGAAGGACTTATCTGAACTGATGCTGAGTGAAGTGAGCAGAACCAGGAGGATATTAAACACATTAACAGCCACAGTGTATGAGGACTGTTTCTGATAAACTTAGCCCTTCACAGCAACGCAAGGACCTAAAATATTCCCAAAGGACTCATGATACAAAATGCCATCCACATCCAGAGAAAGAACTAAGGAATCAAAATGCAGAATGAAGTGGACAATTTTCTCTTGAAAAAAAAAAGGAGAGAGAGAGATGTACACTATCAGCCAAAACTACTCTTTCAGCTAGTTTTTTTTTAATTCTTCTGCGGGGAGAAGACTTGGTGTGTTTGTTCATTGGGATGTGTCTGCTTTGTCAAAACAAATGAAATACAAATATTAAAAAAAAGAATGCAGTTATAACTATGTGTGTAACTATATAAATATATGATATATATGCCAGATATAGATAGATAGATTGCTTTCTCGATAGATAGATAGATAGATAGATAGATAGATAGATAGATAGATAGATAGATAGATAGGTAGGTAGGTAGGTAGGTAGGTAGGTAGATAGATAGATAGATAGATAGATAGATAGATAGATAGATAGATAGATAGATAGATAGATAGATAGATGTGCGTGTGTGTGTGTGTGTGTGTGTGTATGCGTGTGATGTAGTTGGAAAAAGGGATAGCCAATTAGAAGCCTATGTACTCTACAATGTCAGGAGATCCGGAAGAAGACCTCCTAGGAAATCACTCCTCTGCCTCCCATCCACCATAGAAGTCATGGATAGGAGTTGCACAGAATAACAAGGTGGAAAGTTTGTAACCTACACTGTTAAAAAAGCATGCTCACATCAATCAGATCCCATATCCTTCAATGTAGAGATAGCATGCTGTAGAAAGCATGGAAAAGCCCAAGACATTGAGTCCAAGGATGTGGATCCAGGTCTTAACTCTACTCTTCATTAGCAGAAGGACATTGAGCAAGTTCCTTCACTCCTGTGAGGTTCCATTTCTACAACCAAAAGGAAGGGGTGAGAGCAGATGACCCTTTCCAAGTCTAAATCCATGATCATTTATTGGCAGTGACTATCATGAACATTACAGTATGTTGACCAAGATACAATGACACCTTTTCTTGAATTTGATACGTTCTATTTCAGGGCTCTTATTGTGCCCAGATCTTTCCAGGTTTGGCCTCTTAGCACTTTAAGCTAAACCCTGGAGAATGCAGAGGGCATTGCTGCAGTCTGTGAAGGGTAAAATGTTCAGATGCCTGCCTCCTGACACCTTTCAGAGTGGAGAAAACAGCAGCTGCTACCCTAACACCAGCAGTCTGGACTGACTCAGCGGATGGGTTTGAATATGACATTGGGTCAAGTTCATGGGGAAGCAAATACTGCAGAGTTTTATTGAGCTGATGCTTTAGTCTCCAAACCCTGAGACTGTCTAACCTCCTCAGTGCCAATTCAGCACTACATAAATGTTGGATGTTTCCTCTGCTCCCGTCCCACAAATCAGTATGATGACAGTAAGAATTGATGGAGCTTCTGTAGAACTTTACAAAGTGCTTTCCTCATCGTAATCCTTTGAGATGGATAATACAATAGTATTATTGCTCCCATTTTTCACACCAAGAAACTAAGGACCTACAGAAGTATAATGATTTACCCAAGGTCACAAATGGCCGGACTGGGATTAAGACTAAGTGGCAAAGAAGAGTGCTGGATTTGGAGTTGGGAAGACCCAAGTTAAAAATCTAGCCTCAGACACTTAATTAGCTATTTAACCCTGAGCAAGTCACTTAACCATTGCTTGCCTCAGTTTCCTCATCTGTAAAACAGGGATAGCAATGACTTCCTGGAGTTGCTGTGAGGATCAAATGAGAGAATGTTTGCAAAGTGCTTTGCAAACCTTGAAATTATATAAATGCTAGCTGTTATTTTTACTATCACTGTACTTATTACTCTTACCCCTACTCAGTTCTCATTCCACTTCAGTGAAACTCTCAATAATAATCCATATTTATATAATACATTAGAATTTACAAGGCAATTCTTGATAACAATGTTGGGCAATAGTTATTATGAGTATTATTTATCTCCATTTTATAGACAAGGAAACTGAGGCTTGACATCATTTGTCCAAGGTCACTAATCTAGAGAGTGGTAGAGCCAAAAATGGAGCCCGGATATTCTGACTCCAATTCCAGTGATTTTCTCCCATACCAAAATACTCTTGAACCCTGAACCATTGCCAATCTCCAACAGAACAGACTCTGAGTTTCCTCAATAGCCAACCCCAAATCAATCTGACAAGCTAACACCTACTGTGTGCAAAATACTGTGTCAAGTGCTGAGTAGTTATGTAGGTAACAAATATTAAAAGAGCACTTACTATGTCCTAGGACCTAGGCATTGTGCTAAGTATTGGAAATGGAAATACAAGCAAAAAGACAGTCCCAATCCTCAAGGAGTTTACATTAGAATTCCCCCCTGCCCCCATTAGAATGCTGGGGATACAAGAACAAAATGAAAACTGGTTACTGCCCTCAATAGGGTACATTCCATTAGGGAGATATAGTGTGTAAGTCCATAAGCACAGAGATGGCAAGATGAGGAGGGGGAAAAAACAAGCACTAACAAGCTGTTGGAGAAGGAGAGGCTTCTGGTATGAGATGGCATGTGAGCTTATCTTTGAGGGGAGCTAAAGACTCAGAGAGAAGGAGGAAGTACAATCCAGACATGGCGGGGTAACCTGGGCAAATTCCTGGAGGCAGGAGATGTTGTACCAAACTTGGATATGACACAGAGTGAATGAAGGACATATTATACAATAATCCTAAAAAGGCAGGCTGAGGTGAAACTCTGAAAGGTATTAAAATACCAAGATGAGGTTATTTTATTCTAGAAGCAACAGGAAGTTACTGAGATTTCTTGAGCAAGGGAGTGACTTGTTCAGACTTTAGAGTGGTGATTTTGGCAACTGCTTGGGGATTGTCTTGGAGAGGAAAAAGACTAGAAGCTTGGAGTCCATGCAAGAGGTGACAAAGGATTGAAAGAGGGTGGTGAGTATGTGAGCAGAAAAGGAGACAAAAGCATGAGAAAAAGTCAACAGGACTGAGCATCGAGTTGAGAAAGAACTATACTGTATTAGTGATTCACTGGCTTTATTCTCCAGTAGGATGCTGTTCAGCAACCAGGTAGATGTCTTCTTTCTCCAAGGAGCACACTGCAAGAGGAAATCCCCTTCTCTCAATAGAAAATCTAATTTCTAAACTCTTGTTGATTTCACTCCCAAGGCTGGGACTCTCCTCTCAGGCTGAATAAACCTGTCCATGTCTGTTTCTGCAGGAAATGTCCTGGCTATCATCTCAGACTGGGAAAATCCATTCCCAAGAGCTCTCATCTCAAGCCACAGGCAAGCACCTACAGTGCCTATGTACTCTTGCCCCAAGGCAGCCATTTTCTGTCACAGAGGAGTGGAAACTGTACATTAGCACAGCCCCCCAGTCTCAGTATGCAGGTCCATCTTCTGAGCAGGATAAAATGAAAGTATCATCAGAGAGAAAGACTGAGCTGATCTGTCAGCTCACTTTTATAAACCATGGGGAAGGACACTTCTCTGACAAGCATCTGTCCCAGGCAGCTGATCACCAGGCATTCCCCAAGTCTTCTCGCCAAGGCATCCTTGGCACATGCCCCACACTCTCAAAAGGAATTGCCCATCCAGATGCCTTCAAACAATGGCTTTCCTCAGCTTAATCTCATTATTGGGAGTGGGGGAACTAACCAAATTGATCAGGGACTCCCCAACTTAATGCAGGGGTTCTTAACCTTTTTATGTCAAAGATCCTTTTGGCAGTCAGGGGAAGCTGATGGACCCTTTCTCAGAATAATGCTTTAAATAATTGGAGGAAAACTTCAACTGGAGGTTAGTGAAAACAAAGATGCAATTTTCTTCTCATTTAAACTTATGAATTCCCTGAAATTTATCCACGATCCCCTTGGGGACCCCAGACTAAGAACTCCTGTGCTAATGTAACAATATTGCCAAAAGGTTTGCAGGCTACTTTCTTCCCCCATCCCCTAGACATACAGAAAAATCTTTGTGTGTATGTTTTAAATTTTCATCCCACAGGAAAGCAGTTTAAGGAAGAAGAGCCCAGAACCCTAGCTGTTCCAGGTTATCACATGGATTAGATGGAAAGGTTTTGCATTGCATTGTCTGGGCAGAGAAAGGGTGGTCAGAATAATGTTATGTTGTTGGGATTGGAAGCTCAATTCCGTGTGGACAGTCTCGGGCGGGTAAAGGTGGGAGCTTCTAAATCTTAGAGCTCTCACGAGACCCCCCCAGGAAACGGCAGGGAATCGAGGTGAACCGAGCTATCTCGAGTAATTCCGCCTCTTCCCGTGAGAAACGTGATGGGAGAGAGATCTCCCCGCCCTCGAGATTGTCCCGGATCTGGGCACACCTAGTTACCTAACAGCACGGTATTCAGATGCAAACTATGCGGCTGAAGGTTAAGTAGGATTGAGGAAGCCTGAAAGCTCTCTTAGCACATGAGGAGCCAAGAGGACAGTAGGTTCCGCTTTTCTTCTTTCCTCTCTCCCCTCCCCCTCTCTCCCCGCTTGTACTTCTACTTCCAATCCCTTAAGATCCTAGCCTCCTTAGGAAATCTCCCCTCTTCCTCCTAAGGAAGACCCCCCTGCACTTGTAACCGAGACCCTGAAATAAAGCTCAACCCTTGTTCGACTCTGGAACGTCCTTTCTCTCATATGAGCATCCGGTTTTGGCCAACCGAAGACCTCGGAGGTGAGGTAAGAAGACTCGGGTAGCCCACAGGCCTCTAGGCCTGGCATTATATGACAGTTGGCCTTGGAGGACCCTCAGGGTAATGAGATGTCTGTCTCTACAGCCTATGGTAACAGACAGCAATACTTCACAGGGAAAGGAAAATAAGATTTGTGCGTGTGTGTGCATGTGTGTGTGTGTGTGAGTGTGTGTGTGATGATAACCTATGCTAAAGTTCAAAATCACCTTAAATTCAAGAAAGTTCCCCAGTCTAGCTTCATTATGGTAGCTGCAAGAAGCAGATATGAAGGATGAACAACTAAACAAGCACACAAATGCTTCCCACATCTGCCTTGAATCAAATCCTAGACTGAATTGGATGCAGACATGATGAAGAGAAACCAGCTGAACTTTCATGACAAGTGCTTATGATGGAATGCTGGAATCTCAGAGAAGGAAGAGACCCCAAGGGTCATCTTACCTAAGCTTTTTTTAAAGAATTCCTTCTACACCCTCTCCAATAAGTGACTAACTTCTACTTAAACACCCTGAATGACAGGGAACTCATTACCTCATCGGGAAACCCATTCTCTTTTTGGAAAGATCTACTGTTAGGGATTCTTTCCTTACATCAAGTCAAAATCTGCTTCTTCTTACCCATTCCTGATCCTGTCCTCTGGGATCAAGGCTTATATGTAATATAGAGATAGAGATATTCTCTTTTCTACAGAATAGTCACATAGTTGATGGCTAGTATCATGTTCTTCATTCCTAATTTCTCCAAACTATCTTCATATGATATGGTCTACAATCAGAAACATGCTGGTTAAATGCTTAACAACTGATTCTCCTCCCTCTCCACCAAAAAAGTGTTATGACACACTTTCAAGTTTAATTTGCATTGTTAACATTTTTTCCAAAATTTCTTAAATCTACACCATGGGTCAGCAAATTATGGACCTTGGGCCAAGTCTGGCTACAGCCAGTTTTTGTATAGCTAAGAGCTTAGAATTCTTTATTTTTCACATTTTAAAATACAATAAATCTTTATTTAAAATGTGAAAATCATTTCATGGGATATATAAAACCTAGCTGCAGGCAGATTTGGTTCCCTGGTCATAGTTTGCTGACCTTCTTGTCTAGAGATAGTCAACAGATTCAAAAATCAAGCCCTGTTATAGTAGCATTTACCAGTTTCCATTGTGCAAATGTTCACATAGAAAATTTAACAATCAGCTCCCTAGAGTCAGTTCAAGCTGGCTCCAGTATATCCCTGAAATCTTCTTACCTTTTGACTACCCTCCTCTGGACATTCTCCAGTTTGTCAACATGACTTTTAAAATGTGACCTCCACAACTAAATACAGTGACTCCATTGTAAGTTTGACCAGAATAGAGTGGGGCTATCACTTCTCTGTTCCTGGACACTATAACTCTAAATGAAATCCCACTTGGTTTTCAGCTAGTCACATGCTTGACTTTGAGGAAACACACAGTCACCATCATACAAAATAGCACAGATCACAGGGACACACGATGGAATCTCAAGATTATAAAGAGAGCATTGGTACCTGTACCTACTAAAGGAGCAGAAGGGGCAGTCCTCAGTCCCTGAAGCTCCCTGACTGCCAGGCATTCATTGCTCTTCCTTTCTTGTGTACCAGAGCAGGTAGTTTGCTCAGCACTCCCTGTTCCTTCTGCTGAGACCCCCAGGAGCTCCTGACCTATTGAATAATTGAATTCCTATCCAAAAGAAGACTAGTTCTGCTCTCATAAAGGCATTAGTGCTTCTAAATATTTTAGGTTCCTTCTGCCTTTATGAGGTCACACCAGTTTGCCCTCCAGATGATACATTTGTTACTGCTCGACCCAGGACTGGCTCTGGGAAAAAAATGGAAATTAGGGGGGAATTTGGCTTTGGTGCCCTTCCATCTCCCCTTACCAGGTCCCTTTTCTTCCTGCTTCACAGTAATGTATGCAATTAACAAACACCAAGCTTCTATCATGTGCCAGTCACTGTTGTAGGTGCTGAAGATTAAAAAACAAAAAAAGATGAAAGAAGATATTCTTGCCTCTCTAGGATCTTACATCCAATATGGAGGATAACACATACAGAAATAAAAATTTAAAAAATGAAAAAGTAATTAAATGAATGCTAGAGATCAGAGAAACCAGAAAGAATCGAGGAAGGTGTCATGGAGAAGGTGGCACCTGAGTTGGGTCTTAAAAGAAAGGAATGATTTTAACAGGTGGAAATATGGGAATTGTCCATTCCAAGTGAGCATTTAAATGTGTAGAGGTGGGAGGAGGCAAGCACTGTGCCATATGTAAAGATGAATGGGCCGCAGTTCTTGTATTCTCTTCTACCACCACCATCACCCATGTTTCCATCTTGCTTTTGACTATCTGTCAGCGAGTTTTGGGCAGTTAGGTGACACCATAGTGCACAGAGTACCAAGCCTGGAGTCAGGAAAACTCATCTTCCTGAGTCAAATCTGGTTTCAGAAGCTTACTAGCTGTGTGAGGCTGGGCAAGCCCATTAACCTTGTTTGCCTTGGTTCCTTATTTGTAAAATGAGCTGGAGAAGGAAATGCCAAAGCACTCTAGTATTTTTGCCAAGAAAACCCCAAAATGAGGTCACGATGAGTCAGACATGATGGAAAAACAGCTAAATAACAATGAATTCTTGCCAAGGTACCAGACCCTTGACATCAAGCCCAACACACTATACACTATATTATATTATACTTCCTCTGTACATGCCTAGCTTAAATAGAGCTTTGAGCTTAACAAAGTGGTTTGCATATATAAATTGTCATTCTAGGGCAGGTGGTGCACATACAAAGTTCCAGAGCTTAGGTGGTGAGGAAAAAAAAAAGATGAAAATGAGATTCTAAGCTGAATGTGAAGGGGAGATGTCTGAGTTATGGCACTCAGCTAAGAATACCTCTATTTCCTCTCTTCTGGCAGCTGAAAGATCTGGGTTTTGTGAATGGCTCCTCCCCTCATACTTGCTGGTATGAGAGAAGAGGGACACCAGCACTACTCAGGCTTGCCCATATGAAAAGGAAAAGGGAATGAATATACACAGAGTTCACACATGGAAGCAGAGATAAAGATAGGGCCTGCTCAAGTGGTATTGCCCTAGATAAAAAGACAGATACCAGCCAGGGTACCAAAGTCAAAAGGCTATGTGGGATAGTGAAAATGATGCTGACTGTGCTGTGAATAGAGCTAGGTCTAGAGTTAAGAAGACCTGAGTTCAAATCTGTCCTCAGATACTTCCCTAGCTGTGTGAGCCTAGAAAAGTCACTTAATTCTTTTTTGCCTCAGTTTCCTCATCTGTCAAATGAGCTGGAGAAGGAAATGGCAAAGCATTCCAGTAACTTTGCCAAGAAAATCCCAAATGGGGTCAGAAGAGTAGGACATGACTGCAAATAACTATACATGTTGCTAGAGGATATGGGTTCAAACTTAGGCAACTTCCTACTCATGTGACCCAGGGGAAGCCATTTCACCTCAATGGGCCTCAGTTTCCTTATCTATATAATGTACTTTCAGTTCTAATTTCATGATCCTACAGTCTTAAATTCCTAAGAAATATGGACCAGTTAGATACTGACCTTCGGGAGGTTTTGCCTTGGTTGGGAATGCCCAGGACAGATGCCTTCATGCTCCTTATGGGAACACCTCCAAGAGAGGACTGGACTCAGAGGCTTTGGGCTTTGATTGTATAACAAGGGAATTATAGCTAAGAATGCGAACTGGCCTCAGAACAGCCATCAAATATGTTTGCTTACAGATCTGACATTGTCTCTAACTTTGAAAACTTAATCAACTCCCAGTTAAAGTAAAATCATTAAGTGCTAAGTTACTCACGTTGCCACTTTGCCAGGGCATGCCATCTCTGCCTCTTACTTGCATTCTTTGAAATGAGTAAATAAAAATCAAACAAAACTGTCCCAAGATGGTGAACCTACAAGCTTGTGCTCCAGCCAAGCTGGACTTTTCTCTACTTGCTCTGCCCACTCCACTAAAACACACTTTTGCCTGCTGTCTTATCTCTAAGTCTTTATTCAGGTTCTTTCCTGTTCCAAGAATATCTCTCCTCCCCAAACCTATAACCACCAGTTTTCTCCTCTGCAGCATCACTGACAAGTAGTCATCCTATCTCTACTTAGAAATTTTGGGGATATGAAGAATGAACAGCAACTCATTCCATTTTGGACAGCTCTATCTGCTAGGCAGGTTTTCCTTCCCTCAAGACTAAATGTGACTCTGTAGCTGTCACCTAGTGCTCCTCATTCTCCCTTCTATAGGTAATCATTCTTCTTATAATATGTCTTCAAATATTTAAAGACATCTATGAGATCCTTCTATCTTTTCTTCTCCAGGCTAAATAACCCCAGTTTCTTCACTAGATCTTAATATGGCATAGTTTCCATTTCCTTTACTCTTTTGATGCCTTCTCCTGGTCATATACTATGAAATTTCATTTTCTTAGGTTATGTCTATCATTCTAGTCTATCATGATCTTTAAAATTTAAACTCTGTTATTCTACATGTTAGCTTTCTTTCCAAGTTTGGTGTAATAAACAAACTTTACAAGCATGTTATCTAGGCCTGTGTCCAAGTCATCAATAAAATTCTTAAACCTTAAGTGGTGAAGGAGAGATGTCAGGACCTGCCAGTAGAGATCTCCTTCCAAAATGCTACCTCCCTACATTGTGTCTTGTCATTCACTTTGTTCCAGCTCCACCAAAAAGAATATTCTTCTCTAATCAGGTGCTATGGTTAATAGACTAGACTTTGAATCAGGAACAACTGCTTTCATATCCTTACTTGCCCCTTGTACTTTCCAGCTGAATGACTCCAGGTCCAATCTTTGGACCTCCTTTCATCAACAAACTTAGAGGGTTGAACTACGTGGCCTCTAAGGTCTCTAAATGCATAATTCCATATCTATTCCTCTTATCTATGAGGATAGCATTAGTGATATTTTCAATGCCTTGCTGAAATCCAAATCTACTACACTTATGTTTTTTAGAGTCCTTTATAACCTGACTCCTTATGACTTTTCTAACCTTCTTACTCCCCACCTCTACCACCATGTATTTGGAGATCCAGTTACACTGGTCTCTTGTTGTTCCTCAAACAAGACACTCCATCTCGACTCTGGACACTTGTACTGAGTGTCTCCCATGTCTCAAATGCTCTTCCTCTGTCTCTGACTCCTGACTTCCTTAGCTTCTTTCAAGTCTCAGCTAAAGTCCTACCTTCTGAAAAAAGCCTTTCCTGTTCCTCTTTAATATTAGTGCCTTCCTGCTGAGATTATCTCCAACTTTTCCTGTAGAAACCTTGTTTGTCCACTCCAAAAAGACTCATGACAGAAAATGCTGTCCACATCCAGAAAAAAAGAACTATGGAGTCTGAATGGAGATCAAAACATATTATTTGTTCTCTTTTTTTTGTTTGTTTCTTTTCTCTCATGGTTTCTTCTATTAGTTCTAATTCTTCACAATATGACAAACATGAAAATAGTTTTAATACGATTGTCTATGTAAAGCCTATATCAAATTACACACCTTCTTGAGGTGAGGGAGGGGAGAGATGGGGAGAAAATTTGGAATTCAAAATCTTATGGAACAGAATGTTGAAAACTAAAAATAAATAAATAAATTTATGAAAATAAATATAGATTAACCTTGTTTGTCCAGAATTGTTTGTATATTGTCTCCCCAGTTAGGATGTGGGATTCTTCTAGCTCATTCACCGAGAAAGGGCAGACACCTTTTTTTTGCCTTTCTTTGACTCTCCAGCGTTTAACACAGTGCCTAGATCATAGTAAGAGTTTAATTATGCTTGCTGATGTGATTTTCACATTACTCTTATCTACAGATTTAGTCCAGTTCTCTGATACTTAATTGCTGTGACCACAGATCTCACGGAGGCTCAGTTTCTTCATCTATAAAGTAGGGATGATATTACCTGTAATACCTACTCCTCATGGTAGCGTAGTGAGGCTTAGAGGAGACATTGTACGAAAGGACTTGGAAAACTTCAAAGCACTATGTAAAAGTCAGTTATGTTTTTAAAAAGAAAATGAGATTAGCCTCCCATGAATTGTTTTTGACTGAGCCATCTTGACTCTTTATTCTCATTGCTTCCTTCTCTAAATACTCAGAATACTTAACATTAATAATATGTCCTAGAATTTGCTAGGAATTGACATCAAGCTTATTTGTCTATAGCTTGTGGGCTCTTTCATGTAAACCTTATTTCTGTTTTCTATTATTCATTATCCTCATACCAACCACTATAAGTGATCCAGGCTTTTTTTGATCCTTCCTGTTTTCAACAACAACAACAAAAAAAAAAACCCCACCCTTGTTGCTTTTTGTATTCATTGATAGGTTTTACTCATTTTGAAATGGATTGTTCCTGATATTCTTTCTAAAGGAGCATGGTGTCCTTGTCTTCATTCTTCTTTTACCATCTCTTATTTCTGTTTTTATATGCCATTTTAAAATCTGAAGTATTTCAAGTCCTCGGTTCATCCACATCTATGCCTTTAAACAATTGCCCTGTTCCATCCTGATTAGGATCTACTTTTTATGTGTTCTAAGTATTTCATCCTTGAAATAGTTGTATCTTCTCCTAGAGAATTTTATGTCTTAAGATACTATTATTCGTTTTCTGAACTCTTTGGAATATGCTCTACCTAATTCTATGCTCCATGACAAACTTCCCAATCTACTTCTTCTCTGGCATGAATTGAAAGATGGAGTGGTCACTTCCTCCCAAGGTTCCCATCATTTCTATTTGAGTAACCAGTTCCTTTCTGTTGGATAGAATTAGGTCCAGACTTGTGCTTTCTTTTGCTGCTTCCTCTCAATTTTGAAAAATCAAATGATCATTAAAGCAAACAGTAAAAGTATCAACCTATCTTCTTTTGGCAGATTTCCAAATATACCAGATACCTCCATGCCAACTTTTGGTCTTTCCTAAACTTCTGGTCTATTTCTTTCCGTCCAGGTAGTCTAGTATACTCCCATAATATCATTTCTTGTTTCTTCCTCCATTGATAGTCTTCCAAATGCTCTCCATCATGCTTCCTTCTTGTGGCTTATGGATTTGGGACTTAAGAGTTTTACTTGCTAGCAGTAACTTGAGAGCTCATAGGGAAATTATCTCTTGGTTATATGTTAAGGAGCTTCAGGTCTCTCTTTTAATATTATATTATGGTGGAGTTGGAACAAAGTGAATGACAAGACACAATGTGGGGAGGTAGCATTTTGGAAGGAGATCTCTACTGGCAGGTCCTGACATCTCTCCTTCACCACTTAAGGTTTAAGAATTTTATTAATGACTTGGGCACAGGCATAGATGGCATGCTTGTAAAGTTTGTTTATTACACCAAACCTGAAAGAAAGCTAACATAGAAAAACAGAGTTTAAATCTTTAAAGATCATGATAGACTAGGATGATAGATATAACCTAAGAAAATGAAATTTTATAGCATATGACCAGGAGAAGGCATCAAAAGAGTGAAGAGAATGGAAACTATGCCATATTAAGATCTAGTGAAGAAACTGGGGTTATTTAGCCTGGAGAAGAAAAGATAGAAGGATCTCATAGATGTCTTTAAATATTTGAAGACATAAGATGAATGATCACCTATAGAGGGCAGAATAAGGAGCACTGGGTGACAGCTACAGAGTCACATTTAGTCTTGAGGGAAGGAAAACCTGCCTAGCAGATAGAGCTGTCCAAAATGGAACGAGCTGCTATTCATTCTTCATCCCCATATGAAGACTATCGCCACCTAGGGCTAATATCACAGAGCTGGAGGAATATACATTCTTAGAGCTGATAGAGAGGAGGGATAGAAGAAGAGAGAAACTGAGACAGAAAGGGGGGGATGGAAGAGGACAATTATTGAAAGTTTGCTGTGTGCCAAACACTGCCCTAAATATGTGCTAAGGCTTGTGCTGCGAATATATAAATAAAAACAAGCAAGAACCTTGCCCTTAAGGATCTTACATTCCAAAAGAGGTAAGCAACACATAAAGTGAGGTTAGAAAAGAGGGGGAAGGAATGAGGGAGCAAAGGTGTTAAACTCCTGGGCCATCTGGTCACAAGATGTCTGCAAATGTCTACAGTACTGTCAAACCAGATTAAAATGTAATTGGACAAAATAACTAAAAATGTAATGCAACACAGATAATGCTAATTTGTAATTTTCTAAGATTCCAGAGATTCATTTCTATTTGAATTTGACACCACTGAAGTAAATTTATAGCTGGAGATATCTGGGAAGTTCAGGCGGTATCCTGGAACCCAACAAAAATAAAGCTAAAGTTGTTCTATCAAAAACAGAAATTATATTATCTCCACTCCTTTTTTATGTGTAAGGAATTTGAGGCTCAAGAGGAAAACTAACTTACCCAAGGTCACACAACTATTCCCTGAAGCTAGACTACTCACTTCTCACTCTCAGCTCTATATCCTTTATTCTACATTAAACAAGACCCAGATGGGTTCCGTCAGTTCACTGAATCCCAAGAGGTAGCTCTTCAGGTCCCCACCTAATTATCCATGTGAAAATTTAAAGAAGAATCTATTTCCAACCTAGAAGAATTATCATTGGGTGCCTTAATCCACTGGTTTTCTGAGCCATGGGTACAGAAGCTCAAGCACCATCATGGGATGTTGTTAAAATTATCCTAAGTAGGCAGAGTAAGCAGATCCCTACGATGTATTGAGAGACACCACACTTCCCTAGTGAGAAATGTGTCTTTCATTTACTTTCAAAATGTCTGAAATTCCATCATCAAAGAGTATTTCCTTTAGGTATTGAGGACTTCTTACAGAGTCTTGAGGACTTCTCACAGAATCTTTGAATTGCAAGTAAACTTGGAACATGGAATTCAGATCATATTACAAATAGAAAATCTCTCTACAACATTCTGGGTTTTTCCCTTACCAGCACCTGTATAGCCATGCCTCCTTGGTCTTCCACCTGTGCAGCTGAATTCTGACTTAAGTGAGTCAGAACTGTGCAAAGTCATCAGCCTCACTCTCTCCTCCAGAGTCATGAAAGTCCAGTGGCAAGACACACACACATATATATATATATATATATATATATATATATATATATATATATATATATATATATATACACATAATATATACATACATAGATGATAAATAGATAGATAGATAGATAAATAGATAGATAGATAGATAGATAGATAGATAGATAGATAGATAGATAGATAGATAGATAGATAGATCAGGAGAATTACCAATGGCTCAGGATGCAGTGGAGGACCTTGGTCTTTTAATCTAACATCTTTCCCAGGTCTCAGTTTGTCTGAGGCAACACCCATTCAGTGTTTAAAGGCTAGGTAAGAATTGAGGTAAAAATGGCCTATTTTACTTTCACAAAAGAATCTATCTAGCACTTGAAAGTAAATACATAATGTCATTGATCCTCTGCAAGAACCAAGGACAAACAACAATTGAGTTCTGAACTCGATTAGGACAGTGAATTTACCCCCATTAAACTCCACCCCCATCAGATTCAATTTTTCAATTCAATTCAATTCAATCTTTCCAGCCTGTTGCTACCCTCCTGGATCCTCATTCTATCATCCAAACTTCATTTTATAACCCTTCATCCAAATAACTGATAAAAATGTTGACTAAAACAATAACAAAATGCAACAATCTCCAATTAAGAGCAGAAAGAGCTAGTGTGGAGTAGTTCAAAAACACTGAATTTGTCACTAGGATACACGGGGTGATATCTGAGGCCTGAAACTTACTAGGTATGTGGCCATAGGTGGGTCACTTAACTTCTCTGAGGAGAAGAGAGAGAACAGCCAAATCAGGGACTACTCACTATTTGGTTAAAACCTGAAACATATGTAGGGGACTAATGGAAGACAAGTCTGGAAAGGTAGGTAGAGAGCCTTGAATGCCAGGCTAAATAGTCTGGAATTTTAGTCAGCAGAAAATGGAGTCACTGAAAGTTTTCAATTAAAGCAGCAGAAATTCTTCAGTTATTGTGCACCAAGCCTTTGCCCACACAAAAGAAAGTGGCAGACCCAATATAAAGATCAAAACATATCCTCCCTCACCATATTGTCTCCCTATACCAGTAACATTATTGCCTTCCAGAAGGGATCAGGAACCTCCCTTGTAAATCAGAAACCAAACCAAGGTTTACTGAACTCTGGTGTATTATGCTAGGTGCACAGGGAGAGATGACATAAACATAACCAATGTTTCCTTCCCTCATCAAACTTTTAGTCAAGTAGGTAACGATAAACTACAATACAGGCTGTAACCTGGTTTAAATAGATTGCTAGCTCCCGGGAACACACAGGAGGGCATATGATGGATGGATGGAAAGTCATCATCCCTTTAAAAAGTTTTTAAAACTCTAAACCACCGATTATATTAAAGTCAGCAAAGGAAATTAAATTGTAAATTATGTGAACTCCAAGCACCCAGCCCTATGATTTTAAGCAAGCCATGAATCAAATGCTTCTTCCCTTTTTTAGGGTTGATTTGTTGAAGTTGGATGATGGGAAATTTTTATTAATGGCTTAGAATCACAAAATGTAAGAGCTCAGAGGGCTCTTGGAAACTATCTAGACCAAGCTCTTCATTTAAGGAATAGTGAGACCCAAAGAGGAAAAGGGACTCTCCCAAGGTCACTTTGTAAATTCAAAGGTACTCAGCGTACACTGCTGACAATCAACAGATTGGAACCAGTGTCACCTCCTCTTACAAAATTTCTTTAAACAGTTCCCTTTCAGACTGGGAAGAGGGGACCATAGATCTAGAGCTTCAAAGCACATGAGAAGCCATCTAGTCCAAGCCCTCCGTTTTACGAATAGGGAAACTGAGACCGAGGAAGGTTAATTCACTTGGCCTAGGTCACAGAGGTGGGCTTTGAACCCAAATTGTCTGATTCCAGTGCTGCTGTTTGTTGGGGAGAATGGGAAGGTAGGAATAACTACTCTTCAAAATCTCAAGGCCCACATCCTCCCCCCAGTATTTTGGGGGAGCAAACGTCTGCATTTGCGAGCCACGGAGAGATGCGAGCAGGTGCAAGGTGGGGGAGGAAAGGATCCAGTTATCTGGGCTTTTGTTTGCACCACTGCAACGAGCCTAGGCTGCCTCTTATAATTACTCTGCCTGTCATGTCTGCAGCCGAGCCACCGATTCCACGGCAAGTCGAGAGAAAAACAGGGGAGTCCTTGGCACTCCAAGTCTCCTCCTAACCCCCAATTATGCCCCCTGTCTGCTGGGCTGGGACCCCTGGGTTCGATGCCTCCTGGGGCTGGCTCCCTGGGAGCGCAGGCTGATGCATTCCTTTGGAGGGGATCGAAACAGAATTGCTTTCCCTTTCTTTCTTTTCCACCAGGTTCTTTGTGACATCAGAGAGCTCTTTTCGGATTTGCATCTCCAGCAGGATCCCCTCTGCCTGAACACCAGGACCCTAGGGCCCCTTTCCGGGAAGCCCACTCCAGTTTGGGGCCAACAGCAGCACCCTGGGCAGAGGCAGGCTGGGGCTGAATCGGGTTTCTCCTTCCAAATGCGCAAGGTTTTGCTCTGGGCCAGGGCTGCCCAGGAGAACACAGGCTGGCAGCCTGACAGAACCGGGTTACGCACCCTTATCCCTCCTCCCTCCCTTGGAGCTGAGGAGAAGGCCCGGGCTGAGCAGGTCAGGTACACAGCCGCCAGTCCACAGGAGAGTAAGCAGCAAGTCTGCGGGGCTCCCCGCGGACCAGACGCGGTCTTTTCCCGAGCTCCCCCGCCCCAGCAGCGCTGCTGCCGACATGCTCTGCATACTCAGAAGCAGGTAGCAGCCGCAGCGGCCCAGAGCGCAAGCTGCTCGCAGCCTGCTCCCCCTGCCCGGCCCTTCCCGATGCCTCGGGAGCAGCGGGGCGTTCCGCGCATCCCGCAGCCTTTCGGAACCCATCGCCGAGTCCTCGGCCAGGGCTGGAGGCTGCCTCCCCAGGGAGCGGGCCTGATCTGACGAGCCCTGCCTTTGAGCGCTTCCAGAGGGGGCCTGAGTTTTTGCTGGTTTTTTTTCTTTTCCCCAGTTAGTCCCAGCTGGTCAAGGTGGGCTGCGTAATGAAAAGCGAGCGATGGAACTGAGCTTTCCCTCGTGACTACTTGTTATTAGCAAGTCTCTGAGGCCTCAGTTTCCTCATCTGTAAAATAGGAGGATTGGACTAGCTGGTATCTACGGTCCTTCCAGCTTTAAATCCTGTGATCCTATTTCATTTCATTTCCCTGAATGGGAAGAGATGACCTCTTAGCAAGCTTCCACCTTCAGATGTTTCCAAAGTGTTTTTACATATCACCTCGGAGACTCACAAAATCTCTGTAAGGCAAGGGCTACGATTGCTCTTATTTACCCTTTTACAGGTGGAGAAACTGGGGCTGAGAAAGGTTTACTGACTGGCCTTGGTTACAGAGCAGATAATTAGTGTCTGTGGCAGTATTCAAACACTGGGCTTCCTGCTTCCAAGTTCACCTTATTTACCACACCTCACTCTAATATTCTGTGGTTCTGTGAGACATTGTAAGGGTTAGGGTAAAGTTGGGAGGAGTAAGAGCAAGTAAAGAGACAGGGAGAAGAGAAATAAAAGAGGAAAGAAGCAAGAATGTGGCCTGTATGTCTTGGGAAGTCAGATTCAGATTGTTAGAGCTGGAAGACCTTGGAGGTCATCCATGGCCAACCACCTCCATGTACAGAGGAGGAAATGGAGGCACCAAAGGGTTAAGTGACTTACCAGAGTTCTGTGGCCATCAGAGGGAGACCCCATCTTCTTCCCTTTCACACATATCTCAGATCCAGAGTTTGCAGACAAGTTACCAGCCTGCTTCCCTGACACCACTGCTGTTGTTGTCATAGTGTTTCCTAGTTTTTACAAGCAGTCTCCATCCCGCCCACCTCCCCTCCAGCCCAACCGCCTACACTCTCCACAACTGCTTTACACTCACCACTGGATCTCGCTGAACCTGTAGGCAGCACAGAGGCCGCCCACGCTGCAAAAACTGGGAAGGGCTGGAGAGTCCACTTTCAAAGAGGCATGAAATACTACCCTTTACCGGGGCTGCTCACTGCCCATTGTCTCCCCCCCCAATTTGTGTGATTGGAATCAGGAGGACGGAGGGAGGGTGATATAGGCTAGACCTAGATGGACAGGAAATGGGAAGCCCATGGGGAAGAGTGAGACAGGAGGCCAAAGACTATATTCTTACCTCCCCAGCCCTCCATGTCTTAGCCACTTTAAAGGGTAGCAAAGGCTAGCCAGTTGCAGGAAGTGAGAATCAGGCACAGGTTGCTATTGCCCTGGCTTTAATATTTATAATACACTGGGCTTGGGGGAGATGGGGTATTGGACCCTTCCTTCTCAGGGGACCCCCTAGTTCTGGACCTATGCTCTGATCCCTAAAAGGAAAGGGGTCAGTTAGGCTTTCTCAAACTCCTTAACCTTTTATATACGTACCCCCAAAATCCAAGGAATATTCCTAAAGCTTAGGTTTGGCTCAAGTCTAGGGTGTCTCCAAAAGGTACTTAATGTAGGGTATGTTGGGTATTTACTTCTCTAACTGTATGTAAGGTGAAATTTAGTGTAAGATTGATTTTAGTGTGTGTAAAGTGAATTTTTGTTATTATTTCTCAGAGTTCCTTTTCCCAGAATCCAAATTTATAACAATCTCTGGTTCCCAGATACTAGATATGAGTTCCCACAGTTATGGTTCAAAACATCTCCACCACACTTGCGCATAGTTATATAATGGTGAATAATATAAACAGCCACTGCAGCTGCGCAGTGAGATACAGGGACAAAATGATGCAAACTTGTGATGTTGTTGCTGACGATATGTCTTCTTTGTCTGTTGGCCTATAAAACGGGTGGCCACTAGACATTGAATGGGGAACCCTTAGGGTTGAATGCACAAATGCAGTATGTGCCTCAACTGGCCCCCATTGAGGCTTGGGGGGAACCTTAGGATTGAGTGTACAAGCTGGAATGAGATGTGTGCCTTGATAGGCCCCCATCAAAGCTTGGGGGGAATCTGTGTTTGCCTCAACTAGCCCCCATTGAGACTTAAGGGGATTTAGGAGATATTCACAAGTGAGTCTCTTTCGATTGACCCCATCCAGATGTAGGGGTAGTTGCCCCCCCTTCTAGCCAGCCCCTGCGAGAAGGGTAATTAGGGAATGTTGTAGGAGTTTGTGCTCCCGTTATCAGCAATCCTCTTCTGAGAAAACTAGACTAGAATAAAGTAAGATTATTAACCCCTTCTTAGTGCCTTTCCTGCCTGACTAAATCAAGAGTGAACCCATGCCAGCAGCCCTCAAGTGTGCTGTGTTTATCTGCCTTATGTCCACACAAAAGAAGTACTTAAAACACAAAAGACTTACAAGTACACACTGACAAAAACTTAAAACATGAGCAATAACTTATAACTGCTGTCATATTCTTCTAAGTTGATACTTACTTAAAACATTAAACCTTTATTGGAACTATTGATTAGACATTTATTTTCGCCTTGGGTTTTCATTGTCAAAGCAGTTCCCTCAAAGTCGATGACTTTTGGCAAGCCAGGTCAGGGGTTGCACCCAACCTTGTATTGGTGCTTGTCTTCTGGATGATGATGATGATGATGATAACAATAATAGCTAGCATTTATATAGCACATTAAGGTCTGCAAAGGGCTTCACAAATACCTTATGTTATCCTCACACCTACCCTGAGAGGCAGGTACTATTTTTATCCCCATTTTTCACGAGGAAACTGAGACAGAGAGTTTAAATGACTTGCCCATCCTCATGCTGCTAGTATCCAAGGTCAGATTTTAATCCAAGGCCTCCTAACTCCAGGTCTAGCTTTCTTATCCACTTGACAGCTAGATGTCTTTAGAAATTCTGTTGGGAGGATATCTCCAGTAATGGAGCCTATCTCTTAAACTCACAAGGTTGCCCCTAAGCCTGGAAGCATCCATTTCATGATTGCTGTTTGGTCAGTTAGGTTTAGCCAAAGAAAGACAAAGCAGAAGAAGCAGTCAGAGCCTTGAGATCTTCACTGGGGCTCCCCTGATCTAGTGAGCAAGTTGTTAGCATTCCAGAGATCACCACATGTTCAGAAAAGGGGGAGGAAGAGACAAAGGTACAGAGAGAAAAAGTCTTTCCTTTTAAGCAGCACCACTTTGTGTCATGAAAAAGCTCCGAGTCCTTCGGTACTGAGCCAGAACACATTCTATGATCCATTGAAAGTGACCCAGGGTCCTGCAGACTGCAGGGGCAGGATGGGGGCCATGGAGAATCAGCTCACCTTTTGGCCCCCAATACATATACATTATCTCTTTTGATCCTCATAACTACCCTAAAACTAAGATATTACAGACCTTATTATCTCTACAGGTGAAAAATTGAGGGATCAGAGAGGCTTAATGATGTCTTCAAGGCAACAAAACCAGTAAGTAGCAGATGCTAGATGCCGACTAGGGTCTTTTCCCCACTCCAGGTCCACTTCTCTTTTCCACTACCCTCCACAGCAGGCTGGTCTGAGGACCACCCATCATTTTAAAAAGGACAAAAGAGGGGGAAGTTGTTCTGTTCCTTCCAGAAGAGAAACACATGTGGGAATTTGGACAGTGCTCTGTATTACCCATTAGTAAAGGTCAAAAGGTTGGATTCAGGGAACAATAATGGAGTTGTTGTGTGACTTTAGGTAAATCATTTCCCCTGCTTTGTTCTGCAGTCTCATCATCTATAAAATGAGAAGACTGGATTAGATGATCTCTAAGTAAGGTCTCTTTCATTACTAGATCTTGTAATGCTATTGGGGCAGCTAGGTGGTGCAGTGGATAGAGCACCAGTGCTGGAGTCAGGAGGACCTGAGTTCAAATCTCACCTCAGACACTTGACACTCACTAGCTGTGTGACCTTGGGCAAGTCACTTAACCCCAATTGCCTCATCCTGGGTCAGCTCCAGTCATCCTGATGAAGATCTGGTCACTGGATTCAGATGGCTCTGGAAGAGAAGTGAGGCTGGTGACCTGCACAGCCCTCCCTCACTCAAAACAAAGTCAAGTGCAAGTCATGTCGTTATTTCTCTGATGGCATGGTCTTCTTTGGCAACAAAGGACAAACACACACATTATGATGCTGTTAAACTATTTCGATGAATATGACTTGATAATGTTTACCACTGAGTCACATGACACTGGGACATGGTTTGAAGTATCTTCTCTACCCCCCCAAGCAGTACCTCTATCTTATACACAAAAGGTGAGGGAAAATGAAATAGCACTTAATGAGTCTTTAATTTTCCCTTTCCACCCTCTGGATTGATGTTTCCAAAAAAAATGGTTTCTAAAAGCTCTATCACCCTGGAAAAATGTGTGAACTAAGTTAGTTTCTGTCTTCAAGTTCTCTATTCTATATTGCCTCCTTCCCCTTCAAAATCTTTCTCACTGGGGTATAAGTATTGATAATAATTTAAAATATCATTCTTTCCAAGGCATCCCTGGAAAAACTTGGAGTAAGCTAGCTACTAAAGAATCAATTCTTTGCCTGTGATAATCTAGAATTCTGGCATTTATCTAGTGTCTTCTATGTGCTAGCATTGTGCTAGGCACTGGAAAGTGGAGAGAATGTAAAATAGGTATAATATAGTTTTACAGTATATTTAAAAGTTTACAGTATTTTTAAGTGATAAGGCCCACACATTAGCAATATGCTACATGGTAAATGAGAAAATAAATTGTATTAGGCACTAAGTATTATCTCAGTTGTTTTCAGTCCTGTCTTATTCTTTGTGACCCCATTTGGGATTTTCATGGAAAAAATACTAGAGTGATTTGGCGTTTTCTTCTATGGAAGAAAAAATGGAGACAAAGTCACTTGCTCAGGGTTACTCAACTAGTAAGTTCCTGAGGTCAGATTTCAACTCAGGAAGATGAGTCTTCCAGACTTGAGGCCTGACACTCTATTCAATGCACCACCCAGCTACCCCACTAAGTATTACAGGCACCTGGAAAGGGGGGTGGATGATTAGTATGAGCTGAATCACACTTCATGGAGAAGCTGGTAATAGAATCAAACCTTAAAGACTAGAATTGAACTGATGAAGAGTTCAGGAGAGAGATTCCCAAGCTCAGGAAGAGCTTGAGTAAAGGCACAGAGACAGTACAGAAAGACCAGGCATGGTTAGATTGGAAGGTTTGTGGTGGCATGAAATAGAAGACAAGATCTGTTACGTAAAGTAGGACCAAATGATTATGGATCAACATGAAGCTTTAGGCTATGAAGAATTACTGCATGGATATGATACCATAGTTACTGTTACCTGATGAAGACCTATTAGCTGAGCTGTACTTTAGGTGTGTGGCTAGGCTAACCTCAATAGTGTCCTGTAACTCTTGGGATCTCTACCTGATAAATAGGTATCATCAAAATGGACTGAGTTTACCTGGGGGGTGAGGAGGGTTCTCAGCCCAACTGGCTGAATAGAAGCTCAAGTTGGAGCCAACTTCTATATTACTAATCAATCAATTGAGCAATCAATAAACATTTCTTAATATCGATTATGTGACAGATGCTGTGTTCTCTCATATCATAACAGGTGAGACAAAAGGAGGGCTGAACCACACCCCTCTGTGGGAGTCACTATAGTGGTGTTAGCCTGGTTTTATGAGGCTGGAGGCTGATCCAGACACACAGCACTCTACATAGGAGGACACCATCTCACTTCTTTATGGAGATATAGAAGGAACTGCCTTGGTATCTGGCCTCAGATGGAACTGTTTTACACTCCCCTCCTGTTAATTACCATGTTACTCTTTCAGGCACTGAGCTTTCTATTGCATAGCCTCTGAGTTTTTTTTTCCTCTTGCCATAGGACATGCTACATTTTCCCATGTCAATTGGTGGACGTACTCTCTTTTGCGATTTCGGAGGCACAGCCCCTACCTTTCCTGTTACTCAGCAGAGTGGAAATTAAAACTGACAGAAGCAATTTTTCCCACAGCAGACCAAGAAAAGGCAGTTGAAAGTGTGATACAATTCCACATTTAGCTGTCTGGGCATCCTTGCATCTTCAGCTCCTGAACATAACCATTCAGAAGGGCAAGAATGAGAGCCCAACCAGAAGCTTCTCTTAGCTTCCTCTGGTTCTTTTCTGGCACAGAAAGTTCCTTAAATTGTGGGTGTTGTAGTTGAGATGGTTAGAGATGAGCTTGAGGCTGTTATCTTGAGTACCTCAGGAGACAGATCAATGGGACTCCAGAAAGAGGACTTTTAGGATACAAACCAGTGTAGGCCAGTAAATAACAGGATTATAAGTTTTTGCTCCAATACTCATATCATGGACTTAGGAGCTCATGGATGGGGAGGACAGTCCCTCCAAGTATGCCAATCTTACCCTACACGTGGCAACTTACCCAATGCTATGCTTGTCTGGGTCCTTCAAAAAACTCACCTCAAAGAGTCCACCCAATGTGCTGGGGACTTTCCTCAAATTCTCTTAATGTAATGAGGATACCAATGGAGCAAACAAGCTATCCATTAGTTATCTTTTTTTCTTTCATGCATTTATAATACACCTTTAAAGATATAACAATTCCAAGACTCACAGTAGTGGTTATTTGGGGAAAACTCCAAGGACTGTGCACACATGTACATGACTAGAATTTATTCATGGAGAATGGATAATTCTGAGAAGGGAGAGGAGGAGAAGGAGAGGTACAAAAAGACAAAGAGACAGAGAGGGAAGGGAGGGGAAGGAGGAGAGAAGGGAAATGAAAAAAAGAGATTGGAGAGAAAGAAAAGAAAAAGGGTGGGAGAAAGAGGAGAGAGAAGAAGAAAGAAAGAGGGGGAGGAAGAGAGAAAAAGAGTGAAACAGAGAGAGAGAGAGAAGTGAGAAGAAGAGAAAGTGAATGCTCATTAATTGAAACTATAAGGGAGGAAACAGAAAAGAAACATGGAGTTTTAGAGCATTCTCCACCTTGAGAAACAAGTAATTTGTTTCCTCCCAAGTACCTCCATCCAGAGGGAATATGAGAACTAGTAAATGCACTGGGAATGTGGTATTGGGAATAGTCTGTTGCTTAAGATAGTTCCTTGCAGACACTATTCCATCCCCTTCCCCACCTTGGTGGCTACACAAAGTGCAAGGTACCAATTAACTGCCCCTCTCCAGTATCCCAAGAGGGAAGCAGCTCTTGGTCCCTGCAGTCAGATGAAATCTCAGCTGTTATTTCACTGTAGGAATTAGCTCCTGTTTCCCATTGAGCATTCCATTTGATCATTCCTCTTTTATGTTCTAATTCATCTTCCTTGATATAGAGAAAACTATTTTTAGCATGCTAGCCTTTGGCTATGCGGTCACTTGAGGAGCACAAGAGGTGGGAAGAGGTCTAGAATGAACACAGTATCTTCTGCAGCCAATCAGAAGGTTTCGTATGGTTAATCAGTAGGAAGCAATGACATAATATCTATGCATGTTCAGAATCAGGGAACAATAACTTTTAATATGCATCGTCACACAATGCCAGGAGGCTCTCGTAGACAAGCAACAGGCAGAGTGCAGCGCACATGTTCCTAAGTGCTGTGTCTTTATTGGCCAGTCCCACCCCCCCAATCTCCTCTTTCCTTCCTTGGCATCCTTCACACAGCATTCCCAGCTAACTTCCTTGTTACTAACATGTTGCCGCTGGCTCACACCCACCATGCACAACTCACTGCTTCCTTTTGGGTGATGCTCCACCTATGACTTATAGTCACATGGCACCAAGAGAATGATAGCATGAAAGGTATGAACCTTAGATTCAGGAGAAGCTTAAAAACAAGCTGGCAAACCAGTCTACTTTCTTCCTACTAATTTTGGGCCCAGCTCATTGTCCATTTTTAATGTCTGTCAAAGATATATAACACATATGTGTATACATATATACACATAACATATAGATCTCAAATATCAGTGGATATGCTCTGATATATAATATATTGTATGATCATAAAAATATATATTGGCAATGCATCTGCTGATATATGTTTATATAATCTATGCTATATATATACATCTATCAGCATATTTCTGCTGATATGAGGTAATGTATTGTCTATCCAGTCATATATTATAGTGTTGATAATAGGTACTGTTGTACAATTTTTTCCCCTTTGTGGATAGACCAAATTCTGTTAAATAATTATGGATCCCATTTAGAGGACTCTGTAATGTCACGTTCTAGCAACAAAGGTGTGCTTTCAAAGAAAATATGAATGGCAACAAGGAAAACAAGAGACTTTGACCAGAACATACACGCACATGTGTTATGTATATATATGTATGTGTGTATATCTGTGTGTGCATATATATATATACATATATATGTGTGTGCGTGTGTGTTTGTGTGTATGTTTGTCCTTCGTTGCCGAAGATGACCATGCCATCAGAGAAATAATGACATGACTTGCACTTGACTTTGTTTTGAGTGAGGGAGGGCTGTGCAGGTCACCAGCTTCACTTCTCTTCCAGAGCCATCTGAATCCAGTGACCAGATCTTCATCAGGATGACTGGAGCTGACCCAGGATGAGGCAATTGGGGTTAAGTGACTTGCCCAAGGTCACACAGCTAGTGAGTGTCAAGTGTCTGAGGTGAGATTTGAACTCACGTCCTCCTGTCTCCTACACTGGTGCTCTATCCACTATACCACTTAGCTGCCCATATATATGTATGTATATACACATACTGAGAAACAGACCTTGATGAAGGTGACACGATTTTGAGGATGCTGAGGAATCAATTCTCAAAGTAATTGAAGGAATAACTTTATGGGTTGTTCCACTGACTGCACAATATGATCTGGATAATACATCCTTTAGCACTTGTTTCTTTCCATGAAAATAGCTAGACCAAACTCTCAAGTGATCGTGGTTCCCATTAAGGGGAAGCTACAATGTTCAGGGGCTTGATGCAGCTGAGTTATCCTCATGAACATCTGGAGGATCTCATCATCCATGACAATGAGAAGTGCTTTTAGTGAACATCCATCTCCCTCTTTTATGCCTCAGTGGATAATAGCAGAAGGTTGTTTCACAAAGTTATCTATCTCATTGCATCTCTCCAGGATTCTGATATGTGTCTAATATATGTTTGGGAGACACCTCGTGGAAGCGTATCTGTCCATTTGCTGCATTGACTAAGATGATCTTTTATGGTCTAGAAACCATAAGCAAAGTGAGATCTTGTGTGTTCTTTGCACCTGAAAAATAATTAAATAAAATCATCATAAAATATTTATTTTTACTTTAAGGCTTGGACAATTTTAAAGTTTGATGACACAGGGATGAAGGATCCTGTGAGCAAAGACTGGAGCTTGCCCCAGTGAGTGAATAGGAAGGGTCCCCATACATGCAGCTGTGGTCATAAGCAGACATCATTAACAAATTCACAGACCAACATTAAAACAAAGGGAAATGAAGAACAGCCCAAAGACCTTTTATTGTGGGAGGTGAGAAGTAGAGTGGGGGGATGTAAATCAGTATGGTTATAGATACTGTGGTTTAGAGGAAAGTGTTAGACTTGAAGTCAAGAAGATCCTAAGTTCAAATCCTTTCTTGGACACTTATTACTGGGTGACTGGGAAAATCACTTTACCTCTCTAGGCCTCAATTTCCTCCTCTGTAAAATGAGGGAAGAAAGTAGACTTATTGACCTCTAAGGTGCTTCCAGTGATAAGCAACACTGAAGTTTTACACAAGCCAGATTTGAGGGGAAAATGGGGTCTCTTCTCTTCAGATCAATAAGGCTGGAGAAGCCAGAAGTACCTTCTTTTGAAAGTTCAAAGTATTTGGTGGTCCACATCCACTCTAAATTATAGCTTACAAGCAAGCCTCCACCACTTTTGCAAATTAATCAGAGGACCAAATTAGTTCAAAGCAAAAGCATTTTCCTAAAAAATGTAGTTTAAAAAACCAGACCATCTCCCCCCACAAACCGTGATATACTTTCCCACAAGTTCATGCAGCAGTGGACAGAGAGATCACATGTGAAGGGCACACTCACAGGGAATTAGTAGGTTGTGCATGATGGGTGTGAGCCAGCTGTAACATAGTCTAGATAGTATCAGCATTATCCCCATTTTGCAGATCAGGATGCTGAGGGACAGAACATTTAAACAATATGTAAGCAACGTGTACACAGGATATGTTTATGCTTAAAGTTCATTAACTCTTTGCTGTCATCCTACTGCTCTCCCTGGATTTTCTTCCCTCTGGGTGCTACATTTTATGGATCTTCCACCCAGATGTTGATGCTCCCTATTTCTCTATCTTGTTCTGTTCTTGATGCTGCTATCTATAGAGCTTCAGCTGAGGCTAAGTTTCTGGTCTTTTAGAAAAGCTGTTTGCAACTCAGTCATCCAAGTAGGGAAACATGGCTTTTCTTTCCATAATGGAAAGGATCTGTCAGTTCCCATAATCTTAGCTTTCAATAGCAAAATTCTTTCGGGAAATTGAACAGGAGTCAGCTAATCAAAGCCCTCAGGCATTTGTCTGTTCTTCCATAGATGTCTCCCAGGCACCTGACTTAGGGTTAGAAATTCCTTGTAATTTCTGTTTAACCACTTATGAGAACTCTATGCCCTCAAAAACCACTCTTTGGGGAGGGGGTGGAAATCTGCCAAAGAAACTCAGCTCTGAAGAGTTGTATAGGTTTAAGGCATAGTTTTAGGTTATAGGTTAAACCATGGTTTTTCCTCAATCCCCAAATTTTCTGGGTCTCTCATGCAAATGAATATGTACAGAAAAGCAAGCATAAAAAAAGTTAGGTAGGTTTTCTCTTCAACAACCCATTGAGGTAGATGGTGTCATTGTTCTCATCATTTCACAGATCAGGATACTGAGGATCAATGAATTTAAACAACTTGGCTGAGGTTATGTAGCTAATAAGTGACACATATCTTTCTCTTCTGACTCCAAGTCAAGAACTCTTCCTAATATGTCACATTGAACATACAAGGAATTGGCGCTAACCCAAAGCCCAAATGGTGTGCCATTAACAAACACAATGAGACGGGGGTGTCATTCTTTCAAATTCTAGGGAGAGGGGAGCTGGAAGGATTGTAGGAGGAAGAGTCTCCATAATCCCAACAGTGTTCAAGCATTTTTAAACTAACCCTTAAAGGTTGGAGTTGTAGAAAAATCAAACAGGTAGAACTCTAACACTTGACCCCAAAGTCTCCACCCCCCACCAAAAGGAGCCTCCCTTTGGTTCACAAACATTTTCTAAAAGATCCAAGAGCAGAGACAGAGGTCTCTAATCAGAGAGACCTCTTGGGAAAGTTCTATCACCATGATGTCCTAGAGCAGGGACTCCCAGCCCAAACTATGTTGCAGGATGGGTCAGCCATCAAATATCCACCAAAGACTGTTCTAGCTCCTGCATCTTCATTACTCCATTCTAAGAGGAGGGACTAAAAGAAGGGGGAAAGGGTGAAGCTTGATATTGGAGAAGCATGATGTGGAGAAGAAATGAGGAGACAAGAGTCAATTGTTGTTCGGATTTTTCTGTATTAAGAAGTTAGAGGTCAGAGACTAAGAGCTAGAGCAACTAGGTGCTGCAGTGGATTGAGCTTAGGGTCTGAAAGACTCATTTCGCTGGGTTTAAATCTGGCCTCAGGCCCTTATTAGTTGTGTGACCTTGGACAAGTCACTTGATCCTGTTTGCTTCAGTTTCCTCATTTGTCAAAAGAGTTAGAAAGGGAAATGGCAAACTACTCCAGTGTCTTTGCCAAGAAATTCCAAATGGGGTCATGAAGAGTCAGACACAACTGAAATATGACTGAACTGAACATGGGCCTTTGGTGCTTCTATGTAAAGAAAAACTTCCTTATGATTTAAGGTGTTCCAAAGTTGAAACAGAATGCCTCAGGAAAACAGTGAGTTCTTCCTCATTAGAAGCTTTCAAGCCAAGTCTGAATAACCCTTTGTCAGGAAGCTGTAGAGGGTATCCTTGTTCAGAGACTGGCTGGATAAGAAAGTCTCCGAGGTTCTTTCCAACTCTGACATTCTGTGATTCCATAGCAAACATTTTGTTCAGACTGGTTAAAATTCTGGGGTTGGAAAATTATGGTGCTAAAGGCACATGAAAAGAATTACATTCCCATAGATTCCTGAACACGGGTGACTGGTTCAGCTGACATCTCTTTGAGCAGAAGTGATGATTTCATAGAAGCCAAAGCTACAGTTCCATTTTCAGGGCACAATAAAATCCTTGGTGTGGCAGGCCTGAGGCAGAGTGGGAAACTGAGCATTGCCCATTGAGAGCTGTGTAGACGATTTTAATCTTGTCACATCTGCAGTCACCAGCCATATTTTGAAGGAGGCTGGAATCCCCAAATATTCTGAGTTACAGAGTCTAGCTACTGATCAGTGTTGGCCTCTCTCTCCCTTAGCTCCAGCTGCATTTCTCCTGCAACATTTGGTTTCTGCTCAAACTTCATCCTTAAGTGTGTTTGGCGGATTTCTTTTTACAATATGCATGACCCACATCAATTTTTCATTCCTCCCATCACTGTGCTTCTTAGGCTGAATTTGAAACATGCTGCCTCTCTCTCCCAATTTTGAGCTCTGATTTGCATGAAGGTGGCCTAAAGTAGGGCAGAAAAGGGGCATCTTCTGCATGACTTTTTTTTTTTTAATTTTTTAATTTTTTTAATGTTTAACAATCACTGCCATACAATTGCGATTTTATCCCTCCCCACCCACCCCCCACTACCTCCCTCCCTCCCCACGACTGCATACAATTCTGTATAGATTCTACATATACTTTCCTATTGAGTATATTTTCACTATAGTCATTCTGCATGACTTTCTTCAGGTGACTCTCACTCAAAAACTCAGAATGACTCCCTATTCCATCAAGTCACATCAGCAAGCATGTGTTAGGCATTTAATTATATGCCAAGAACTAGGTTGAAGGGGACACATTTATATATTTTTCCATTTACTTACAAGTATCAATACTGTATCTCTACTTGAGGACAAATGCTGTTTTTTCTTTTGGTTTTGTATTCTTCATGCACAGCATAGTACCTGATGAATCATAGGAACTTAATAAAGGCTGAGTTAGAATATGCCTCCACATATAGCCTAATTAGAAAGTTAAGACCAGAATAATTAACTAAAATCAATTACTTAGGGTACAATATTTTAAGCTTGGCACCCCTTCCACAGGCTCCTGGATAATGATCGAGGAAGTTAGCTTGTGGGGAGAAAGAAAAGAGTTCCTTTTTAGTGTTAAAAAATATATACCTGAGGCTCAGAGTCATATAGTCAGCCATCAGAGAGTTTACCATTGCCAAAACAAAATACATCCATTATACATCTTATCTCAGCCACACTGAGAGTGAGGAATTGAGGAGGACACTGAATTTACAAACCTGGATAATTAGAAAGATGGTGGACAGAAATGTGGGGATTTAGGAACAAGGTGGGTTTTCAGGCAAAGATAGTGTTTTTTGTGTTTTTTGACAGCTTTTTTATGCTTGGGATGCTTCTAGGATATCCATTTGAAAATGTTCAAGAGTAACTTATTGATATGGGACGAAGTTTGGGAGAGAAACTGGCGTTGGAAATGTAGACTTGGAAGTCATTAGCAGAGAAATGATAATTAAATCTCCAGAAGCTGATAAGGTTGTCATGAGAGCCTTGGGATGGGCCCACAGTTAAGGGGTTTGGGAGATGAGAGGGAGCTAACATACAGGTAAAAAGGGAACCAAGAAAGAGCAGTCTCACACAGGAGAGAGTACCTAGAAGAGGATGGTCAATAGTGTTATGCTTATATTCTTTATCTGTTGTTGTAAGGAAAACACTTAGTATACTTTATGTTGAAGTCTGATAAAAATGTTAAGTGGCACAGGAGTAAAAGGTCAGTTCCTTCCACTAGAGACTTCTCCAGGTAAATATTTATCCATTAATCACTACTCATTGGACTCAGCAAACATATTCTGAGCACCTAGAATATGCCTATAATTGTACTGGTTACTGGAAATGCATGTTAAAAACATAGATCTAACCCTTTCCCTCAAGAATTATAATCAAACTAGAAGAATACTACATGAACTCAAATAAGTGTGATGCAAGGTAATACATGATAGATGCAAAAGGAGGGAAACAGACAAATTTTCTTCTCAAAGAATGTTTTCTCAAAAAAAAATTGAGAAAGGAGCTGGATGCATCATAAAAAGCTTCATGGAGAAGGTAGCATCTTATCTGAAACATGATGCAAGATAAGGAATTAAAAAGGTAGAGATGAAGAATGAATATATTTCAGGCATGCGGAATATTCAATAGATCTATAGATAGACAGACATAGACACATTGATACATAGAATTACACACAGGCATACATATACACATACGTGTATATGTATATATACTGGAGAAGGAAACGGCAAACCATTTTAGTATCTTTGCCAAGAAAACTTCATGGAGAGTACTGGTGTGATAAGGTCCACAGAGTCATGAAGAGTTGGACTGGACTGAACAAATGAATAACAACAAAACATATATGTGTATATAGCAGAATCTCATCTTACATGGAGTATGTCTTACATAGGTAAGACATGGGGATTAGTGTAGAAGACAAAAATTGCATATTCTTCGTTAAAATTGTCCTTGAAAATTGCTTCAATTTGCTACTCCTTCCCATCAGAGTCTGTCCTTTGGTGAGTGGTAGCCATCAGTAGCCACACATTTAAGAATAATGCCTTTTGACCATAAGCTTAATGACTTTTCTGCCTTTGCTAATGTCCTTCCCATTTCAAGTTAGCTAGAAATGCCATTGCTTTCTTATGTCTGTAACAGAGACCCACCCTAACCCCTATTACCTGAAGATCAGATGTTACATTTTACCCCTCCCCCAGGGTTTTCTGATACCTTTAAGGAGAATTAGGGGTGTGTCTAGGCTCTCTACAAATGACTCCAGCCCCCTCCAATGTGGTCCCCCAAAGCCAGTTCCATTTAACTACTTAGCTTTTGCACAGAAGTATTTACTTCAAAAGTATAATAGCAAATATACAAATATAACCCAATATGTGGGAAGCATAATCTGCACCCCCACGCACCTTCTCATCACCTCAGTCTCTGGAGATGAGAAGGGGATCAGGTTCATAGCTTAACTCGGTTCCTATAGAGCAGAGGTATCAAACTTCTGATCATTGAGATGATCAGCAAAGCAATGAGTACAGCCTGAACCAGAATAAAATATAATAGGGCAATATTTAACAAAATAAATAAAAATGCAATAAAACACAGATAATATAAATTTGTGGTTTTCTATCTCAATATGCAGTCTGTAGGTAGCCTTTCTATTTGAATTTGATACCACTACTATAGAGCACAGAAGCAAGTCCCAAATTCTCTTTCCTCCCCTGCCTCAGGCTCTAGTCCCAGGCACCCTGGCTTCTCAGCACTTCTGTGAAAAGCTGGCTGGTTGCACCAGCCCACATTCAATCCTGGCTCCAAGATCATCACATGGCTTGAACTCCCACATCCAGGCGAGATTGCTGCCAGCACCTGAAACCGAGGACAAAAGACAGAACAGAAACAAATGCTCCCAGGCCCATTTCTAGGAACCAGGGTAAAAGAGCGGGAGCAGTGGAAGGGAATCTTTGCTCCCTTAATCAGTTCAACTCGTGGCCTTAAACCTACTAGGATCTTTAGCCTCTGGATGAACACAGGAAAGAGCACCAGGCACCAAGCACAGCAGATAGAGAGGGCTAGGATTAGACTTGTCAGTTTTAAAGACTAAGTCCATTCTGCTTATGCAACCAATTAAAGGAAGTTACTGCCACCCACTCTGTAGAGGGCAGAGTTCTTCCATCTTAGGAGATCAAAGTTACGTTTGTATAAAGCCTAACTCAAGAGACAAACTCATACCCCACATCCAAAATGTCACATTGGGAAGATGGAGCTCTGAGCATAATTCAATGATCACACATGATTCCAGATGGTGGACAGAGAGGTGACAGACAAAATATGAAGAGTAACACACACATCTTTGGGTCAGGGATAATATGGGAATTCATTTTCCTTCATTATATAGATTTGTTTTTGAGGTTTTTCATTTTCTTTTGGGGGGTGGGAATGGGAGGAAAAGGTGGGAAATAGAAGGAATAAATACTTATATAGTACCTCCTGCATGCCAGGAACTGTGCTGTGTTTTATAAATACTAACTTATTTCCCCCTCATAACCATCCTGAGAAGTAGGTGTTGTTATTTATCTCCACTTTACATCTGAGGCAACTGAGGTAAACAAAAATTAAGTGGCCTGCCCAGAGTCACCCATTTAGTAAGGGTCTGAGGTTGAATTTTAGCTCAGGTCCTTCTGACTCCAGGCCTGATCCTCTATCCACTGTGTTACCTAGCCTCTTGAAAAATAAATATGCATTAACTAGAAAAAAAAATAAAAATGATTTTTAAAAGAGTTGAGCAAAGGCTTAAGCTGTCTTTCCAACCCAGGCAGTTTACATCTGTTCCTACTAAAAAGAAGCAGCACTACAGATCTGTCCTGGTGAGGGGGACCCGGCTTTTCAGAGCTGAGGTTTGGCATTGTGCCTCTCCACTCTCACCCTCAATCACAAACGCTCCAGCCCATACTGGAGGAACAGGAGGCATCTATACTATCCTTGTTCCCATAGGAAATCTCATGGAACCACTCTTCCGGCATGATCCAGAATATAAACATATCCAGAAATCAGACCTTTGGGAAAAGGTGGTTAAGAAAAAGTAAGAAGTGAATGAACCAGAAACCTGTACAGCTCCTACAATTTGGATGAAAGAGCTGGATTTCAATGCAATCCAATGCAATAAACACTTCCTCAGTATGTGCTATGGGCCAGGTACTGTGGATGAGCACTGGAGATACAATTAATAAAAAGAGAAAGAGTCCTTGACTGAAAGGAGCTTACAGTCTAAAGAGAAGAGACAATATATAAAAGGAGGTAGGGAGGTAGGAAAGCCAGATGAGGGGAAAAGAGGCAATGTCCAGTGTGGGATTATCTTGTTCCATGGAGTTGAAACTAGGAAGGGCAGCAGATGACAAGTGGAATGAATTGAGAACCTGGTTTCTGCCTTCAGTAAAGGAAGGCATTGGGAGGAGTTCAGTACTCAGCTCTCTGGTCTTCCAGTCAGAGGGGAGAGGAGACTGAGGCAGGAGTTGTCAATCAGGGTTTGAGTTAGCAGCATTGTGGTGAGATTAGAAGTGATGAGTTCATGCCAGGAGGGGCATCTTGTCATAGGGTAGAAACCAAGCAGAGCAACAGATGCAAAGGGGAGTTCCAGGATGCAACCCCTAGAGCTGACTTGCTTAGCTCCTCTCAGCTCTCCTACAGGCTCCAACTGGAGGAAGCAGTTGGGGAGAGGAGTGGTGCCCATTGTGCTGACAGGCCAAGGGAGCTGTCACTCTAGGTGAGTGTCATACTTGAATGAACCTACATTAAATGTGTGCATGAGGAGATAGCACTGTTGAAGCGAGAGACATTTAGATCATGTTCAAGGGAACAGCCAGCAGTCCAGTCTGGTTGGAATCTAGAGTGTATGAAGGTAAGTAAATGACATAAAGCAGAAAATGAAGGTTAGACCCAAGTTGTAGAGCCTTCAAATGCCATTCTAAGGAATCTACATTTTATTTGTAGACAACTAGGAGTTTCGAAGGTTTGTGAGCAAGGGAGTCACATGATCTGACCTTTGAATCTAAAAAGATTATATTATCATTTATGTGAATGATGGATTGTAAAGGGAAGAAACTAGAGGTGAAGAGGTCATTTAAGAGGCTATTATAATAGCCCAAGTTATAGTGAAAGGTGATGTGTCTACCCTTGGATGGTGGTAGTAGAAAGATAATTTCAAAATGCTCTGAAGATAGAACTTGCCAACTTGCATAGGACTTGTCAACTAATTACATAGGTGAGTTGAAGAAGAAAGAATAAAAAAATGAAACTGATATTTTTAGCCCGAGTGACTAGAAGACTGGTAGTACCATCAGAAAAAAGGGCAGTTAGAAGAAAAGGTGGATTTGAGAAAAAGATGATGCAATCCATTTTAGATATGGGGCATTTGAGCTTTCAGCAAGATATCTAGACAGAAACATCCATCAAGTCAGATAGAGATACAAGAAGGAAATTCAAGAGAAATTGGGACCAAATAGATAGATGTGGGGATCATTTGCAAAGAAATGATAATTTGAACCTTCAGAGCAGATGAAGTCAACAGCGGATAAAGGGTAGGGAGAGAACTGAAGAGGGCCAAGGACAGAGCAGTAGATAAGAATTATCCCTAGGGAGGAGGAACAGAATAGAGGACTAGCAAAGAAGACTGAGATGAAATGGTCAGGAATGGTCTCCCAAGGAGGAGCAGCAGGAGGTAACACTGATATGGACACCAAGGGAGAAGAATAGACAACAGGTCAGTGCAGTCAATGAGTTCCCTACGCTTTCATATCTGTCCCTTTGGATAGATCCCTTCTGTCTTTTCAGAAATATTTGTATTTCTATCATAGGAGTTTCATTCTTGAAACTATCCCATCTCTTTCTGGGCTGACTTTCCCTACAAAAATATAAACCATGGGATTCTGCTTTCTTTGAACTCTAAAATCTTCCTTCCCAAAGTCTATTGAATAACTCAATGCCCCCAAATTCTAATCTGAAGTGATCACTTCCTCCCAATGTTACCATCATTTCTACTTTAGCCACTACTTCTCCCCTACTCCTCAGAATCAAGTCCGGTCTAGAACCTCTTGGTTCAAGTGCTATCTGTAGCATACTGGCTGCACATATCACTTAACTTGTCAGCACCCCCAGACAACTTTCCAAGATTAAAAATTGCAGAGATGTTAATCTGCATTGAAGATGCCTATACCAATTGATAATGTTTAATATAAAATTTTGGAATAATCTCTTTGTTCTCTCTGAAGCAAACTCAGAGAATGCTTCTTCCTATGTCAGCAAAAGCCAGCCAGGGCTGATTTAACATTCCTTAAGAGACTTTTAACCTAAGACACTATCTTGAATAACGGGACGTTTTCCATACTATGTTATGGCATATTAATGGTAAAGAAAAATAGAATTGAATTGAAAAATAGAATTCAATTGAAACTTTGTTTACCCTTTCCTGTGTCAGCTATTTCGAGTATCTGTTTAGGGCAGGAAGCCTGGTGGGATTTTCTTATTGTATGTCACAGAGACATATGTTTACACAGCCTGGAATCGCAAGGCCCAACTGACATTGCTTTGTTAATTGTCTTGTCTTACTAAATTTATGATTTGTTCAACTAGGAAAGTTCCTTTCTCACAGCAAAATGTATATAAGCCAGAAGATTTCTGCACTGGGTAGCCAGAACATTTCTAGCTCCATAATGCATTATGTTACCGTTGTCTTTAATAGGGAATTGATTAATTAATTAATTAAATCATAAAATGTATGCATTTAGCCCTTTGCCTTTTCTTTCAAAGTTTTCAGGTCAACACAATAAAACACAGGTCCCTTCAGAAAAAATAAATGACCACCTCTATAAAAGTGGATATGTGTATAAAAATGGGAGCAAGGGAGCAAAGAGTAATGTACTTTTCCTGAGCCTCAGCACCAAACCATCTAAGGAGCACCTTAACCACACTCATAATCTTTGCACTGAGCCCCAGGTTTTTTCTTTAAATTCCCAGTTGAGGAGTCAAAGAGACTGATCTATATCATTGGTTACCATTGAATGCAACCATAGCTTCCTTCAGTCCTATAAAATGTGAGTTGCCAGGCACAAGATAAAACAGAGGAGGCCATTCCCACTATAAAATTGAGGAAGGCAATCCCCCAGGATGGTGATGTGCCGTAGGGCTAAGTACTTCTTACTTACAAAGATTAGGATTTGAAACAGAATAAGAAGGTAATAGAATGCCTTCATTCAATTCAATTCAATAAACATTTATTAAGTTCTTATTATGCACAAAACTCTGGGGATACAAAGAGGGAAATAGTCCTTGTCATCTCTGAATGTTTATCCCTAGCAAGTTGGGAAACACAAACACAAATAGCTGTTATACAAGGTGGCATAACTGTGACCAAAGAAGAGACACAAAGTGCCCTCTGATCTTTGGGGAGGGAGAGAACATTAACACTTGGGAGGATCAGGGCAGACTTCATACCTGAAAGGGGCTTTGAAGTAAAAAAAAATATCTGAAAGGCAGAAGTGAGAAAAGAATTCATACATGCCAAGCATGTTGGGGAGGGGGAAGAGAATCAGGAGGGGGGGAAGTTAGTATGGATTATGGAGCCTGAAACTGGAACATAGAGTTGTAGAAACAACAAGAGGTCTAGTCTGGAAAGAACATAGAAGACTATGGGAGGGGAGGGTAAGAGGGGGGCAGTAAGAGTTTGCTTGAAGCAGATTGTGAAGGGTCTTAAATCCTATGAGGAGGAATCTGAATTTTATTCTAGAAGCAAAAGAGAGCCATTGAAAGGTTTGGGGATTTGCTTGGTTTTTGGTTTTTTGTTGTTATTCTTTAAAGGGGATACGGTAGGGAGAAGATGAGTGAATGGTCTGATCTATGTCTTAGGAAGCTTATTTTGATAGCTGTTAGGAGGGACAATAGGAAAACAGTCCAGATCCTATCATATTGATAGACAAAGGGTCAAAAGATATGGATAATTTCATTCTTTTCAGAAGAATCTGAGTTGTTTTTTCAGTCAGTCCACCTCTTTGTGACCCCATTTGGGGTTTTAATGACAAAAATTCTAGAGGGGTTTGCCATTTCCTTCTCTAATTCATTTTTACAGATGAGGAAACTGAGACAAATGGGATTAAGTGACTTGCCCAGATTCACAGAGCTGTCTGAGGCCAGATTTTAATTCACAAAATTGAATCTTCCTGACTACAGGCCTAGAACTCTATCCACCATGCCATCTAACAGCTCTGTTTCAGAAGAAAAATATAAATTATTAACAAACATCTGAGAAAACATTCAAAATCAATAGTAATCATAGAAATGCAAAGATTAAAACAAGCCTGAGGTACTGATTCATATTCACCCAGATGGTAACAGATGGAAAAACTCTATTGTAGGAACTGTGAGTAGACAGGTATTGTAATTTACTGCTATTGGAACTTTGCATTAATCCTCCTTTCTGGAAAAGAATTCAGAATTATGCAAGAAATGTTACTAAATTGTTCATATCCTTTAACTCAGAGATTCTAATAATGGGACTGTTTCCCAGGAAGGTTATTGATAGCAAAAAAGCAAAATGAAAAAGTTCACAGAAACATTCTTTTCAATGACAAAAGTTGGAAACAAAATATATACTCAACTTATATTGAATAAACATATATTGACAAGTGACCATATGTGAATGAAACGAAAAACTACCACATCATAAGAATTGGCATAATTCAGAGTAATAATGGAAGACCTAGATGAAATGATGTAGACTAAAGAAAACAAAGCCAGCAGAATTTGCAAAGACTGTAATGATGTAAAGAACCTCAACTTGGAGGAAATATATAATCTGATCAATTATAAAAGTCAATAGTTGTAGTAATAGTAGTAATTGTAGTAGTAGTAGTAGTAGTAGTAGTAGTAGTAGTAGTAGTAGTAGTAGTAGTAGTAGCAGTAGCAGTAATAGTATATGCCATCAAAGTTAAAAGATACCATCCCCCTTCTATTAATAGTAGATAAACTGTGTTCAAGGCAAGTACCTTGTAAGGGTATTTATTTACATGTTTATTGGGGAAGTGTCTGTTATATCAAAACAAAATTACCATTTTAAAAAGAGATTATTATGACAGTCCAAGTTGGAGGTAAGAAGAGTCTGAACAAAGATGGTGGCTACTTGAATAGATGAAATGTGATAAATAGTAATGCTTCTGTGGAGATAGAATCAAGAAAACTTTACATATAATTAGATTGAGAAGTGAGGGAGAGAAAAGAATCAAAGATGATTCTGAGGGCATAACACTGAGTGACTGGGAGGATGATAGTGCCCTCAACAGTAACAGGGAAAATTGAAGAACTGGGTTCATGGACGAAGACGCTGAGTTCATTCAGTTTTAAACATACTGAGTTGGACCTACCAATAGTATAGCATCCAAATTTCTAAAGAATTTAAACAAGTTACAGGAAGAAATACAGTGAAACTATATTAGTGGGGGACTTCAACCTCGCCCTCTCTGAACTAGATAAATCTAAACACAAAATAAACAAGAAAGAAGTTAAGGAGATGAATAAGATTTTAGAAAAGTTAGATAGTAGACCGCTGGAGAAAATTGAGTGAAGATAGAAAGAAACATACCATTCTCAGTGGTACATGGCACCTACTCCCAAATTGACCATATACTAGGTCATAAAACCTCACAATCCAATGTAGAAAGGCAGAAATATTGAATGCATCCTTTTCTAATCACGATACAATAAAAATTATATGTAATAAAGGGTCATGAAAAGATAGGCTAAAAGTTAATTGGAAGCTAAATACTCTGATCCTAAAGCAGTGGGTCAAGAAACAAATCATAGAAACAATCAATAAATTCATACAAGAGAATGACAGTAATGAGACAACATACCAATACTTAAGGAATGCAGCAAAAAAGTGGTTCTTGAAAAATCTAAGAATTTATATCTCTAAATATTTACATGACTAAAATAGAGAAAGAGATCAATGAACCAGGCATGCAATTAAAAAGGCTAGAAAAAGAACAAATTTAAAATCCCCAATTACATACCAAATTAGAAATACTAAAAACCAAAGGACAGATTAATGAAAATGAAATTAAGAAGACTATTGAACTAATAAATAAAATGAAGAGCTGGTTTTATGGGTGAAAAAGAACCCAGTAAAGTAGATAACCTTTGGTTAATTTGATTAAGAAAGAAAGAAAGAAGAAAACCAAATTACCAGCATCAAAAATGAAAAGGGCGAATTCACCACCAATGAAGAGGAAATTAACACAATAATTAGGAACTATTTTGCCCAACTGTATACCAATAAGTTTGACAATCTTAGTGAAATGGATGAATATTTACAAAAATATAAGTAGTGCAGATTAATGGAAGAGGAAATAAAATACTTAAATAAACCCATTTCAGAAAAAGAAATTGAAGAAACCATCAATGAACTCCCAAGGAAAAAGTCTCCAGGGCCAGATGGATTTCAAAGTGAATTCGACTAAACATTTAAAGAACAATTAATTCAAATATTATATGGACCATTTGGGAAAAGAGGCAAAGAAGGAGTCCTGTCAAATTCTTTTTATGATACAAATATACTACTGATACCTAAACCCGGAAGAGTAAAAACAGAGAAAGAAAATTATAGACCAATTTCCCTAATGAATATAAATGCAAAAATTTTAAATAAAATATTAACAAAAAGATTGCAGCTATTTATCATGAGAAGAATACACTATGATCACGTAGGATTTATACCAGGAATGCAGGGCTGGTTCAATATAGGAAAACTATCTGCATAATTGACCATATCAACAATAAAACTAACAGAAACCACACAATTATCTCAATAGATGCAGAAAGAGCTTTTGAAAATATAGAACACCTACTCCCATTAAAAACACTAGAGAGCATAGGAATAAATAGAGTCTTCCTTAAAATGATAAGTAACATCTACCTAAAACCATTTGCAAGCATTATAAGTAACGGAGATAAGCTAGAAGCACTTCCAAAAAGATGGGGGTGTGAAACAAGGATGTCCATTATCAACACTGTTATTCAATATGGTATTAGAAATGTCAGTCAGCAATAAGAAAAGAAAAAGAAAGTAAAGGAATTAGAATAGGCAACAAAGAAACAAAGCTATCACTCTTTGCAGATGATATGTTTATTTACTTAGAGAATCCTAGAGAATCAAGTTAAAAATTAATTGAAATAATGAACAACTTTAGCACTTTAGGAAAGGTTCAGGTTACAAAATAAACCCACATAAATCATTGCCATTTCTATATATTACTAACAAAGCCCAACAGCAAGAGAAAGAAAGAGAAATTCCATTTAAAGTTACTTCAAACATCATAAAATATTTTGGAGTCTACCTGCCAAAACAAACTCAAGAACCATATGAACACAATTATAAAACACTTTTCACACAAATAAAGTCAGATCTAAATAATTGGAAAAACATCAGTTGGTCCTGAGTAGGCCAATCAAATATAATAAAAATGACAATCTATCTAAATTAATTTACTTATTCAGTGTCAATCAAACTACTAAAAAATCATTTTACAGAGCTATAAAAAATAACGAAATTCATCTGGAAGAACAAAAGGTCCAGAATATCAAGGGAATTAATGGAAAGAAATTCTAGGGAAGGTGGCCTAGCCAGACCCAGCTTAAATTGTGTTATAATGCAGCAATCATCAAAACTATGTGGTACTGGCTAAGAAATAGAGTGGTGGATAAGTAGAATAAGTTAGGTACACAAGACACAGTAGTCAATGACTACGGTAATCTTCTACTTGATAAACCCAAAGACTCCAGCTTCAGGGAAAAGAACTCACTATTTGACAAAAACTGTTGGGAAAACTGAAAAATAGTATGACAGAGACTAGGCACAGGTCAACATCTTATTCTGTATACCAAAATAAAGTCAAAATGGGTACACAATTTAAATATAAAGACTGATACACTAAGCAAATGGGAGAACAATGAATAGTTTACCTATCAGATTAATGGAGAAAGGAAGAATTTATGACCAAACAAGAGAGAGAGAACATTATGAAATGCAAAATGGATAATTTGGATTAATTAAATTGAAAAAAATTGCACAAACAAAGCCAATGCAACCAAGATTAGGAGGGAAGCAGAAAACTGGGACAGAAGTTTTACAACTAGTGTCTATAATAAAGGCCTCATTTCTAAAATATTTAGAGAACTGAGTCAAATTTATAAGAATACAAGTCATTCCCTAATTGATAAATGGTCAAAGGAAATGAACAGGCAGTTTTCAAAGGAAGAAATTAAAGCTATCTATAGTCATATGAAAATATGTTCTAAATCACTACTGATTATAGAAATACAAATGGAAACAACTCTTAGGTATCACATCACACCTATCACATTGGGTAACATGATAAAACAGAAAAATGATAAATGTTGGAAAAAATGTGAGGAAATTGGGACACTAATACATTACTGGTGGAGTTGTGAACTGATCCAACCATTCTGGAGAGTAATTGGAACTATGCCTGAAGGGCTATAAAAATGTGCATATCCTTTGACCCACAATACCACTTCGAGGGCTGTATGCCAAAGAGATCATACAAGTGGGAAAAAGATATACATGTACAAAAACATTTATAGCAGCTCTTTTTGTGGTGGTCAAGAATTGGAAATTGAGGGCATGCCCATCAGGTATGTATGGCTGAACAAGTTGTGGTATATGAATGAAACTGAAAACTATGGTGGTATAAAAAATGATGAGCAGGCAGACTTCAGAAAAATCTGGAAAGAGTTGAATAAAGTGTTGCTGAGCAAATGAGCAGAATGAGGAGAACATTGTACACAGTAACAGTCACAACTGTGATTAACTTTATAGACTTATCTGTTCTTAGCAATAGAAGGATCCAAGACAACTCCAAAAGACTCGTGATTGAAAATGCTGTCCATATCCAGAAAAAGAACTATGGAATCTGAAGGCAGATTGAAGCATACTATTTATTCTCTCTTTTTTTTTTGTTTCTTCATTCCCATGGTTTCTCCCATTGCCTCTAATTCTTCTTTACAACATGACCAATGTGAAAATAAGATCAATATGAATATATAGGTGGAGACTATACCAAATTATATGCCATTTTGGGGTAGGGGAGAGGAGAGATGAGGAGAAAATCTGGAACTCAAAATCTTATGGAAGTGAATGAGGACAAATAAATAAATATTTTAAAAAGAGAGAGACAAGAGAGGCCCCTCCTGTGCTAAAGGAATGAAAAAAATGGATATTTAATCTGCAAAAGAGGAAGGGAAAATAAGATAGAGAAATTTAAGAATAGTGTCACAGAAGCGAAAGAAAAAGAAAAGATCCAGGAGGAAGGGGTGGTAAATAGTTTGGAAAGCTGTAGAGATATAAAAAAGGATTTGATCTAGAAAAAGACCATTGGCATTTAATAGATCGTTGGCAACTTTTAAGACAGAGGACATTGTAACTATAAAGATGGGGTCAGAAATCAGATTGCAAGTGGGTGATGAGGAAATAGAGGCCATGAACATGGTCAACTGTTTCTAAGAATTTGGTAGAGAAAAAGGGTCAAAGAAACAAGACAATAATTTGTGGATATGCAAAGTCAAGGGAACCTTTTTTAAGGATATGGTAGGACCTGAAAATATTCACAGATACCAGGAAAAAAGCAGCACATAGTAGGAAGGGGAGACTGAAGATGAGGAGAAAGAGAGAAACTCCATTGTGAGTTTATAGGAAATATGCAAATGCAGGAAAGCAAATAAGATCTATTGGGGAAAACCCACCAAGTTCAAAACTCTTCCCTAGTTTAGTCATTACCTTTCATGTACCAGTCTTCTGATCTGCAAGACAAGTACCTTTTCCCTTTTGGTTAGTCTTGTCATAAGGTTATTTAAAACAAATTTCAAATCTTTCTCATTCTCCTTTCTCCAGATTGATATGGTAAAATTTCAAGCATACATTAATATGATGGACAACACAATAGACGTGACTGGAAGAGTTCCAGCAATAAGTCTAGATGATAATTTAACAGCATTTCTGATCAGGAAAAAGGTCAGATTTGATGACCTACAAGATGCCATCTTTTCTGTATAAAAATGTTTGCAGCAGCTCATTTTGTATTGGCAAAGAATTGCAAACTGGGGAAGTATCTTATCAATTGAAAACTGGCTGTACCAGTTATGGCATATGAATAATAGGATGCTATTGTGCTGTAAAAATGATGAAGGGAATGGTTTCAGGAAAACCTGGGATGACTTGTATGAACCCAGTGCAGAGTGAAGTGAGCAGAACCAGGAGAACAAGAAATACAAAACAGCAATACGGTAAAGAGAAACAATTTTGAAAGGCAGAGGTCTTCTGATCAATGTAATGACCAACTAAAAATCCAGGAGACTCCGGATGAAACATGCTACCCACCTCCTAATAGTAAGGTGTGAACTGAGCTTTTAGTGAGACTTTTTTTTAACATGACTGATAGAGCAATTTATTTTGTTTAACTATAGATGTTTGTGGCAGGGATCCTACTTTTCCGTCTCAATAGAGGAAAGGAAAAAGCAGAGATTCTTGTCAATTAAAAATAAAATTTAATATTTAAACAGATTCTATTAGCCTAACAGAAAGTATGGTATAATGGTATCAAATGAGATATTGGTTAAAAAAAACACTTTTCCAATCTTAAAGAGCTATTAAATACTAGCTATTAGCTAGTATTGTGACCGCTAAGTGGTATAGTAGCTAGAGTGCCGGGCCTGGAGTCAGGAAAACATCTGACTTCAAATTTGGCCTCAGACGCTAGCTGTGTGACATAGGCCAAGTCATTTAATTCTATTTGCATCCATAAAATGATCTGGAGAAGGAAATGACAAACTACTCCAGTATTTTTGCAAAAAAAAAAAAAAACCCAAATGGGGTCACAAATTAGCTGATATTATTAGCTGGACAAATTAGCTGATATTATTAGAGGAAAGAGCACTAGGCACTAGGAAACCTAAATTCTAGTCCTGACTTTGATACTAACTACCTTTATGACCTTTAGCATGTCATTTTCCCTTCTATTCTCTGGGTCTCAGTTTCTTCCTCAGTAAAATAAGGAAGTTGGACAAAGTGACCTTTTATATCGTTTCCATATCTAACATTTCATTACACCAAACACCCCAAGAATCTGTGATTTTGACATTGTGTTAAACTCCTCAGTGCAGATCACAATCCACCTATGGAAAGAAAATCATAGGGAGTCTTTCAAAGTATACAGAGTTCAAACAGCTAGTAAAGCAAAGGTACGGGGAGAGTCTTCTCTGGCTCTTTCTCTTTTTCCCACACCTCCACAGGAGAACATTCTTTCAATATATATTTCCTAACGAGTCAGTCAACAAACATTTATTATTTGGCTAGTATGTGTCAGGCACTGTGCTAAATGCTGAAGCAGAATTAACATTTTCTCCATCCATCACTTTCTTAAATCTAGATGATGAACAAAATAACAAAAAAAGCCCTGATTTGTAGCATTTGTTGAACTGAATCTTGTGAGTCAATGTACGTTGGCTTTAGAACACCTTTATTGTATTAGAAATTAAAACTGATAATTTCATGCTACTTACTTACTCATTTTTTAAATAACAATAATAAACTCATTACATGTTAACAAAATAATATCTTTATGAAAAATAATTATATTTTCCAAAGCAAAAATAATTTAGTGAGAATAGCATTGTTTTTTTTAATCTTTATTGTCTGGCTTAATAAAATCAGCTGGATTCTCATGCCAGTTTTTGCATTTAATGTGTTCCAAAATGTTATTCTGGTTGAAGTATATGAAGGAAATCCAGCTTCACACAGATACATAGCAGGAAAAGGAAGGAGAATTTAACTAGACAGGTAATGTATTAATATTATTATGAAAACAGCTTTGACTTACCAGACCCTTAGATATGGTCTCAGGGACCCCTAGGGTTCATAGACCACACTTGAATAACCATTGAGTCAGAGCATAGAGTAGATGAAATGAAGCAACGTACAATAAGCCTGGAGAGGGCAGTTGGGGCCAGTTTGTGGAGGATTTTAAATGCCAAACAGCAGAGCTTGTATTTGAGCCTAGAAAAAACAAGAAGCTACTGAAATATTTTGTATGTGAGAGTGTCATGGACAGAATATTGCTTTGGGAATATCAGCTTAGTAGCTGTGTAGAAGATTAATTAGAGAAGAGAAACACTAGAACAGGGATGGGGAACCTGCATCCTGGAGGCCACAGGTTACCCACCCTTCGACTAAAGGCAAGAAGGCCAATTATTGCCAGGGTCCAAGCAAGAGGTGATGGGGATCTGAATTGAGGTAATAACTGTGTAAGGAGAGAGTTGGGGGTAAGTGGAGAGATATTGTGGTGTTAAAACAAAATCTTTCTACTCTAAACAACTGGGTCTCAGGGGCATGTACCCTTTCCTGCATAATCATATATTCTGTATAATCATCTGCATCCTTCCCTCTAACTATGGATGTCTCCCAAAGGTAGATAACTTGATAATGGAGAGAGTGTGTAGTATGAGAAAGAGTAGAGAATGAATTCAAGGTTGTGAATTTGGGCAACCAAAAGAATAGTGGTGCCCTCAATAGAAACAGAGAAGTTAGAAAGACAAGTAGATTTGCCAGGGATGCTAATGAGTTCTGTTCTGGACATGATGAGTTTGAGATGCCTATGGAAAATCCATCCAGAAATGTCCAAGAGGCATTTGGTAAAGAGGGTCTGCAACTCAGAACACAAAGTAGGCTTTAATGTATATATCTGAGTCATCTGCACAGAGACAATAATTGAGGCCCCCGAGAACTGTTGAGATCATTAAGACAGCAGGTGTAACTAGAGAAAATAAGAAAGTATAGGACAGACCTTTGGAAGATATCCATAGTGAGAGGGAAGGACACAGATGATTATTCAGAAAAGGGTATGAGTCATTGGGCACATGCCCCTGAGACCCAGTTGTTTAGGGTAGAAAGAGTTTCTATAATTAAGACTTTTAAGAAGACAATCACAATAATAGCATTTCTATAATGCTTTAATGTTTACAAAATGTTTTTAAAATGTTATCTCAGTTTCTCTTCACAACCTACTTGGGAGGTAAGTGCTAAGGAAAGTGCTGTGAGAAGTCAAGGGACTTGCCCAGGGTCCCCAGAGTGTGTAAATGTCTCAGGCTGGTTTTGAGCTCAGGTCTTCCTGACTCCAGGTCCAGTGCTTTATCCATTGCACCAGTGTATACAGGTCACAAAATTATACGTATGAAGTGGAAATGAAGACTTTTTGGCTTGATTTCCAGATGTTTTTGCTTAGAAGACAAATCTTGGGGACCTCCGATAATCTGGATTCTTTTGGTTCAGTCCCCTGAACTTATCCTTACCAGCCTAGGTCTTTTTCATACTCTACTTCCCAAGCAGTCTTGTTTCTTCTCCCAGTTTCAATTCTTCTGCTACTATTTTAAGCTTGAGTTGCATGTTAGTTTGTTCTCTCTATCTCTGTCTTTGCCTATCTGTCCATCTCTCTCTCTCTCCCCCTTTCTCTGCCTCCCTCTGTCTATCTTCCTCCCTCCCTCCTACCCTTTCTACTTCCTCTCTCCCTTTTTCCTTCTCTCTCTCGCTCTCCTTCTTCATTTGCCCCTTCCTCCCTATTCCCAGAGAAACAAAAAACATCAAATCTGATTATTGTTCATATGATTATAGCATTTTAAAAAATTATGATATGATCTAGCCTAACCCCTTCTTTCTACAAATAAGAAAATTGAGACCCAGGTAGGTTACATGACTGGCCTGAAGTCACAAAGGTAGTAAGCAACTGAGCCAAGTCAAACTCTAGTCCTTTGGTTCCAAATCCAGTGCATATTCCACAATATTCTGTTCTACTTCCAGTTATTTGGGTAACATGATTTTCTCTAGCTATAATTCTACCAGGATTCTGACTCCAACAACTTCATTGGTTTCCTGTTCTTAGATCAATTTTCTTTTCAAGATTCTACTAAGTCTCGGCTCCAGCTATTTACTGGCTCTTCCTCCATTTTCACAGTGAGTTGGCTTTGACCAACAGTCTTATTTTCTCTTTGCTTCCTGATTCATTCCCCAACCCCCACAACTGGGGGAAACTTTCTTTCACTTATCACTTTCTCCTCCTTGATCTCTTATCCACTTGCAAACACAGAATCATAGACTTTGAAGGGACCCCAAAAGTTACTTTGTCCAGTCAGTGGCTATAGCAAGAATCCCTTCTACAATATCTCCAACAAAATCAGGAAATTCCTCTTAAAGATGTTCAGAGATGGGGAGCTCGTTACTTAGCCAGGCTTTTACTTTGAATTAACATTGGATATACATAAATTTGTTGGCTACCTTCTACAGCAAATGGGAATAAATGTGATATACGAACCTTAATGGGAAGAGAAGTCCTCATAATTACATCCAAGATAAGGAAGAAACTATCTATATGATCAAAAGAAACCAGGAGAAAACCATAGTGTATATCACCATTCTTAAGACATCTGAGTGTCTGAAGGAATGTTATGTGGATTTTTCTTATCTCTGATACATTCTGCCTTAAGAAACTGCGTACCTGGTTTTCTGCATATTGGAAATAAGAAAGTCAACTTTCCGGCATCATAAAATCCCAAGATTGAAACAGACCCAAAGGAGTCATTTTTGTACCTTGCCCTGCCTCTAGATAGAAACTCTAAAGAGCACATAGAGCCAAAGATTCCATCATCTCCCTTCGTTGCTTCATCCCAGTTTCTTGTATATTCTAAGTCTTAACAAACCCCAATCTCCTCTTGCATTACTGACAGTGATGGGGCTGTTCCTGCCTGGATGCACCTAATAAAAATAATTAAAAACAACAGAATCCAGACTGGTCTGAGCCACTTTCTTATCAGTTGTGTTCTGCCATCTAGGGCCATTGCATGCATCTGACAGCAGCAAGAATTCTATAGCCCCAAATTAAATAAAATTTATCCTAATGCTGATCAGGGATTAATGGTTTTGCTCATTGGGGTGCTATCTCTTGGCATCAACCACCATATTGGTGGGCCCTGCCAGAGCCTTGGCATCAGCCAGATTGCTGATTGTTGGGCATATTAACAGGAGCTCCCCTCATATCCAAGGATCTTAAAAACTGCAAGTAGATTAAGACAAAAATGTTCCTATCAGCACATCACAGTGACACTTCCTGGAGCTCCATTTTATTTTACTTAAAAGAAATCTAAGAGATGCCTTCTTAAGTCTAGCCAGTCCCTGTGGGAGTCCTACTTCAAATTAAACCCCCAGCCATGACTGATATTAACTCATGTTGGATCAGTGTTCAGCAGAAAGATGAAGAGAGGCTTTTCCCTATTATCTTAGAAATAATAAATTAGTTCTCTGAGAGATCCGTCCACCTTCATGAATTGTTTTTTAAAGGTAGAAGGAAGCTGAGAAGCTTTCTAGTCAAACTGTCATTTTGTAGTAGAATGTAAGCTCTTTGAAGTCAGGAACTATTAAAAAAATAAAAACGAAAAACTTTGCATACTCACAGTCTGGCATAATACCTTGGAGTAGTTAATAAATACTTTTTAAATTTAATTAAATCTACAGAAGAGAAAATTGAGGCCCTGAGAGGAAAAACTGACTTGTTCAAGGTTACATAGGTACTACTTTTGACAGAGCTGAAACTAAGTAGTACCTACTTCCTAGAACCTAGGAACCTATTTTCCCAATTTCTACTCCAGGGCTGAAACCAGCAATTTCAATTTGCCAAGACTTTCAATTTGTGGTGCATTGAGACTGATCTATGTATGATTCCCTGTGCCCTAACCCAGCACCCGCTTGTCTTCCACTAGCTCGTGGGGATCCTTCCACTCACATATGTTGTAAAAATCTAATTGTTATTCGTTAAATGTCCATATTACTTTTCCATATGACTTGTTAATAGTGCACAGAAGAATTTCAACGGTGCAACTCTAATTTTAAAAATGCTATTACCAGGGATGTAACACTGACGACACTTGCTGCTGATAACTCTCTGGCTGCCGTTTGCATTTTAAGCTTTGCTATTTCTGACCAACAGCGATAAGATGCTGCTTCAGAGGGGAGTCAAGTGCAGTTCTCTGGTGCCAGAATCAGTCTCTGTCCCTTGAATGGCCCGTGGCTGTGAGGGTAAATGTTTTGTATCGAGAAGATTATGGCAGCTGCATAATTGGCCAGAGAAACTCTGCTGCAAAATTTAATACAATGGAGAAGGGAATATTTTGGGCTTATTGATGTTGAGTCATTGGCACAGGCTGAAGCCTAAAGCTCATGCAGGTGCCATGCAAGATAGATGTGCCCCTGAGATGCCCACTCTATGATAGAAGCAGATGAATAAAGGCAGTTCTGAGACCAACAGAATTAGCTTTGTATAGCTTCTTTTAATAAGGCTTTGCATCAAAAAAGGAATGAGAAAAGTTTGAACTGTGGAGTTAGATAGAATTCCCGGACTTGGATTATCTTCAAACAACCAATCAGCTAGAATTTATTAGGATTTCTGCTGTGTTCCAGATACTGTGCTGGGTGCTGGAGTAACAAAGAAGAGACACAGACGCCTGCCTCAAGGAGCTTAAATTCTAGCAAGAAAAATATGTATAAAATGTATGTATGATATAATATATATACATGGTATATATTTGTATCATGTATATATGTATATATCATGTATATGCAGAGGTATATACATGTAGACACCAAGAAACACACACATACTGTATATATATGAAGATATATGTGTGTATGTATGTACGTATGTAAATAAATAGACACAAAGGGCAGTTAGATGACATGACCTGGAATCAGAAGGACTCATTTTCATGAATTCAAATCCAGCCTCAGACACTTACTAGCTGTGCCACCCTGGCCAAGTAACTATTTGCCTCAGTTTCATCATTTGTAAAAATGAGCTAGAAAAGAAAATGACACACCACTCCAGTATCTTTGCCAAGAAAAAGTCAGACATAGTTGAAAAATAACCAAACCAAACATACACACACACACACACACACACACACACACACACACACACACACAGAAACAGAGACAGAGTCTCAAAAGTCTTCATGCAGCTTTAAGCATTTCAAAGCTTAAACCCTGTATGAGAGATATGACGTACACATAAAAAGTACAAACACAAGGAAGGGGACAAGGAGAGATCTAGACAGAGCACTCTAGGAAAATCAGAAGAGAGAAAGAACATTTCAGTTAGGGTTGGAGAACAGAAGACTTAATGGAGGAAGTAACCCCTGGAATACATGTAAGTGATACAGGCAGATTTCAGATTAACATAAGGAAAAATGTAAAAATGTAAAAAAAAGATGCAAAAAGTAAAACAGATTACCTCAATAGGTGGTAAGTTCCATGTCCCTGGAGGAGTCTAAGTATTAGCTGGATGACCTCATGTCAAGGAAGTTGCAAATTTATCCTTATGAGAGGATTTAGACTAAGTGTGCTCTGAGATCCTTTCCAGTTCTAAACTCTATCACTCTTTGTCCTAAGAGACATTAAATATATACAGTATCCCAAAATTCTTGGTTCAGTTTTTAGCTTTACTATCTTTCATATCTGCACTAAGACTTTCAGGACACTCTGTACTCACTACATATACCAGAGATGTAGCAAGCATAGTGGAAAGCACCTTAGTATTGCCATCAGAGTACCTGGGTCTCAGTGCAGAATGTGTAGCATCTAATTTGGATGGAATATAAACACTTTAAAGGTAGGGAATTTTCTATGTTTGTATGGTCAGTACATTGTATATAATATACACTAAACATTTGCTGTCACTGTGACATTGTGTATTTCTTCCCTCTGTATCTCAGTTACTTCATCTTTATTATTCAAGGATTCTTAACTGTTCTGGCATCATTGTACCCTCTAGCAGTCTGGTGGAGCCAATGTCCCTTCTCAGAATAATGTTTTAAATGCATAAAATCAAAGGATTGCAAAGGAAATCAATTATATTGAAACACAGGTACCAAAAGATTTTTATTAATTTTGGCGGGGTTCAGAGACCCCAAGTAGAGAACTCCTATAAATGAAGGGGGAAGACTAGAAATTCTCTAAGCTTCCTTTCATCTATAAATCCCATGCTCCAATGTGTGAGCAAATAAATGAAGAAAAGCTCTCAAGGGGACATAACTAAAGTCAGGTCTTCTATTAGAGCACCTCAGTTATTAGTCAAATTATCCAGGTCCAGAGGGGGATTTCTGGATTTATGTTAACACCCCCCTCACTCCCTTTGCGCTCTCTCCCTCTCTCTCAGATTCACATCCACACCCCAAATCCTGGAAGGGTTTAATGGTCAAAGGAAATTCATTACCTTCCCAAAATCACACATTCTATCCACAATGAGGACTGGAGAGGCAGACTGCTAATTTAAACCACCATTAAGCCTTGCTGCAGGGCCCTAAAGTAACTTAATGAATATGAGTGTGATAACCTGTTCTTCACAAAGGGAGGAATTAAGAACTCATTTATATCAGTGACAGGTTGGAAAGAAAACAGCAATCCTACCTCAGCCAGATAATAGAGATACCAGTCTAAGCGGAGACCTTGTGTTATGGAAACTTAATTAAATCTACTCAATCCTGTCATTTTTAGGTCATATTTGGCAGAGAATGAGGAGGGTCAGGAAGGAGAAAGCTCACATCATACCTGATGAGTATGTCTTATGACAGAAAAGACAGATTGTTGAGGTTCTGTGTGTCCTATTCGGTCACAAGGGGTGGGAGGTACTCAATTCATCTGGAGAAGTGGGTGAAAAGAAGACTGACTGGAGCCACAGAAATAGAGTGATTTCAGCCACTAACTGGGCAACCATAGTGGAATCTCTTAATTTCTCTGAACTTTAGTTTCATCGATGATCAAATGAGGTTATCTGGGCAAAATGGACTCTGTGGTTCCTTCCAGCCTTAGATCTATGATACAGTTTGAGAATATGGTTGAGCCACACAAGAAGAATAATGTTTTCATTAAAAACAGCTTAGTGTCATGGAAAGAGCTTGGAACTTGGAACCAGGAATAGCTGGCATTCAAATCTCACCTCTGACATTTGCCAGCTGTGTGACCTGGGATATGTTACTCAACCTCTCAAAGGACCCTAGATATGTCACTTAACCTCTTACAAGACACTCAGTATATCACCTAACCACAAGAGGACTCTAAATGTGTCACAGCCCCTCAAAGGAGCCTGGGTTTGTCACTTCAAAATGATAACCATAGCTAGCATTTATATAGTGTTTTAAGGTGGCAAAGTGCTTTACAAATATTATCTCATTGGATCTTCACAAAAACCATGACAGGCAGGTGCTATTGTAATCCCCTTTTTACAGATGAGGAAACTGAGAAAAACAGAGGTTAAGTGACTTGATCTGGATCTCCCACTTAGTTTGAGACTGAAGGCAGGATTCACACTCAGGTCTTCCTAACTCCAGGCCCAGCCCTCTAACCACTGCACTATCTAATCGCTTCTAAGAGGCATCTTCACAGGACCTCAGTTTTTTCATCTGGAAAATAAGAGCGATAATGACAATGCCTGTAGTACCCACTTCATAGGATCATTGTGAGGGGAAACTTTAAAGTGCTTTGTAATTGCAAGGCTTCCTTATTTCAGGTTAAAGTAACTGGGAGACAAGTGTGGGACCCCAGGCACCATATGCCATGAGTATTTTTCAGTTTATTCCTTTCATCTGTGCATTATTTCCTTACACATGGTGGTGTGGTAACTAATAGAACAGAAAGTGAAGCAGGGGTTTGTAACATTTTTGCACCATGGACCCCTTTGACAAGTTAGTGAAGTCTATGGACCCCTTCTCAAAATGATGTTTCTAAAAGCATGAAATAAAATGCATAAAATTCCAATGGAAACCAACTATATTGAAATATAATTATGAAAACTTTTTTCAAGTTCTGGACCCCTGGGTTAAGAAGCCCTGCTCCACAGAAGGAGACAAAGAGACACCCATACCAAAACAGAGTACAAAAGATAACAAATGAGGGGTATGGCAACTACTCAAATACAGAATGAGGAACTGTGGACAGAGAACAGTCCATACAAAAATAATTGAGGGAGTCAGGAAAGGACCTGTCAAGCCTCATAAGGATAAGGAATGAGATTCTTTCTCCCTAAAAATATTTTTTTATTGTTCCCTCTTGTTTTTATACCATCTAAATTTTCTATTGTAACTCTCTCCTTTCCCCCTCCCAGGAAGTCATATCATATAACAAAGAACATTTTAAAGGAAAAGTAAAAAGAGGAACAAGAGAAAAAGCTATCAAAATGATTAGCATATATCCCAAAATTTGAAAATGCATTCAGTGGTCCACATCCCTGGAACTCCCACATCTTTATAGTAGTGAGGGGGGGAGTATCTTTTGGGATAAGAGACTTTCCATTTTTCCTCTACCTTTTAGGGTGGTGGGAGAGCAAGGATGAATTCTTAAAGGAGATCATGGAGAGAGAGGTGGAATGTGGGTCTCACCAACAGAAAGATGTTGACAACCCTAAGAAATCCCAAAGACAATAGAGGGGGTTGAGAAAAGGATCTCACAACTGGACTTCAAGAGATCAGCTTCTCCAAAACAGGGTTGTGGCATCCAGAACTGCTCATGTGGGAAGAACTGATTAGTAGAAGGGTTTTTCTTGGAAAGAATTGAATGGAGGGTCATAGATGTCAGGGGATGGGGCATGGAATTAAAAAGTACAAGAAAAGAGTGGCATGGCAAAGAAGGAGACTGGGCCCTTGAGATTAAGTTTATAAAGTACTTCTAACTATCCTTTGCTGCCTCCATTGAGAATGAACATCCCTATTTTAGAATATCCTAAAAGGGAAAAGGAATAACAAAGGTGATGCCATGAAAATATTTCTTAAAAATGATGTGACATATTAATGTCAGAGAAAAGGAAGGATAATGACATGCAGGGGGAGGTTAGATGCTAAGACTCTAAAAGGAAAGGAAAAGTGAAGGATAAAGCAAAGAGAACAATATTGATGATGACGATGATAATGATGATGGCTAACGTTGAAATATCACCCTAAGATTTGCAAATCACTTTACATATATATCTTGTCTGATCCTGAAAACAATTCTGGGAGATAAAGTGCTATTATTATCATTATTTTACAAGTGTAGAAATTGAGGTGGATAAAGATGAAGTGACACAGCTACTGTCTAAAGCAGATTTTGAACTGAGGTCTTCCTGATTCCAAGTTCAGTGTTCTATCCTTTATATCAAATAGCAGCAATAAATATAAACTCAAGGAGCATAGGAATTAGTCAATGTAAGGGGAAGGGAGATGACTGGGAACTGATTAATATAAACAAAATAAATTTCAGAGACTAAATTCTGATTTTAGAGAGGAAGAAAAAAAGCAAATTAGGAATAGCTAATGGACCTAGGATTTCACTGATATAGGTAACCTCTAAGTGGGGAAACTCCCTCTATCTATAAAGGTTAAACCATCTATGCAACTTATAGTCATAAAAAGTTGCCTAAAGTATGAGAGATTAAGTGACTTGTCCAAGACCACACATCTGTTATGTGCTGAGGCAAGACTTAAGTCTCTGGTTTGGAGGCCAGCTCATTATCCACTATGTCACACCACAGTTAAGAGGGATCCATTTGTTGTTGGCTGTTATATTCATCTTTCATTTTTGAAGAGGACCATGACATCACAGAAATGATGACATGACTTGCACTTGACTTGTTTTGAGTGAGGGAGGGCTGTGCAGGTCACCAGCCTCACTTCTCCTCCAGAGCCATCTGCATCCAGTGACCATCAGGAATCGTTGATCAAGATGACTGGAGAGGGCCCAGGATACAATGGGAGACCTTGGCTTTTTAGGCTAAGGCCTTTTCACTTACAATGAGGTAATGTCCATTCAGTGAATAAGTCTCGTAAAAAGTAGTCACAGGGATGGCCCTTTTCATAGAAAAGAAAAAATAAATAGATAACACTAGGAGGGGCAGGAGCCTCAGGGTTGTTGTATGTATTGTACAGATCCAGGTGAAATTCTTGGACTAGATTAGTTTCATTAATCAAGAAAAACAATTAGACGTTTGAAGATCATCATAAGCATACACTTACTCACACGTTTGTATTTAATGGAAGAAAACAAATTTAATTATAATTATGGATGTGAACAGGTTAAATTTTCTAATAAAAAGAATGAGAATGGACTGATGTATTTTAAAATTCACAATAATTTTTCCATGCAAGAAGCATATAGGAAACAAATTCTTAACTTGGAATCAATGAATGTGTTTGTGTTGAAAATATTTGGAAAATCATATTTCAATATAATTGGTTTCCTTTATAATATCTTGTAATTTTTTTTTATGTATTAAAAAACCTAGTATGCTAGGAAGGTTCTATAGGCTTCATCAAACTTAAAGGTCCATGATATACAAAAGAGTTTAAAAACCCTGAATAGATGCACATTGATTGAAAATGAGAGAATTAAATAAAATCCATTGTGCGTCAGCTGATTAGAAGAATCAGAAATTTTAATTATGATTTGTAGTCAGGCAATAATAAAATTTCTAATGTAGAGAGAGATGAATGAAGAAATTTCAATATGTTTAAAGGCAAAAGAATCAGTGAAAAACATATTATTAAATATATGTATGAAACATTTGACAGCATCAAGGTTCTCAAAAGAACAGCCAGGAGAAATTCACAAAAACATCCAAACTAACACGATAATAATGGGAGACTTTAGTATTCCACATTCAGAGCTAGAAATATCCACTAGAAAAAATAAACAAGAAGGAAAATATAAGCCTGAATAGATTGTTGGGGAAAAATGGGTTTGGCTAATTTATGAAGGGAACATTAAAAGATGCACACATTCTTAGTGTTCCCCAGTGCATTTATAATAATATATGCTAGGGTAAAATAAGGATGCTCTTTCTTCCCACTATTATTTGATGCAGGACTAGACATATAAGCTGTATCAATAAAACAAGGTAATAAAAATAAAATAAAATGATGTATAAAGCTGAAAAAAATATTCCTATTTTCAAATGGCATGCTTTTTTTCTTGAAAATCCAGAGAATTGGTACAAAAAATAACTGAGATGATTAATAGATTCTGTAAAGCATAAAAACAAAATAAACCCCCAGAAATCATAAGCATTCATATACAGTATTAGCAATCACCAGGAAGAAATAATAGTAAGAAATTTTCCATTCAAAATAAATACAATGTGCCCAAAATACCTAACTTAGCCTATTAAGATACATAAAAGATTTATAAGAACACAATTACAAAATGCTTTTTTTTATAAAAATGAAGGATGACAAATAATCAAAGAACTATTCACTGCTCATAACTATGGTTTGTCAACATATTTAAAAAGTGATAATGCTATCCAAATTAATTTAGAGATTTAATATTATACCAAATAAATTACCAAGTAAATACTTCACAAAATTAAACAAAACAATAAAAAGTTCATCTGGCACAAAAAGTTGAAAATCTCAAGGGAAGTAATAAGGAAAAAATTCTAATTAAAGGTGCCTAGCATTGCCAGGTCTCAAACTACACAGTAAAATACTAGTTACCAAAATGATTTGGTATTCATTTTTAAACCACAAAAAGGTAGAACAATGAAACAACCTCGATGTTCCAGAAACAGGAAAAACTGATAGCCTGGTATCTGATAAACCAGACTATGAATTACTAGAAGATACCCTTTTTTGACAAGAACTACTAGAAAACACAAAAATCAGTTTTAAACCAATCTCATACACACACCACGATAAGATAAAATGGTTATATGACTTGAATGTTAAAGATTATGTTACAAAAATATTTAAAGAGAATTGAAAGGAGATAATTTTCCCTATTTCTAAGGGAAGAATGTTTAACTAAACTGGGGATGGTTATTAGAAAAGATAAAACGTATTTTCAGTAAATGAAGTTTAATAAGCTTTTGCACAAATAAAATCAATAGAGTAAGAAAAATATCAATTGGGAAAAACATTTGCATTTAATATCACTATCAAATATCCAAGATTTAAAGGGAATTTACATAATTACATAACACCAAAAAGTATTGCCCAGTAAATGGTGAAAAAGATATAATTAGTTTTCAAAGAAAATTAATATTATAAATGTTAATTTGAAAACATTCTCTAAACCACTAATAGTAAGATAAATCAAAGTGATTTGAAGTTTCATCTAATATCCTGTAAGTTGGCCAAAATCAACCTCCAAAAAAACTCAATAAATGTTGGAAGAGCTGTAGTGTCTGGTGCATAATAAGTATCTAATAAATGCTTTTTAATTAACTGACATTATGGGAAGGAAGGCATACTAATACATTATTGGTGGAGCTGTGGATTGGTCAAAATATTCTGGATATCTATTTGTAATTATGTAAGAAAAGTGATTAAATTGTCCATAGCCTTTGATCCAGTAATTCCATTACTGGGATCAAATGAAATCAAAGACAAGAAACAAAGGTCTACAATATATGCAAAAATAGCCTTAGCTCTATTTTATCATCCTCAGGATGGTATGATAATCAATAATTGGAAACAAAGTGAATGCACACAGATTGAGTCCCTTCTTCCCAATGTTTCTATAATTTTTACTTTGGCCAGCAATTCCTCCTTACTACTTACATTTAGAATATGCCTGGTCCTCATCAGCCCATAACCATATACTCTCTTCAGATCACTGATTTAAAGGTGAAAGGGGTCTTCGAAGTAATTTGGTCCAATACCACCCCATTTTATGATGAGGAAACCAAAGTCCAAGGGAGCTGCTGCTTTCTCAATGTCACACTATTAGAATGTGACAGAGTCAGGATTCAAATCCAGAACCTCTGAGTCCAGAGCTAGCATTCTTTTATCTATATTCTGCAGACTCTCATTCCTTCCATTGAGAGAGACACAGAGACAAAGACAGACAGGCACAGAGGCAAAGAGAGACAGAGACAAAGAGACACAGACAGGAAGACAGAGAGACAGAAGGTGTGACAAATTTCTGGATTATTTAAATCCATCTTCACTTTTCTATTATGCCCCTATACTTTTTTTTTGTGATTTGTTCCCTGAACTTATCCATTTCCTCTTTTTAGTCAAGAGAGAAGTCAAGAATAGTTTGTTCCTCAAATGACTCTATGTTTTTTCTCACTCACTGCCCTCAATCTCACCCCAATGCTATTCTCCATGCTTCCACACTCTGAGTCATGATTTTCTCACAATTATATCTTCTTGATATAAAATGACATTTTATCACGCCTTTCATCTAATCTCTTCCTCTCAAATTAGGTAAGCACCTCTATAGCTATGGAATCAGAGAATGAATTCCATTTTATACAGTTTTGCCTGACATTTTAGCATACTAAGATTATTTTTTATTTGGACCTGTCATCCAACATATTTGCTATACCTTCTATTATGTCTCATATGTAAATTTGATAAACATGTCATCTATGACTTTATCCAGGTCATTGACAAACAACTCAATTTAATAAGATGAATTTAAATACAGATAAATGTAAAAGCTTACACTTCAATTAAAAAAACCTTGGCAAGTATAATTTAGTGGAGACAGGGGTAGAATGTAATGGTTAGACACAGTTTGTCTGAAATCAATCTGGTAGTTTACTCTTGGCTCGGTATGAATGAAGAGTGTGATAGCACAGTCAAGAAAAGGAATGTAGAGCTTATATTAAGAGATGCTTAGCTTCGAGAGTAAGGAACTGAGAGCCCCACTATGATCAGATCACAACCAAAGTATTATCAATCCCAGGTGCTACATTTGAGGAAGGACACTGAAAAGTTGGAAGAACATCCAAAGGAGAGCAACCAGTATTGTGAAGGCATTCAAGTTCATCCCACACAAATATCATTTGAAGGAACTAGTTTATAAAAGAAAAAGCTTAGGTAGGACATATTATTTGTCTTTAAATCAAGTCAACAAATTCAAGAAGCTCTTACTATGTGCCAGGCACAGTGCTAAGCAGAAGGAAAGATATTCTCTACCCTAAAGGAACTTACATTTTAATGGGGGAAGATAACACATAAAAGGAAGTTGAAAATCTATATAACACATGAAGGTACCAACCACGGTAGAAAAAGTTGGAAGAGTCACTGGTACAGCCTGGAGAAGAATGAAAACATTGCTGGTCTGGGCATCTTCCTTAAAATGTAGTTTCTTGGAGGAATCAGCCAAACAGAGGGAGACAGTGCAAGGAAAGAGGGTATTTCCAATAGGAAAAGTCCAGTGGCTTCTAAGATGAAGAGGTTTCTGGGACATGATAGAGAATATCCAGTCAAGAGTGTAACCTGAAGAGAAATGCAGTTTCTTTAAGGATTTGAATGGTTGTCACATGGAGGAAGGATTGGATTTAACTCGAGGACAGAATTAGGATGTATGGATAGACGTTATGAGGAAAAATATATGGATCTGATCAAAGCAAAAATGTCCATAGCGTTTGTTGACTTAGTGACTTGACTTATCTCAGGTGAAACTGGGTGAGATTCAACGTCACTGGAGATCTTCACAAAAGACTAGATAGTCACTTGATGCTCATTAGGTCCCGTTCTTTACCCAAGGAATGTAATCTTCCTCTCTTCCCAAACTGCTGACCTCATTCTTGAAAACCAATGGAGCCTGCCTTTCAATTTCCAACTGTCCTGCTCTGACCAATGAAGAGGAGCCCTGTGAGCGTGCGGATATTGGACCCAGTCGGTCCTGACTCCCAGGAGAAGGAGGGAAAATGGCCGGGCGTTGGCCGGGGCTCGGGGACAGCAATCTGAAAGTGGTGCATTCCAGGAAGAGACGGTATGAGGAGGAGTGGGGGGACGAGGATGAGGAGGACGCCCAGCTCTCCCTGGAGGCTCTGAGGGTGCTGGGCAGACTAAAGGATATAGACTGCCCCTTCCTTGAAGGTCTGTATATTACGGGACCGAGGACAATAAAACAGTTCCTGTGTACGCCCTCAATTTACCGTTTGCTTATTGTGGAATGGTTATTTGCAAGGCTGTATCCTTCCTTTGGGGATTCATTTGCAGCAGTGCCGAACTCTGGGGCTAAAGCGAAAATAACAGAGATGACTAGACTTGGCCATGAACTGATGTTATGTGGACCAAATGATCAGGATCTCATTACGGGCTCTACTGGTGTGAAGGAACAGCTTTATTTCTTTAGTCAGTTACTGGATCAGGTCATGAGTCTAGGTCCTGAATATGTTACCAGCTTCTTCAGTGTGGAGGAAAACTTCCGCAAATTAGCGAAGGATAACGAGATGCTGTTGAAGAAAATCTTCAATTCCCGTGTCCACAAGATCCTAGACTCCAAGTTGAATCCCTTGCCTGTGGACATAAAGCCCTCCCATGGGACAAAGGAAAACCTGCATAGAATGCCGCTAGAGGCAAAGATGAAGGTGGAAGAGCTTTTTGAAAAACTGACCAAGCACGCTGAAATGCTGCAGGCACATAAGGGAGAGTTCCTCAGTCGCCTGGACAGCACCGACAAACTGTTATTGCCCAGTGCCACCGGGCGCCACCTTCAGGGTTCTTCCCGCCATGGCATAATCTCCAGCCAAGGTAACGGCACCTTGGCCTTGACTCTCTCAGATTTCCATCATCTGGTGACTGGTTTTATACACGTTTTCGAGGATGAGCTTCATGAGCACTGTAACCGCCCAGCCCCCGATATCAACCAGTGTGGCCCATTCTTTCACTCTGTACATGAGAATCTGACCCTCTGTAACCAGGAGCTGAAAGCTATCAATGAAATCATGGATACCTCCATGAAGGTGGAGGATATAACAGAGCAGTCACAACAGGAGAAAGCTTACTTGGGTGAAGGCAAGCACATGGTGACCTTGGTTGAAAAACTGAAAGAGTTAAAACAGAAATACAAGCTCTCCTGAGACAGTCCTTGGACACCTGTTGAAAGTATAGATGAAAGCTAAGTGTCCATTCTCTGGTTCCCCAGCTCCTTGGGACTTGGCTGCCACTGGTGTTTGGGAAATGAGGGGGAAGACTTTGGTCATGAGACAAGTTTCTGTTTGCTCTTTTAAAAACCGTTTTTGTTGTTTGTCAATATGAATTTGAGAAGCACCAACAAGGAACACATAAAACAAAGAGAACTGTACATGCACCACAAATCTGTAAAGTAAAATACTTTACTTTTTAAGAAGCCTATAATAAAATCATTACCTTAGTTTCCAAATATACATATATATATACAACTGTCTTATCAAATATCTTGTCCTTTTGTTTCATCAGCCTTTTAATTTCCTATGATCTACACTTTTATTCTACCTTACCTGTGAATAGAGATAGTCATACCCTTTATCTCACCTTCACTTATAGCTCTTTTACTTTCATGATCCAAGACTGAAATTTCTCTGTCTGATCATTATATTCCTATTTATCCATTCCTTTCTTCACCCCACTCCCCCAGCCTTATTCTTTATCTTAATCATGACTTTTAGTTTTTCTATCCTTCCCTGCTCTGGCTTCTTTTCTTCCTTTACCATCTTAAACATATAATAAACCAGTTCAATTATACATTCATAGCCTACTATCCTTAAATCCCTTGCTCCCTTTTTTTTTTAACCACTGCATATGCCTTGCAAAACCCTAAACTTGGCTTACCTCCACTGTTATTCAGTTGCGTCTAACTCTTCATGACCCCATTTGGGGTTTTCTTGGTAAAGATACTAGAATGGTTTGCCATTTCCTTCTCCAGCTCATTTTATGGATGAGGAACTGAGGCAAACAGGGTTAAGTGATTTGCCCAGGGTCACAGAGCTAGGAAGTGTCTTGGACCAGATTTGAACTCGGGAAAATGAGTCTTTCTGACTCCAGACTTTGCATTCTATCTGCTTCACCACCTGGCTGTCCTTTGTTCTTATTCACAAGTAACTGAATTCTGTAGACAGAGGTCACATATTTATGCAGACTGATGCCACTACAAAATAATGTTATCTAATTTCAACTGGCCTCTTTCCTCTTATACCACCCCTTTCTCAATCCTCCTCAATCAATCAGTCAACTGTGTGAGGCATTGAGTTAAGCACTGCGAATACAAAGGAAAGTGAAACTGTAGTCCTTGACTTCAAGGAGTTCACAGTCTCCTGGGGGAGACAAAGTTAAGAAATGGATGTATGCAAGATATGTACAGAGTATCTGGAAGGTAGTAGTAGAGATAAAAGACCTGTCATCTGTGGGGACAAGGAAAGGCCATCTATTGTGAGACTCTCCCATATTCTATACCTCAAAATCCATTTTTATCATCTCCTGTTCTCTTCTTTTGAGCCAATATTTTTTGAAAAGATAAATCTACTCATTGCTAAGTCAGCTCCCATCTTGTCTGGGTGCTTGCCCCATCTAAAAACAAAAAATCACTTTATCTAAGTAAGGCTATCTATAACCTCAGATCTTTTTCAGTCATCTCTTAGGGAAAATATAGTGGCTATCTATAACCTCAGATCTTTTTCAGTCATCTCTTAGGGAAAATATAGTGGTTGTTGCCTCTATTTCCTCACCTCAAATCTTCAATTCCTTTAGCTTCTGACTCTGCCACTTCTCTGAAACTGCTCTCCCCAATATCATCTTTTCCTTGCCAAATTCAACCTTTTCTCATTCCTCGTCTTTCTTGACCTTTCTTCAATTTTTGATGGAACTGACCACTTCCTAAGGGTTACTCTCGCACTCTTTGATTTTCATGGCATTGCGTTCTCCTGTTTCTCCTCCTACCTGTCTCACTGCTACTTCTTAGTCTTTGTTACTGGGTTATCATCTATTCTGTCCTCTAACCACATATTTCCCATGACTCTGTTCTTTCCTCTCCCTACCTTCTCTCTCTTAGGGGTTCTTTCTAGCTTTTAGCATCTCTATTCACAGGCCTCCCCCATCTACAGGTACAGCTCAAACCTCTCTCTTCTCTGCCTACTGACCATCTGAAGTGACCAACAGATAGTGGCAATCTAAGCTAACACTAACAATAGAGTTAAGTGTCCTTCACCAAAGCCCTTAATTATTCTAAATGCACTGTTAATTTTGTTATTTTCTTTATAATTGTTGACATAATGAAGCATATCTGCCATTAAAATCCTTTTCTGTTGCCTCATTCTGGTGTGGAGATGAGGTGACCTTGAGATCTTGGAGATCTGCCAATACAGGCCAAGCTTGGGCTGGTTCAACCATGCTGGAGAATCCTCAAGAACAGACCTGGAGATGGACCATCATTACACAGCTCACTTCTGAGAGGCTCATTGCTAAGTCGGCCATTGGGGTAATGAAATTTTCAGCCACAGCAATCTACTAAGATACAAAAGGCTTATGACCTACATTAGTGTACAGAGTGAAATCATAGATAATAATTTCATTTATATAGTTATTTACAGTTGCAAAATACTCTCCTCATCACAACTCTATGATGTATTCACTACAAGTTTTATTACCATTCACATTTTACAAATGAGGAAGCTAAGACTCTGAGGGGCTATATGACTTGCCCAAGGTCATATGATTAGCAAAGAACAGAGCCAGGATTCAAACCCATGTCTTTCCTGACTAAAATTCTAGTTCTTATTCCAATATGCCAGGCTGTTTCTCCAGACCTTTTAGGTAGTGAACTATAAGCTTATGTCCACAATTGTCTGTAAAGATCAATTTTTGCACTTATAAGACCAAACATTGGGGCAGCTCTGGACAGATCTCCCATTTATAATGCTGTTTCTACAGAACTAAGTGCCCCCTGGAACATTTCAGTGAACATTACACTTTAGCAGAACTCAATTAATTGAATTATAATTACAATCACTGACATTTGTGTAGTGCTGCAAGGTTTGCCACATGCTTGGCATATATTACTTCTTTACAGCCTCGTAACAGTCTTGTTGGATATATAATACAGCTACTATATCTCCACTTTACAAATGAGGAAACTGAGGCTCAGAGAGTGACTTGCCTTGCCTAGTTTCACATTTCTAATGAGTGTTAGAGAAAAGACTTAAATTCAGGTCTCTAAGACTTCAAGTCCAACATTTTTACCATTCTCCACCTCACTAACATCTAGTGAGTTCTACCTCAGAAGGGGAAAATGTTATTCTCTGCTCAGCAAGAGGCTTCTCCTATACTTTAAGAAAAAAAGTTTATCTCTTTTCTTCCTTTTCCTTCATTATGCCAGTTATTTCTCAGTGCTTTACAGAGTATTCCACTCTTAAGGGCAGGGAAGAATAAAAGAATATGTTCATATTAATTTATTTCCTATGATTTATTTGGGGGGAGGCATTTATAAAAATCTATACAAAGGTGGGAAGTGGTAGAGGCTAAGCCTCTACCACTGAAACTAGTAGCTGTGAGCAGAAAAGGTGTCCAGTATTTATTGATGCTACAGTGTGATCATTGGCTCAGTCTGGTCAATGAAAGAAGAAACACTACAGACAGGCCGTGAGGGGACAAAGGGATCAGAACTAGAACATAAATGGGATACAGGAGAAGAGCCTTTCTGAGAACAGTATAGGACTAGCAAGGCTTGGGGTGGGAGTGGGTCAGAGTGAAAATTTAGACTCAAGGTATCAGTCTATAAAGCTGAATGTCACTTAAAGCAATAAGTAGGAACAAAAAAAAAAACAATTTCACCACCACAAACTAGGTGTGAGAGTTATGCAAGAGTATTTCCTTCATATTCATTCCATTTTCTTGGTGTCACCATGAATTGAGAAAGTAGTATCCGCTGAAGAAGAACTTGTGATATTATGAAAAGACCACAGAATGTGAAGCCATAAGAAATGATTTGGAATCTTAACTAAGGAGTGAGGTACAGTGCTGGGTCTGGAATCAGGAAGACCTGAGTTCAAATCCAACCTCAGACACTTACTAACTGTGTGATCCTGAGTAAGTCACTTAACCTCAGTTTGTCTCAGTTTTCTCAACTATGAAATGAGGATTTTTAACAACACATACCTCATAGGATTGTTGTGAGGATTCAAAGAGGTAATATTTGTACATCAATTAACACAGTACTTTGCACCTAGTAGGCACACACTTGTTTACTTCTTCCCTTCTATTGGCTATTTTTGTAGATGATATTCTAACTTAAAGATATGACTTTACATTTTTCTTTAAAATTTTTGTCTTAGATGTGGTTCATCAATTTTTTTTTCAGATAGTGACTCTCACTTGACATACTAGCTATCACTTCCAACTGTCATCTAGAAACTGGATAAAGATAACTATTACTGTCTTTATCGAAGTCATTACAAACATGGTGAAAATCATAGAACTAAGGACAGCTCCTTGGGGCATTGCCCCAAAAGAATTTCTTCCAAGTTGACATTAACCCCGTAAAGAATATTCTTTGAGTCCCGTAATTCAACCAAGTATGAAGTAGTCTATGACCGAGCCCACATCTCTCCACCTTGTCCATAAGGATGGTACAAGAGAACAGAAAAATGCTTTGCTGAAATTCACCAATGCTGCATCCATAAGAATCCCTTCTATCAGTCTAGTAATCCTGTCAAAAAAAAAAGAAAAGGACATTACCCTTTTATTTATTTATTTTTATTGGTTTTTATTTTTATTTATTTATTTTTTTTAATTTAACTTTTAACATTTATTTTCACACAATTTTGGGTTACAAATTTTCTCCCCTTTTTTCCCCTCCTCCCCCCCAGACCTAAGCTTTCTAATTGCCCCTGTGACCTATCTGCTCTCTCCTCTATCCTCCCTCCCTGCCCTTGTCTCCGTCTTCTCTTTTGTCCTGTAGGGCCAGATAGCTTTTTTGACCCCTTAACCTGTATTTCTTGTTACCCAGTGGTAAGAACATTACATTTGGTCCTAACACTTTGAGTTCCAACTTCTTTAGCTCCCTCCCTCTCCACCCCTTCCCCTTGAAAGACAGGCAATTCAATATAGGCCATATCTGTTTAGTTTTGCAAATGATTTCCATAATAGTTGTGTTGTATAGGACTAACTATATTTCCCTCCATCCTGTCCTGTGCCCCATTACTTCTATTTTCTTATGGTCCTTTCCCTCCCCATGAGTGTCGACCTTGTATTGCATTCTCCTCCCCATGCCCTCCCCTCTATCCTCCCCCCCACCCTGCTTGTGCCCCTGTCCCCCACTCTCCTGTATTATGAGATAGGTTTTCCTATCAAAATGAGTGTGCATTTTGTTCTTTCCTTTAGTGGAATGTGATGAGAGTAGACCTCATGTTTTTCTCTTGCCTCCCCTCTTTATCCCACCACTAATAAGTCTTTTGCTTGCCTCTTTTATGAGAGATAATTTGCCCCATATAACTTCTCCCTTTCTCCTCCCAATATTTCTCTCTCACTGCTTGATTTCATTTTTTTTTTAATATATGATCCCATCCTCTTCAATTCACTCTGTGCACTCTGTCTCTATGTATGTGTGCGTGTGTGCATGTGTGTGTGTGTGTACTCCCACCCAGTGCCCAGATACTGAAATGTTTCAAGAGTTATAAATATTGTCTTTCCATGTAGGAATGTAAACAGTTCAACTTTAGTAAGTCCCTTATGATTTCTCTTTGCTGTTCGCCTTTTCATGGTTCTCTTCATTCTTGTGTTAGAAAGTCAAATTTTCTTTCCAGCTCTGGTCTTTTCATCAGGAAAATTTGAAAGTCTTCCATTTCATTGAAAGACCATTTTTTCTCCTGAAGTATTATACTCAGTTTTGCTGGGTAGGTGATTCTTGGCTTCAGTCCTAGTTCCTTTGACTTCTGGAATATCCTATTCCATTCCCTTCTATCCCTCAATGTAGAGGGTGCCAGATCTTGTGCTATCCTGATTGTATTTCCACAATACTTGAATTGTTTCTTTCTAGCTGCTTGCAATATTTTCTCTTTCACCTGGGAATTCTGGAATTTGGCCACAATGCTCCTAGGAGTTTCTCTTTTTGGATCTCTTTCATGCGGTGTTCTGCGGATTCCTTGAATATTTATTTTGCCTTCTGGTTCTAGAATCTCAGGGCAGTTTTCCTTGATAATTTCATGGAAGATGATGTCTAGGCTCTTCTCTTGATCATGGTTTTCAGGTAGTCCCAGAATTTTTACATTGTCTCTCCTGATTCTATTTTCCAGGTCAGTTGTTTTTCCAATAAGATATTTCACATTATCTTCCATTTTTCGAATCTGCGCGGTATGTTCTGAGATATCTGTCTTTCTCATAACGTCCTTAGCGTCCATCCGTACCATTCCAGTTTTGAAAGATCTATTTTCTTCAGTGAGCTTTTGAATCTCCTTTTCCATTTGGTTAATTCTGCTTTTGAAAGCATTCTTCTCCTCATTGGCCCCTTGCACCTCCCTTGCCAGCTGAGTTAGGCTAGTTCTCAAGGTGCCAATTTCTTCAAGATTTTTTTGGTTCTCCTTTAGCAGGGAGCTGATCTGCTTTTCATGCTTCTCCCGCATCCCTCTCATTTCCCTTCCCAGTCTTTCCTCCACCTCTCTAACTTGATTTTCAAAATTCCTCTTGAGCTCTTCCATGGCCCGAGCCCATTGGGTGGGCTGGGACACAGAATCCTCGATTTCTGTGTCTTTGCCTGATGGCAAGCATTGTTCCTCCCCATCAGAAAGGAAGGGAGGAAGTGTCTTTTCTCCGATAAAGTACCCTTCAATAGTTTTATTTCTTTTCCCTTTTCTTGGCATTTTCTCCAACCAGTGGCCTGACCTCTGAATGTTCTCCTCACACCCACCTCGCCTCCTGGTCCTCCCAGCCAGTGTTTGGGGACTGAGATTCAAATGCTGCTTCCCGCCTTAGGATTTTTGGTGGGGGCAGGGCTGCTTTTCAGTGTGAGAATTAAGTTCAGGTGGTCAGGGGCAGGGCCACCTCTCAGGCATAGTTCCCTCTGGGGGTTTATGCACAGACCTTCCACAATGGATCCAGGCTCCTGCCCGTTTGGGGAGTCCCCGTCCGCAGCCGCCTCTCAGCCCCCACCTCCCGGGGGGGCCCGAGCCTTGGGGGCACCCCACTCCCCTCTCAACCCGCCAAAGAGACTCTCTCACCCACCCCCGTCAGTCACCTGTTGGTGGGGGGGCCCGTGCTGCCGCTGAAGATCCCGCCTCCAGAGCCCTCTCAGATCTGTGCCTCTCGGAGCCATGGCCACCGCCGCCGCCGCCTCAGGTCCGGGCTGGGCTCCGCGTCTGCAGCGCGACGGACCTTTTGCGAGAGGTTTGCAGGTCCCTCTGTGGGTGGGGGGACCCGCGTGGCCGCTGGAGATCCCATCCCCGTAGCCCTCTCGGATCTTTTTCTCACAGTGTCGCTGCCGCGGTAGGACTGCTCTCTGCTTCCCGCCCCGGCGCCCAGTCCACGGCGCGAAGGACCCCCCGCGAGAGGTTTGCAGGTCTCTCCAGAACAGAAATCTCCCTCGCTCCAATATTCCGTGGTCTCTGGGTGCAGAATTCACCCTGGGTTAGTCCCCTCTGCCGTTCTGTGGTTTGTGGGTTCGGAGCTATGTGTATGTGCGTCTTTCTACTTCGCCATCTTGGCTCCGCCCCCCCAGATTACCCTTTTATTAAACCCATGATGACTCATGGTAATCATTACTCACCTTTCTAAATGCTCACAAACCATCACCTTCATAGCATGTTCTAGAATTTTGCCTGAAATTCAAGTGAAATCACTGCTAATCATTGAAGAATCCTCTCTTTTTCCTTTTAAAAAAAATTGTAACATTGGTCTATTTTTGTTTGATGAGATCCTCCTTGACATATTTTTAAATGATTACTGACAACACTTTAACAATCACTTTTGCCAGACCTTTCTTAGATGTAATGCATCGAGGACAGGTGAATTAAAGTTACTGAGGGAAACTTGGTATTCTCTTAGCATCTGCTCTTTAATCTTCAGGATCAACTACTTGGTAATGAATTTTGGTCTACCCTTGCCTCATCTGAAGATCAATTTTGTTAGTCAAAAGAACAGAAGCATAATAAAAGTCGAGTAGTTTTTCCTCCTCTCCATCAACATTCGTTATTATCATTCCACTCATCTTCAGCAGGGGTCCTAACCCTTATTTGATCTTCCTCTTGCCCTACTATAACCCAAAAAAGTTTTTGTTGCTTTTATCATTTGTCGATAACCTCAGATCATTCTGATTTTTTAACATTCCTAATTCTGCTTATATGGGACTTTAATGTTCTTTTATAACTCATTTTTCAGTTACATGGCGCTTTCTACTGTTTAGTTATCACATGGATCCAAGACTAACTCATTTAAAGTTCTGCAACTTATACCTTTAATATTTCTGTTATTACTCCCTACTCTCATCCTCACATGTTTCACCTATATTGCTTTATAATAAGTCCCTGTCTAAAATATCTGTGAAAAGAGTGTTTTCCAGGTGGGGGAATAAGGAAGAAAGTGAGAAGAATTTAGGATTTGTAGAGAATGCTGTAGCCTAAAAAGTGTAGAATTCACAATCATTAGATCTGGGTCCAAATCCCAGATCTTTCTTTGCCTAGCTATATGACCAAATACAAGAAAACTCCCTGCTCTCAGTCTTGATTTTAATATCTCTTAAAATGGGGATAATAATATTTGTAATGCTGACCTAAAAAGGTTATTGGGAGTGTACTTTGTAAAACTTATGGTGCAATAAACACATGGATGATACTACTACAGGATTTCAGCCAAATGATTTATTATCTAGGACCTACCTGAAGGGAGAAACTAGGTGATGTAGTGGATAGAGCACTGGCCCTAGAGTCAGGAGAACCTAGATTCAAACTAGCTGCATGATCCTAGGCAAGTCACTTAAATCTGTTTACCTCACTTTTATCTGTGCAATGAGTTGGAGAAGGAAATGGAAAATCATTCCAGTATCTTTGCCAAGAAAATTCCAAATGGCATCACCAAGAGTCAGGCATGACCAATTAGCTAAATAACTAAACATGTATGTGTGTGTATGTATGTATATATATGCATACAAATCTTCACAGATAGAATATGAGCTTCTTGAGAGCAAGGAACTGTCACTGTATCTGTCCTTATCCCTGTGAACTAACAAAGACCCTGACACATTTTAGGCAGTTAATAAAAACTTAATGGCTGATGGATGGATGGATGCATAGATGGATGGAGTTGTACTCGTGTTCATGTATGAGGTAAAAAAGCTTCTCATATCTTTGAATATTTCAAAGTTACCTTGGCAAAACATATAAGCAGGAGTCCTTGTTTCTAACTGCCATAGTGGATAGAATGCTAATTGAAGTCAGGACGACCAGGCTACAAATCTCCCTGTGGTACTTACTAGCTATGTAGCTTCCAAGTAAACCACTTAACCTTTATAAACTTCATTGTGTTTGCTCATCTACAAAATGAAAAGAATAATACCTGGATTTCCTCCTCATAGGACTCTTTAGAGGATAAAAAAGTTATCATGTATATGAAAAACAAAGTAGATTTTACTATATTACATAAGTGTTAGTTACTATTATAAATGATTACTGATCAGATAGTCAAACTACTAAATTTTACAGATGATGAAACTGAGGCTCAGAGAGGGGAAGTGATTTGCCTAAGACTACAGACATTTGCTGTCAGTTCCAAGACTAAAACAAGGTCTCCTAATCTCCATTGCAGTTGTTTCTACACTTAGCCTCCTTTCTTTGTGGATGTAATTGGTTTGAGCATCCAAAATTTATATCTACCTAAGGACTCTGGTCAGAGCTAATCTGGTGATGTTACTAAACAGATACCCAGAGGCTGAAACAGATGGTAGCAGTTACTGCTCACATGTTTAAATAGAGCCAGCTCCATACAAAATGAGTCCTACATTCCCTGAAACACAGACATTTAACCATGATGCTATTAAAGTCCCTCCAAGAGTTTCTCTACCATAGAATTACAGAATCTTAGAGCTGGAAGGGACCTTGAAGCCATATAATCCAATCCATATTGAAAAACAATCTTCACTACAACAGCCAGTATCATTCAATAGTCAACAGGCATTTATTAAATGCCCCCTAAATGCCAGGCACTCTGCCAAGCACCAAGGGTACAAAGAAAAGGCAAAAACAAACAAACAAAAAAGCCCATTCCCTTCTGTCATGGACCTTACAATCTAAAGGAAGAGATTTCAGACAAACAACTATACACAGAAAAGATATACAGAGGATAAATTAGAGATGATGTCAGAGAGAAGGTAGTCAAAAGAATGATGAATCTCATCAAAGTACCTTAGTTCAAACCTTGTCCCTGAGACTTATTAGCTGTGTGTGAAAAGTCACTTAACCACTACATGCCTCAGTCTCCTCATTTGTAAAATGATATGGTTGGACTAGTGGGCCTCCAAGTTCCTTGTAGCTCTATACCTATGATCCTAAGTGACCATCTAGCTTTTGCTTAAAGATTTCCAATGAAGTCTTTCTCTCCAATAAATAAGTCATTATTGCCAATAAATCCCTTCTCCCCTGAGGTGGCCCATTCCATTTTTGTATACCTCATATTTTAAGTTTTCCTTATCTGGGGGCTAAATTTGCTTCTATTCCACTTCTACTCATTTCTCTTTGCTTTGCCCTCTAGAATCAAACAGAAAATGTATATACCTTTGCCTTTGTCATAAACTTTAAATTACTCATTCACAGATTTCATGCTCTAAGTCTTTTCTTCTACAAATTAAACATCTCTAGTACCTTCTACCAATCTTCATATGGACTGAACTCAAGATACATCACCATTTTAGAAAGACCTGGTCCATGTGATATCTAACGTCTTTCCTCATGCTATGAGTCTATGAGATACTTATTTTAGTAAAGTTTATTGTGGGGCAGAGATAACTTCACATGTAGTCTAGATAGTATAATCATACCTCTAACTGTTATATGACTTATTACCTTTTTAATAATCCTAGGTTCTAAGAAAATTAAGGAGTATACTTTCTATGTAAATTAATAGAAAAGTACAATCTCTATCATGCATTTATTAAATATCTCGAAGCTGCCACTTCAGTTCATTAGATATTAAACAAATCATAGAAACCTCTTTTTCCACTAAGGTTTGTTCATATCTTTCCCTTCGCATAAAGAAAGATATTAAGAGAGAGAAACAGAGACAGAGACAGAGATGGAGAGGCAGAGAGAGAGACAGAGAGAGACAGAGCGATAGCTATCAAACTCCCTGCTTTCATAGGTTTAAAACAAACATCATTGGTACTAACTACACATTTTTTAAACAATGAAATAATACAAAGGAATATTTAAATCTTTTAACAATGTGTCAATGAGAAAGATAACAGTCAAGGTCACTTATAACTGTCACCTTAACTGCTGATTTCTCAATATATCATAGTTCAACAATTCAGCTCTTTCAGACTGGCCATTAAGATCTTTTCTCAAGAAATTTCTTCATAAATTTTCTTCATAATTTTATCTTAACAAGATATAACTCAGGCTCCCAGGAAAGAAACTCCTTTAGTCTTTTTTCCCCTGTGCTTAAACAGTTGTTCTCCATTTATAAAAATTAATAGTTCCTCCATAATGACAGCAAAATTACCAGGCTCTCAAGATTCCATTCCAACTTAAAGATACGGTCACAATATCTATGGCCTGTGTGGAAGAAGTTATTTATGCTAGTGTTGCATTGGCAAAGTCCTACAGTAGTAGTTACAACTCATCAAGATGAATGGGGAGGCATGGCTATTTCCAGACCAGCAACTCAAATGAGTAATTCAGGTAAGCAGGGCATACATCAATACAAAGGTGAATGAAAATTAGATACAGAATCAGAAAACCGTGGTTTAAATCCTTACTCTTCTGCATACAACTCCTATCCCCAATTGTCTCATCCTGGGTCATCTCCAATCATCCTGATGAATATCTGGTCACTGAATTCAGATAGCTCTGGAGGAGAAGGGAGGCTGGTGACCTGCACAGCCCTCCCTCACTGAAAACAAAGTCAAGTGCAAGTCAGGTCATTATTTCTCTGATGACATGGTCTTCTTCGGCAACGAAGGATGAACACACTCTGATACGATTGTAAATAAGTAAATCCTGCCTTCAAGCCGTAGTTTTGTCTCCTTCTTTAAGAGGGGTAGGAGGAGTAGAGGGAAGCCTAGAAGATATCTAAGGTCCCTTTATTCTCTAAATCTTATAGGTAAAGCAGAGCTCAAAGCCAACAGATTCATCAATTAAGATCTTTTTGTTGTTTTTATTCATTCATTCATTTATTCATTCATCTGTTTATTTATTCATTTATTTATTTATTTATTTGTGTTGTTGTTCATTTATCTTCCAGGTTTGTCCTATGGCTGCCTATTGTTAAGTTTTGTGTTCACAGACCAGAACTGTCAACAAAGTCCTATTTCTCATCCTGATACTGACCCTCAGCATGGAGGCTGGCAAGATTTATCCCCTGATTAGCCCAACTTTTAGCCTCAGCTATGGGGTTGGGTGGAACAGAACATACAAGAAGGGTATATCTTATAAAGATAGGACTCTGTGCCTACTCCAAATTATTAAAATCACATAAAGGTGATGCACATGATGAAGCTTTAAGTGTGTGATCAAGATGTGTGCTATGATCTCATTATGATTAGGATTAAACTCTTCTTTAATTGGGTCACGAAGGGAGCAGTATGATTGGCTAACCAAATAGGTTAACCCCTTAGGGGCTTTATAGAGTGAAGTATTTCAACAGCTGACAGTTCAACAGCAGAGTAATAGTAAAGCTATGGAGAATTCAGTGGTAGCAAGGTAGAGAGGAAATATTTATGAACCCAGAGAGGATGTTACACTGCCCTTTCCCACTGACCATTTTTGAGAAACACCACATAATGCATCCAGAGTCATCCAGGTGGAAGACAAATATTGGCAAACAGGAATACAGACATATACAGAAAGATAGCTACCTGAGGGGATTCTACAGCTTCAAGGAGTATGACCTCCTTGCAATAGAAAAAAATGTCATCTTGGGACTCAAGAAAGAATTCCCTGTAACCAGGAGTTGTGAGTTTACTCCATGACCCCAAATATTTGTTATATGAATGTCTGATTATCATTACATTAAGTTTAAGTCCAATTTTTCCCTAGACCCTCTATATATTTGTAGGAGATCCCTCAAGATTTGGGAAGGGGGAATGATTTGTATGTAGTCCTCTTATGATACCATGTTAATGAATACTTTTGCTAAAAATCGAATTGAGGCTACTAGATGATAATCAAAGGAAAATGTTAATGAGGGTTCATGAGCAACAGTACTAGACACCAAGTCCAGGCCACCAATCTGAATGAGATTTGGGAAATTAGCCCTGCAGAGTGCTAAAGTGGGATAAAAAAACTAAGATGAAGGAAGAGGTATCAAGAAAAGGTTTGGAACATGGAATACTACCAAGGGAGGGCTAACCATTGTGGTTTACCACACCAGAAGGCTCTGGGTATCCAGGAGGCAGTCCATGCTCTAGTATTCAAAGGCTTTAGCCTACTAGTCTTCTCTGGGAATATCTTTACGGTCCAGCAATAAGTGGGTAGACATGGAGAGGAAAAACCTCTTTTCTAATATAGACATATAAAAATAGAACAGCTGATCCAAGGTGGATACTAATAGCCTGGGTCCTTCTTAGTCTTTGAGGTAGTTTCCTTTTTCAGTAATTTAATTAGCCTCCACTACTTCATTCTAGACTGAATTTGACCCCTAAGATTTGAAGTCTGTGCCAACAGAGACCAAGTTCTATGGGTTTTTCAAGGCTGTCGACTGAGAGCTAGCCCAATTAAATTTGGAAATACTTGTCACCAGGCTGCCTACATGGTGATGAAATTCAGTCATAAAAGCCCAAGAATAACATCTAGTGAGGTCATAGGGTCACAGATTTAGAGCTGAGAGATCATCTAGATCAACTTATGTTATAGTGGATGACATTGTCCCATTAAGCTTAGGTGATTTACAAGGGCAATTAGGTAATACAGTAGACAGAGTGCTGGGCCTAGAATTAGAAAGAGCTGAATTCAGGGGAGTGAGCAAAGATGGCAGAGTAAAATCAGATACTTGCTTGAGGTGTCCCCCCACATCCCTCCAAATACCTGTAAAAAATGACTAAATAAATTCTAGAACTACAGAACCCAAAAAATGACAGAGTCTCTAGCCCAAGATAACCTGAAAGGATGACCAGAAGGGTATATTGAACCAGGCTGGGAGCAGAGCACAATCTAGCATGGGCCATTCTAGAACAGACAGAGCTGGAGCAGGCCTCAAGGGACTGAATCACTGGCAGTTGTGGCAGTTTCCAAACTTCTCAACCCACAAATGCCAAAGACAGCATAGAAGGTCAGTGGGAAAACTCTGTGGGAACTGGGTGGGGTAAGAGCATGGTCTGACCCCAGATCAGGGGTGGGGGAGGTGGTGGCAAGTGACTGCAGTGGCTGCTTCTGGAGCTCTGGGCCCACAGAGTTGAGGAATTAAGTGACTGATACAAAACCCCTGAAGCCTGGGACAGTACACCCACACCCACACCCACTCCCAACCCCACTGGAAATAGAATCCTTTCTTAACAAAGAGTTAAAGAGTCAAGTATTTGACTGGGAAGATGAACAGACTGCATTAAAAAAGCTCAGACTATAGAATCTTACTTTGGTGACAAAGAAGATCAAAACATACAACCAGAAGAGGACAATAGAGTCAAAGCTCCTGCATCAAAAGCCTCCAAGAAAAATATGAATTGGTCTCAGGCCATGGAAGAGCTCAAAAAAGATTTTGAAAATCAAGTAAGAGAAGTAGAGGAAAAATTGGGAAGAGAAATGAGAGTGAGTGATGCAAGAAAATCATGAAAAACAAGTCAACAATTTTCTAAAGGAGACACAGAAAAATACTGAAGAAAATGATACCTTACAAAATAGACTAATCCAAACAGCGAAAGAGATTCAAAAAGTCAGTGAAAAATTTAAAAATTATGGGACTACATGAAAGCCATGATCAAAAAAAGAGCCTAGACATCATTTGTCAAGAAATTATCAAGGAAAACTGACCTGATATTCTAGAACTAGAGGGTAAAATAAATATTGAAAGAATCCACCAATCACCTCCCAAAAGAGATTTGAAAAGAAAAACTCCTAGGAATATTGTAGCCAAATTCCGGAGTTTCCAGGTCAAGGAGAAAATATTGTAAGCAGCCAGAAAAAATTCAAGTATTGTGGAAATACAATCAGGATAACACAAGATCTAGCAGCTTCTACGTTAAGGGACCAAAGAGCTTGGAATGTGATATTCTAGAGGTCAGAAGAGCTGGGATTCAAACCAAGAATCACCTACTCAGCAGACTGAGTATAATTCTTCAGAGGGGAAAATGGACATTCAATGAAATGGAGGACTTTCAAACATTCTTGATGAAAAGACCAGAGCTGAATAGAAAATTTGACTTTCAAATACAAGAATCAAGAGAAATATGAAAAGGTAAACAGGAAAGAGAAATCATAAGGGACTTATTAAAGTTGAACTGTTTACATTTCTACATGGAAAGATAATATTTGTAACTCATGAGACCTTTCTCAGTATTAGAGTAGATGGAGGAAATAGATAGATGACAGCTAGATAGAGGGCACAGCGTGAATTGAATACGAAGGGATGATATAAAAAATAAAATTAAGTGGTGAAAGAGGAATATATTGGGAGAAAGAGAAAGGGAGAGAAAGAATAAAGTAAATTATCTCACATGAAAAAGGCAAGAAAAAGATTTCCCAATGGAGGGGAAGAGGGGAGAGGTAAGAGGGAGTGAGCGTACTTTATTCTCATCAGATTTGGTTTAAGGAGGAAATAACATACACACTTAATTGGATATTTTACCCTACAGAAAAGTAAGAGGAAGGAGAGAAGGGGGGAGGGATGATAGAGGAGAAAGTGATTGGGGCAGGGGTACTGAGAAGCAAACACTTTTGAAAGGAGACAGGGGCAAAGGAAAAAATAGAATAAGTGGGGAGTGGGATACAATGAAGGGAAATATAGTTAGTCTTTTACAACATGACTATTATGAAAGTGTATTGCATAACTATACATGTATAACACATGTTGAATTACTTGCCTTCTCAATGAGGGTGAATGGGGAGAGAAGAAGGGAGATAATTTGGATCTCAAAGTTTTAAAAACGAATGTTAAAAATTGTTTTTACATGCAACTGGGAAGTAATATATACAGATAATGGAGTATAGAGATCTATCTTAAGATAAGATAAGAAAGTAAGGGGAAAGGGGATGGGAGGGGTGATAGAAGGGAGGGCAGACTGGGGGAAGGGGTAATCAGACTACATGTCATCTTGGGGTGGGGGGAAGGAAGTGATGGGGACAAAATTCAGAACTCAAAATCTTGTGGAAATGAATGCTGAAAACTAAAAATCAATTAATCAATCAATCTATTAATTAAAAAGAAAGACCTGAATTCAGATCCAATTTCAGACACTTAATAACTGTGTGACCCTTGGATAGTCACTTAAATCTCTGTTTGCCTCAGTTGCTTCATCTGTAAAATGGGGATAACAATAGTATTTACCTCCCAAGATTGTTGTTAGCACAGTACCTCACACATAGTAAGCACTCTATAAATACTAGCTATTACTAGTATTAGTATTGTCTAAGGTGCAGGTAGTAAGTGGCAGAACCGAGATTTGAACTGAAACTGAAAACTGCCTTTTCTTATCCTTTAACTACTGATTACCTGGGAAATGAATTATAGTCTTATAAACATGACCCAGCTTTCTATACATGTAAGAAATGAAGCCTTTATCAAAGAATTCCCCCCTTTTACAGATGAGGAAACTGAGGCTCCAAACAACCCTGGGAGGTAGGTATTAAAGGTACTCATTATTATCCTTGCCACCTACTTCACTTAACTGTTAAATGTTGGGGCTAAGATTTTACCCCGTGTCTCTTGCCAGTATATCTCAGGCACTCAGCAATCAGCTATATTGAGCTGTTCAAGTCTACTACCCCATGAACACTCCTGTTGATATTATCCATTCAGGGTCCAAAATGCTAAAATCATTCTATACTCCCAATCCATCCACCTCTAAACTTTAATCCTTCCTTTCCTTTATCCTGATGAGAGTAAAGGTTAAGGAAGCCAAGTATGGTGGCACACACCTATAATCCCTGCTTCAAGGAGTCCAAGACTGGTAGATGCTTTGAGCTAGAAAGTTCTGAGCTCTATTGGAGTATCTATTGGGTAGATACACTCAGGTTGCACAAATATGACCAGCCCCTAGAAGCCAATGACCCTAGCATGAGTAAGGAGGTACAAACTAGCCTAGGTTATAAATGGAGCCAGTAAAAGCTTCTGTGATGATCTGTAGTGAGTTCAGGCCCAGGAATTGCTACTTTACTTCCAGCCTAAACGACACAGAGAGACTCAATCTCAACAAAGTTTTAAAAGTAAAGGCTAAATACAGTTGAGATATTGTTGACAAAAACAAATGATTATCTAAAGAACATTCACACCTTATTCCTGCTTCCACATGCTATTTAACGGACCCTGATTCTTGACATGGATTAAATTAAAGCAGTCACTTCTGATCTTTCAACAGTTCAAAATATCTCACATTATAATAAAAGAGAAGCATTATGGTATGATGCAGAGATTCTTAACTTTTTGTGTGTCTCACAGACTCCTTTGGCAGTCTGGTGAGTTCTGTGGATCTCTTCTCGAACAATATTTTAAATCCACAAAACAAAATACATAGGATTACAAAAATTTATTGAAATAGTGATCAAAATATATTTTTACCAAAGTCCATGGACTCTAGGCTAAGATATCCTAGTGTAGTGAATAGAGGGTCAGCCATGGAGTCAGGAAACCCTTTGAATCTTGGCTTTAACATTTCTGCAAAATGGGCAATGAAGATAATATTGAGATGTCTTCTGCAGGTATCTCCTGTGGCCAGGAGCAAGCCATTTAACTCTCTGTGCCTAAGTTACTGGCACTAAAAATTGCAGATCTCCAACAGTGAAAGGAATTTCCACCCTGGGACAACACAAACACCCCACACTGCTGAAATTATAGGTCTAGATAAAAAATTAATAAATAATCATTCATAACCCTATATCATTTTAGGGTTTGCATGGCACATTCCTCATACCAAACTTGTGAGACAGGAAGTACACCACTTATCATTTCAATCATATCAATCAATTCAAAGAGTTTGTGATTTTCCTAATGCACCCCCCCCCCCCCCCCGAGAGTGTCAGAGTCTAGATTCAAACACAGGTCTCTTAACTAGAAGATCACTGCTTTAGCATAATATATTTTACCCTTTCTCCCATTTAACTTGGTGCTAGGGCTGTATTCCATGGACTAGAAAATTCTAGGGCAACAAAATTTTCTCAGCAGTCACAATAATAACCATTTCTGTTTATACGATAATTTGGAGCTTACAAAGCACTTTACATACATTAAATCAATCAAATACTTGTAAGAGATGAAATTTGCCCTTCTGTAAAGAAAGGCTTTAACATTTCTTCCTGCTCAAATACTCTGTGTTCTTATGTTACACCAAGTCCTAGTAACTTCCACATGCATTATATATATTATAGATACATATATGTGTGCGTGTATACATATATACAAACATATGTGTATGTATATATATTCACAAAGCACTATACATATATTTATATACATATATACACCTATATGTTATCTTAGTTAATGCTCATAGTAACCCTTTATGGATATCATTTTTCCCATTTAATATAAGAAACTAATACTCAGGGAGAGTGTAATTTGTTCACAGACACATAGTTAGTAGATATCAGGCATAAAGCTGAAATCAAGCTCTTCCGAACTCCAAGACCAATGCTATCAAAGCAATCTCTTTCAACTAGGAAGGATCCCAAAAAGTGAATACCTACATCTTAGGGTGACTACTTTACTGGCAAGTGAAACACCCGGACCAACTTACTATGCACAAATAAAAGAGCCTTATTTTCGTCTGAGTGTCCACAAACCTGGAGTTACTCTAAGCCCCACTATGTCTCCCAGAAACCTTCATATATATTATTCAATCCGTGAATAATAACATTCTGTTGTGGGTAGGTGTGTCTGCAAATACCAAGGAAAGGCAGAAAAGTGTATCCCTTTTGTAGGGGGAGCCCTCCAGGGTGGTGCTAGAACTTGGAACAGAGGACACTGGACTGTCAGTTTGTGACACAGCATAACCCAGAACTGGCTACATAGGAACAATTTGTGGTAGGAGATTTGGGAAAGAGAGGTGGAAGCATTGAAAGGCTTCCCTGAAGATTTACCCCCATAATACTGTCACTGTGCATATATCCTCTAGGACTCCAACCACTGGAAAAGTGGCCTCAGAATCCACATCCCCACACAATAATCCTCAGCTTATTCTCTTATGTGTTATGGCTATACTTGTTACTGCCCCACAGGCTGGAATCAATCTTTCCGTAGTGGACTAGCTATATAGGATCATGAGGCCTTTCTGACATAGAAAAGACCCATGTCTCTAACAGAACATTGTTCTGCAAACCCAAACTAACAGAAGAATTTGAGAGCTTGGAATGAAATAATTGAATAGATGGCATCATTCTTTGCAAGATAAGCAGACACCATCCCTGCTAAAAGGAGAATGGGGGAGGGAGGAGGGAAGTTTGAGAATAACCTCATAGCAGAGACTGTTTCACATCTTGGTTTTATCTATTCTACTTGTAGGTACAACCCACACATGTGGGGTCCATCTGTAATCCCTCTGGCCCTACCATAAATCCTAGGAAAGATAAGGACATATGGTGAAATTCACACTCCTACCATAAAGCCCATGGGCTAATGGATACTGATGTAGCATTGGTACATGCTGCATATATTCTTCAGGTTTCTAGAAGATCAGAATGGCATTCATGAAAGCAACAAATTTCTGATCTAGCTATTCTGCCAAGATCTTATTAGCAAAATGTTGGAAAGTGGAAATACATGGAACTTTAAATGGCCATACCAGACATGGAACATGGTTTTTCCATTTGTCATTTTGAGAGATTTGTGGTAGATTATAACACTCTTGTCTCCACAAATGGGTTTGGTTTTGTTTTACAAGTTTAAGCATCATATATGATTCCCAGAATATCATTGATAGAGTACCAAGGTTACCCATTCCAGAATATGATTACTTCAAGCCCCATGATCAATGCAAGACCTTTCATCCCCATTTTTCTTATATACACACAAAAATAAGGTGCTGTGCTAAATAATAGATTCAGGGCTGAAAGGAGCCTTAGAACTCACCAAGTCTTAATTCTTCTCTCCACTTTAAAAGGGGAAAAATGAGTCGCAGAGAGGTTGTGGTTTGTCCAGGTTCATACAGTGTTGTTACTATAAGTGTAGTTGGAGTTTGCACCTGGCTTTCTGGATTTCACATCTAGTATTCTTTCTATTGTCACCAGTGGTCGAGAGGGGGAGCTCTCCTTTCCTACAAAGGGTCTCAGCTCTTGACTCAAGTGCACCGAGATTCAATTCTAGAAGAACATAATGTTTAAAAGAGTAAGTTAAGCCTTTTCTTGCATACTCTGGATCATTATGCCTCCACTCCTCTCTACCACTGTCAGGGAAAATCTGATAGAAAGAGTTTAGTAATGACTCCTGTACAGGAATGTACCCCAACAGGATTCCATATAGAAAAATATAACATACAAAATAGATATCAGGTATAGACAACTATTTATTTTCTCTACCATGAAAGAGCTACTTAAAACATAAAATCTAGAAACAGCATATATAGTTATATGTAATATAAAATATGAACTATAGCAAATATTTTGAATATGAAGCATAGGACTGTTAAGCGGGTATTTTACTTTTACCTCTGACCTACATTGCCTGTGAACCTCACAAATTCTTTTCTCCTGCCAATCCAGGGTAGAGTTTAGGTTTCATCTCTTTGACTCCACAGTCCTCCTGGTGGTAGTGGCTTCTTCTTCAAGAAGCAAGGCAGCACCTAGTACTCATGAACTCTAGAGCTCACAATGAAGCTTTCAAGAATTCATTTCAGGATCATAACTTGGTCAAGAAAGAAATACAAAGTGGAAGAGGTGGCTGGAGACTTGAGGTCTCATGTCCCTTCTACCTCAAACTTCTATGATTCTTCCTACATGTGCTGCCCTCAAAAATATTTCATAAAGGACATTTCCTCCTACCCAAAGGTAGAGTGTAACCTGATCTGATTCACTGTATCTCATTGTCTATGAGGATACCTCAACATGCCCACAAAGTCCTGGTAAGACAGAAGCAAGATATTTTGTTCTTCTTTTGGAAGCCCTGTCCAATTTAATGCCAATACCCCCCAAGAAGGCCACTTTTTCCTAGCCATTATGAACATCAGAGGTTGTGAGACAAAGGCCATCTCACATTTCCCCTAGGGATGCCTTGTCATTTGTCCTTTGTTCTCAAAGATCATGATATCAGGAAGATGATGCCACCACTTGCAAGCGAATTGGATTTCAATGAGCTAGGGTTGTACGTGGTAACCAGCTTTACTTTCTCTTCTGAAGACATCAGGGTCCAGGGGCAAGATATAGATCAGGAGGACTAGAGATGGACCCCTAAGGATGCCTAAGTCTTTTCCTAATCTCTTGAAAAAAATCTGAGAGAATGAGAATTTTCTCAGGTGCTGTCTGTGCTAAGCCTAAATTTCCTAAGACATGGTCCCCACACTTATAGAACTTGCAATCCAGAATGGGAGATAGGGCACACATAGATACTAATGATACAAAATGGAGTAAAACAAATACAGAGAAGAAGCCTAGATGAATGCAACAAAAGAAAGGAACATTTTTTTTTCTGTTTAGGACATCATGGAAGGTTTCCTGATTGGAGTAGTATTTCAGCTGGTAGTGTAAGGTAGAGGTATCAAACAGATGCCCTGAAAACACTCCCCAGTACAACTTAAGCCAGATTAAAATGTAATTGGGAAAAGGGTAATAAAAGAAATAAAAATATAATAGAATATAGATAATGTTAATATATGGTTTTCTAAGTCAATGTGCTTCAAACAGGAATCTTTATTATGATTTAGTAGCTCCAGTTTCTAAATGAAGTTGATACCACTGCTCTAAGAGAATGAGCACTGAATTTAGAAGTAGAAAAACTGAGTTAAAGTCTAGATTGCAACTCACTACCACTATGACCTTGGGAAAGTCTTTTCCTATCCCTGGGCTTCAACTCCTTTTTTTGTAAGAAAAAGTCAGGTGGACTGAAAAAAAAGGCAAATCTCTGACCAATAATGATTCCAGAGGATAGAGGATGAAGCATGCTAGCCACCTCTTTACATGGAGTTAATGGACTTAGGGTGAAGAATGAGACATATATTTGGGGGACTAGGGGTACATCGCCAATGTGGGAATTTATTTTGCTTTACTATGTATATTTGCTCCAAAAAAAATTTTCTTTTTTATCTCCAATATAGGTGAAAGTGGGAAGGAGAGAAAATAGATTTTTGTTAATTGAAAATAAATTAAAGAAAAAAAAGACAAAGGAAAGCTCCCCTAGAGCTACAAAGAGACTGATCTGGCAGTCTGGTCACAACATGACTCTGACAGAGCAGTTCAAACTTGGGCTTCCCACAGGCTAAGTTCCAGTAAATAATAACAAGCATGGGATTGGTCTGCCACTACATGAATGGGCCAGGACCCTTTCTCCGCACCTGCTGCTAGGCAGAGTAGTGCTGCAGAGGGCAGGGGGGGAGGCCAGCCCAGTCAGCAGCCATACTCATACCTGGAAGCACACCTCCGGGCTGAGCACTGACAGATGCTGCTGCAGAGGCAATGGGCCAGCACAAAGCAGCCCGCCGATCAGAAGCGTCCCCACAGGCAAGCATGAGGTCACCAACCCATATGTGTGATCCACTCCCTGCCAATCCAACGCCTGGAGCCCTGATTCTTTGTGACCTTACATCAATAAGTGACCTACGTCAGAAACCTGAGGCTCTGAAACTATAGGACAGGGTGATTGGGAAGGGAATGAGACAGTGACAGGCTGGAAGGGAGTAAGTGATCTAGCATATAAATAAACAAGGAAATATGGAGGCAAGCAAGGGTCCTAAACAGCTAAGTGGGCAGTGGGGCCAGGGATGGACATGGAGTCAGGAAGATTTCTGTCCACATCCTTCCTGAGACATTTGCTGTATGTGTGACTCTGGGCAAGTCTCAAAGTCTCTGAGCTTCGTTGTTATTATCTATAAAATGAAAATAATGATAATACCTATCTTACAAGGGTTGTCATGAGACTCAAATGACTATACACACACAGATGTACATATATATGCATATATATATATATATATATATATACATATCACTATGCAAATGCGAGCTTTATTATTAGATATAAGCTTTGTTATTCCCAGAGGAACAAGAAACCATGGATGGAAATTTCCAAGACAATTTCAGCTGGATACAAGAAAAACTTGCCTGCAACAAGCATTGTTCCAAAGTGGAAGGGTTTTTTGGGGAGGTAATAAGTGATTGTGGCTGTGTTGTTCCAAGGCTGTGGCCAGAAGGAGAAGCCCCTGAGGGCAAGGGAAGAGCAGGGGGTGCAGAATGTAGAGGTGGCTACAAATTCCCAGTCCCAATCACTTTCACTGGCGAATTGACACTAAACTTCAGTCTTCCCATCTATAAAATGGCTTTTGCTGGTCTTGGTGCAGCTCTGTGGTTACAAGTGAAAACAAGGAGATGTGAGTTGAAGGGAGAATGTTTAGAGAATAGTAATTGGTCAGTTAGACAACAAGATGTATTAGGCACTTAATATGTGTCAGATATTTTCTTAAGCACTGAGGATATCCAGAAAAACAGAAGGAGAGGTACTAACAGTAGGGAGACTGGGAGCAGCCTCCTGCAGAAAGTGGCTCTTGGGCTGAGGCTTAAAGAAAGTCAGGAATTCTATGAGATAGATGGAGGTTTGGAGGCAGAGCATTCCAGGAATGGGAGACAATCAACACTAAGGCAAAATGAGGGAACATAGAGTCTTGTGGGTGAGAACAGCAAGTGGGCTGCTATGGCTGGACCATAGAGTAGGTAGAAGGAATAATGTATTAAAAGTCTAGAAGGATAACATAGGAGCAAGTTTTGAAGAACCTTAAATGTCAGAAAGAGGTTATATTCTGTTGAGAGAAGGGGAGGACGAATGAAGTACCTCCATGAAATTCAGTAACACACACACACACACACACACACACACACACACACACACACACACACACTAACCCAAACCCTGGAAATATGTTTCATTTAGTAATTGTGAAATTGGAGAGTTGATGGGGTAGCTGGCAGGAAGGTGGAGGATTGTGCTCTCTTTCTAGTTCTCTCTCTCTCCTCTCTCTCTCTCTCTCTCTCTCTCGTTCTCTGACTCTCTCTGTTTCTGTCTCTCTTACAGACATCTTTGCCTTTTGCGTATTTGTTTAATCCTTTCCCAAACAAAATCAGTCCCCAACCATTCAAAGCACAATTTCCCAAACAGTGAATTAAGATGTTAATATCTAGCTATCTGGGCCTTGGTTCCCTTCTCTGTAAATTAGGAGGTGGGGAGGAAACGAGGCATAGTGAGTGTTTAATATTCTGTAACCTCTGAGGTCCCTTCCAACTCTAAATTTTTGAAAGAAGAAAACCAGTCCTGCACCCCAGAAGAGTGACATCATGAAGAGCTGGTCTTGGGACTGGAATGGAAGGAAGCTTGCCCTTAGCCTCACTGAATCTCCAGGGAAGAAGGGTGGGACTGAGGAAGTCCAGCCGAGACCAGATCAAGCAATGTTCCATAGAGTCTCCAAACAGGAAGTACTACTTACTATCCCAGCAGAAAGAAAGCACAACTCCCAGTTTTCTTATTTACTTCACACAATATTAAAACAAGACATATCCTACAGAAGAAATGATTGAGTGAAAAGCTCTGTTTGCTGGCCGTCTGCATTCTAAATGCTTCAGATTCTGTTTCCCCTCAAGGGCACCCCTTCCCTCACCAAACCCTCCCTCCTCCTCACCCCCAGAGTAACCTCAATTTTGCCAGAACCATCATTATTGTGACCCATAGCTAGGGTAACGGTCTTGTTTGTTTTCTGACTAGAAAAAAGCAATAAACATCCCCAAGAAAGAAGCCAGTTCAAATGTTTTCTCTGATGCATTAACAAAAGCAATCAATATAAATTACATTTGTCAAGGAACATTATTTTGTGAAAACATCCTCTGTGAGGTAGGGAAGGGCCAATGACAAGTTAAAAATTATTTTCCATGCAAAATCTGCCACCTCGTGGAAATCTAGGGAATTGCAGTAGCATTTTCAGAAGAAAAAAGGTGGGGGTATGTGTGTCTGTCTATATGTCTGTCTGTGTCTGTGTGTTTTTTAACTATAAAAGGATCATACACTTAGAATTTAAAAGTACTTCAGTTGTATCAAATTCAACCCCCTCATTTCATATATGAAAAAATTAAGCCCAATTGGCTTTGTAGAATCACAGACAGAGTTTAGCTACCTTAGAGTCCACCTAGTTCAGCCTCCTCATCTTACAAATGAGGAAATGGAGGCCTAGAGAGGTTAAGAGACTTGGTCAAGGTGATGGGGGTAGTAAATGTCACAGACTGGATTTGAACCCATGTTCTCTGACTCCAGAATCAATACTCATTCCCTCTACCACAAGATCATAGAAAATAATGGCAGAACTGTAGTTCTCTGACTTCCAATCCAATGTTCTTTCACCAGCTCAGTTTGCCAAAAGAATGAATATATAGAACCAAAATATGGTTGATAAAGGGTAGGTGAAAGTTTCCCTCAAAGATCATTTTTGCCAAGAAATACATCGGAAACCATGTTAGACTGACTTCCAAAGCTGGAATCTATTATTGAGAGCATGTATATTTCTATTTTAAAATAACTTTCCAGTCACCTCCCTGTTTATCAACTACCCTCCAGTCTCCATCTCTGACCCAAACTCTGGATCCCATCCCTGTGATCCTAATTTACCTTGTCTTTCTCAGTCTCAGGCTCATTGAATTTCTTGGCTTTCTCAATGCTATTTCACTACTAATACCCTCCCCAACACTCTTCAATAAAACTCTGACAAAAACAACCTAATTAACACCACCATTCCTAGAAAGGATATCTCAAATGAGACAGTATATGGAAAGCATTTAGCACACTGCCTGGCACACAGTAGGCACCTAAAAAATACTTGTTCCCGCCTCTCCCCTTCTACTGGGACAAGAGTATAGCATATGTACACAGGTAAGTATAATACAAGAGCAGCTTGCTAGGCCTGGAGTCAGGAAGATTCATCTTCCTGAGTTCAAGTATGACCTCAGACACCTACGAGTTGTGTGACCCTCGACACTTAATTCTATTTGCTTCAGTTTTCTCATCTGCAAAATGAGTTGGAGAAGAAAATAACAAACCACTCTAGTAGCTTTACCAAGAAAACCCCAAATGGGGTCATGAAGAGTCAGATACAACTCAAAAATGGCTCAACAACAACATTAACAAGTATAATGAAAGATAAAGTTTGACAGGACAGAGGAGAGGTCCAAGGAAGTTGCTCTAAGAAATTTTAAGGAGAAGAAAGAAATACTTTTAACTGGAGTTGATCAGAGAAGGGAAAAGTCACCTGAGCTAAACCTGGAAAGAAAACACCACCAAAAAGGAGAGATGAAGAGCGAGTGCATCGTTTCCTCAGGCTTCCCATTGGTGGTTTCTTTTCCCTTTCAAAGTTGCCTGTCGGGTCTATTTTAACCTCATTTCACTTAAGTGAAAATGTGTATGTGAGCAGGATTAGATAGATCCAGATAGGAGTTTGCCCCTGGGCCCCACATGGCCCAGAACTGGCCCGCTGTGTATATATAGAAGCGTATGAATTCTCAATTTTTTCCAGTCCCCAACTGCTTCAATAAGGTCAAAAGATTCCCAAGGGCCCTTGAATACCTACTTTTTGTTCTCTGCAAGATCTAACAAACAATAAGAGAGGAAAAAGAGATCTCCTCACTGGAATTCTTTGAGGACTGGCTCTTCTTTCCTCAAACAAAGAGAATTGTGGTACCAGTTTTGCCACTATCTGTATGACCTGGGGCAAATCAATTAAGCTCAGTTGGCCTCAGTTTCTCCACATGTCAAATTAGGGGTTGAATTTAGTAACCTCTCAATTCTCTTCTAGATCTATTTCTACTCATTGATAATCTCTGGATTCAAAGATAACAGGCCCAATTCTCTTCAAATATTTGAAGATAACTGTCACATTACTCCTAAGTTTTCTCCTTGGCTGAAAATCTCCCAATCCTTCCAACTAATCTTCAATTTGTATGGTAATGCAATTCAAACTATATGAAGTAAATGGTATAGTCAGTCTTTTGTAATTCAATATTTCAGTGGATTTTTTTTTCTATCTCACTAATGTGGTTACTCACAAAATAAGAGTCTCAGGGCTGGAAGAAACTCAAAGGTTAGCCAGTTTAACCCATCACTGGAAAAGAATCTTTTCTACAACATGTCTGACAGTTATATCTTACAGACTTTCCTTGAAGTCCTCCATTAAGATGGAGCTGTCTACTTCCCAAGGCAGTCCATTCTACTATTCAATAGCTCTATTTGTTAGGAAGTCTTTCCTTATGTTAAGCGTCAATTTGTCTCTTTTCAGTTTCTATCCATTATTCCCAGTTCTTCTTTCTGAGACCAAGTGGAACAGGCTGAATTCCTTGCCAATGTCAAACTCCTCAAATACCTGAAGAAAAATACTTGAGCATTATCTCCTCCAAACTAACAAACATCTCACTATTCAGGTCGATCTTCTAATAACAGGATGCTGAGGCTCTTCACCATTATAATCATCTTCCCTTGGATGCTTTCCAATAACGTGTGACCTAGACTCAACGTGATACTCCAGATGTTTGACAAGGGCAGAGTGTTGTGGGACTGTGACTTTCCTAATATGAGACACCATGCTCTCAAGACTGCGTTAGCATTCTAAACCACCATATCAATCATACTGTTGATTTACACTTTACCAAAACTTCCAGCTTCATGGCAAAGCAGATAGATTACTATTTTGGATCTGAAGTTAGGAACACCTGAGCTCAAATCTCACTTTGGTCACTTACTAGTTGGGTGACCTGGCCAAGTCACTTAATCTTCCTGTGTCTTAGTTTCCCCATCTGTAAAATGGAGATAATAATGGTACCTATCTCTCAAGGTTATTGTGAGGTTAGAATGAGATAGTATTTGTAAAGAACTTTGCAAATATTGAAGCATTATATAAATGCAAGTATGTGTGTGTGTGTTTTCAGATGAATAGACAGATGTTTGTCTACACTTTTCTCATCTTGTATGGGTAAAATTAATTTTTTGAAGTCAGATATAATACTTTACATTTATTTCTATTAAGTTCCATCTAGATGGTCAATTACTATCCCCTTACTTAAGTATAAATTCCTCGTTAGCCATTTTTTTGTCTTCCTTTCAGCCCAAAGATCATTCTTCGCAGTAGAGAAAACAGAAGCAAAATTAGTTGAACAGGTCTAACATCTTTGGGTCATCAATTTTCATAGTCCTATCCATCCTGAACATCAATCTGCCTTTCTTTGATCCTACTTTTCTCTTAGTTGCCAAATTATAACATTCTGAGATTTTAATTAGAGGACAGTGGGGCTTTTGTCCACATTAAAAAATGTAATTTGTTAAAGCAGTATTACACTTGACTTCCATAGCTCTCTACTTGGCATACAAATCAAATGTTTGTTGAATACAATAGTTTCTAGATCTCCTTGCTCTTGACTGTGAGATCCACACTGGTTAAATTTTATTGGGAAATGAAAATAACCATAGTCTCTGCCAATGTCTATTCTTTGAGAGGCAGGGTGGCATGATGGATGGCATGCTGGACTTCACATCACTATAACCTAGGATCAAATCTTGTCTCTGATACTTAGTAGCAGTATGACGCTGGGGAAGACATTAGGCTTCTCTGAAATTCAGTTTCCTCATCTGTAAAATAAGGGAACTGTACCAGATGACCTTTGAAGTCCCTTCCAAATCTAGATCTATGATTCATTTCTAATTCTTCATCATCAAGAGCACATTTAAGTAGGTTAGATTAGAGTTGCCTTCATTTTTGTTATTTCCTTTAATTTACTGTAAATTATCATTGCTTGGTTGATGGTCTGTCTTCTTATGGATAATTGATTTGGAGATGTCTCTCTCAGTCTTTTGTCAGAATATAATCAACTCCATTTTTTTGTACGTGTGATATTACTTGATACTTATCATCAAGTACCCAACATCTCTGCATTCTCCTTGAGATATTTATAATTTATGAGCATGATTTACAATTATCTGATCCATTATTTTCTATATTCACCTAACCTATAACCATTCTTATTTCTTATTTTGGAACTATGATTTCTTCTATCCCCTCCCAGGATGACTTCTCCCCTGAAGTCACCAAGTATAAGAATATGTGTGTGTCTAATTTGGAAGATTATAGCAAGGTCTTCACAGAATTTCTCTATCTCATCTTCTGCAATAGATGTTAGCAAACAAGCTCCATTTGATTTCACAGAAGTCTTTTTGCAAATGTTTATTTATGTGATGGGTGAAAGATGAAATGACTGAGGAAACAAAGGTTTGAGCTTCTGAGCATATTGATTTATTAAACAATGCATTTGAGTTGCATAAATTGGGACCAGGCCTCCTCAGCTTTGGCACTGAACCCTGAATACAGGGAGAGATATTTTATGTATTAAAAACAATCAAGTAAGACCAAACAATTAGAAGAAAACCATTCACAGTGTACAAGCAGGATGCAAAATTAGGTAATCTAATTTCTAAATGGAGGAAGGATTAGGGACTTTCTAAGTTGGGAGGGGGATAAGTGAATTTTAAGAGTTGGAAGTGGGGAGAGCAAACAGGGACAATTCCCTGACGTCAGAAAAAAGAGGTGTCTGTTTTTAATCAAAGAAATAAAGAAATAATAACTTATTAATCAGAACAAAACCAGTTTCAGATAAGACATATGGGTTGCTTGAGATACGTAATTGTGAGAAAAATCCTTGCATCAATCTTTGGATCTGACTGGGTTTCTGGTCAAGTGTCTTTAAATAATAAGTAGAAATGGTCCAACTTCCAGTCATACAGGGCTCAGTTCAAACAATGCAATAAAATTTTCTCGTAATTTCCATAAATGAATAAAGTTTTCTCTCACATAACAGTAATTGAACTAGACCCATAATTGAATAGAAAGGGAACTGAGCTAGCTCCAGACTTGACTCATAAGATGGAGTCAGTGTGGCTCACTTAATTCTCACAATTTCCTCACTTATCATGATCACTGCAATAAGAACCAACCATCTATCTCATGATTTGATGCTTTGGGGATGTGCAATATAAACCATCTCTGATAACTCATCTTTTTGCCTCTACAAGAAGAACTAGTCTCCATTAGCTTCAATTTCCTATTGTCTTCTGGTTTCATTTATATCCAGAATGTCAAGATTTATATTTTCATTCCCTCCAGTCATATGTCCATTCATTGGTCACTGAAACATCTCACACTGAGCATACCAACAGCTAAGTTAATGTTTATAGACAAGCTAAAAATCTCTTCGTACACTTGGGAAAGTCATGATCGAAATCCTGGTTTAAGCTGTCTTTTCTCCTTTCAATAAATGCCACATCAGTTTCAGAGAAAGGATGGCTATCTTTGATATATTCTGTTATCCGTTAACTAATGATTATGAAGTTAAAAAGATGGTGGCCTTCTCTTGTGGTTGCCATAATCATGAAAGCAGGCTAATTGGTCTGTGGGGAAAGCAGAAGCTGTTGCCAACAACTAGGATAAGGGCACCAACTCTTTCCCTTTCCATAAAGTTTCTAAAACCAGGCAATTTAAAGAAAAAAACTGGGCTAGCCCAAGATTTTTGCTTGATGTTTCTAAACTGACCTTTATATTGAAGAACTGACTATTAATGAATGGGAGAGCTAAGAAGCCAGAGACAACCTCTTTGTAAAGGAACAGAGGTTCTCTGAAGAATCTGGTTACATGGACTGTTTTTCCTGTGAGTTCTTCTATCCTGTGCATGACTCTGAGGAGGGTCTTGTGCAGTGGCCCAGACTAGGAGCTGCTGGAATATAGGCAAAAGGCTAAACCTAAGGCATGTCATTCACCAGTGAGTGAAGTAATGACAATGTTGAGCCATAGGATCAGAGAGAAGAAGTAGGAGCAGTTAATGTTCAGTTGCTCTGTCCTGTGCAATTTTTTATGACCCTATTTGGGATTTTCTTGGCAAAGATACTAGAGTGGTTTGCTATTTCCTTCTCCAGCTCATTTTACAGATGAGAAAACTGAGGCAAACAGGGTTAAGTGACTTGCTTAGCATCACACAGCTAGTTAAGTGTCTGTGGCCAGATTTAAACTCAGGTCTCCTTGACTTCAGACCCAATGCACTATCACAGCACCACCTAGCTGCCCCCTGGGATCAGTAGGTAGAAATTATAGTTAGTTAGATATAGGCTTAGTGTGAGGCAAAGTTTACTAATGGTCAGAGTCATTCTAAAGTGGAAAGGGCTTCCTCAGAAAGTATCACATTCCTTGTCCCCTGAGATCTTAAAGACGAGTTCAGATGGCTGTTCCAGGGATGTCAGAAAGGAAATTTCCATTGAGGTACAATCAGACCAGATGGCCTCTGAGGTCCCTTCTAGCTCTGAGGTTTTATGATCCTTGACCTTCAAGGTACACACAGTATATTTGGGGAGATAAAATGAAGATATATGAAACAAGAACAAATAATATGATAGTACCTAATTAAGTGTGAAACTAAGATCCAGACCATTAGTGCTATAGGCATTAAGAATGAAAGAGATAAGGGTTGAAGTGTTCAGGGAAAATTTCATAAAATAAATAAGAATGTAAGTTAGACATTGAAGACTAGATAGGAGAGATCATTCCAGGAGAGAGGACGAACATCATCCAAGATGAGGGGAGGAAGGAAATGGAGGATATGGGGAGGATATGCCTGGTATATAATGAAGATGGTAAGGGGACTAAGCCTAACTTGGTCGAAGAATACAAGAGGGAAAATGCTGGGAGGTAAGAAGTTTGTGTGGCAGCATAAGGCCTGATAATAAATGATCAAAAGCCAAGTAAGAGAAAACTGGAAGTAGAACTGGCCTGACCAATCAATAGTTTATTTAAGAGGCTCCATGCTAAGTGTTGTCAAAGGATTTCTGGCCCCAAGAAAAACCCAGCTCCTATGGAGAGCATTCAGAATTACTTTCAACACTGAGGCTGACAGCAGGTTTCCTGTTTTATCTCTAAACTTCCTGGTAGAAAGTGTATGTAGAAGGTGTGAACAGCCAAGAGATGTGTATGGAAGCAAACCTCAGCAGCAAAAGCAGTTTTCCTGTAAGCTTGGCTGTCAAACCACATATGAACCATTAAGAGCTAGTAGCAGACCTCCCTACCCCCTCATCTCCTAGCTCCCTCTAGCTTCCTGGTCTCTTAAATATTCCTCCTTTGAAATAAAAGTTATTTTGGGAGAGGCATACAGGAAGGAAGGCTTAGGAAGAGGTTTGGGATCTGTTGCAGGCATGCCCTGGGAGACTTACAGTGGTCTACCTGTCTGAGCCCTCACATTGCTCCAATTCACATACCCCTGGCATGAGACCCTTCTGGCCTCTCGCATTCCAATGTCCTGCCCTTCCTGCTTCTTCACCAGTGCTGACTGTTCCCTGACCACCCTGAAGATGCTGCTTGAAAGGTAAATCAGAAAGAGAGGAAACAGTGAGAGAGACACAGGACTTTCCCTAGTACAACTCAGGCCCACACTGAAAGGAGGTAGAAATAGGCAAAAGAGCCACACTCTGGGCTCCTTCAAACTCTGAATCCATGTGAAGTCAGGTTCAATCTAATTCAACCAACTTTTGTGAAGCAGTTACTGCACTAGGTACTGGGACACAAGAATCATTACCAAGGAGCTGAAAATAAAACAGGAAAAGACGCCAACACAAACGACTCTAATACAAGGGGGAGAAGTACAAAGGAGATATCCAGGTCAAGTGCTAGGAGAAATGTGAAGAGAGAGAGAGATTACTTTCAGCTTGTTTTGGGGTGGGAGGAATTGGAGAAGGCTTAATAGAAGAGGTGGTGACAAAACTGAGCCTTGAAAGAAGAGAGAGGTTGTAATAGATGAAGATGGTACACAGAATGTCGCCAGCAGATGCACAGATGTAAGATAGGGCATAACAGCAGTGGATCTCAGAGCACTGCTCAATTGTGCAAGAAGGGAGAGAACAGGAAGGCTGGTACTTTCCCATCACATGTTACCTTATATCTAAGATATAGCTAGATATTGATATAAAAATAGATATAGGGATAGATAGAGATAAATAGATGTAGATATAAATAGATATAGTTAGATGTAAATATAGATATAGATAGATGTAGATATAGACATATATACACATAAATATACATATCTACACACATATACACACATACACATATACATATATGTATGTGTAGAAATGTATATGTATGTGTGTACTTACATATACATATCTATACATATATAATTGTATCTCAAATGCATAAATGTACATATATAATATTAATGTTTACTATAATTATACATAATATGCTATATAATAATTTTATATAATTATAGAAATATTGGCTGGTTGGTTGTTGTCCTTCATCTTTGAAGAAGACTAAAATGACATCAACATGATAAAGTGAAATTTCAGTATGTCTGACTGTGGCTAATCAAACCAACATGAACTCAGAATGCTCTACCACAGGTTTAACACAGATAGTCTGTATGAATATTTGGGGTGGATATCCCAAATTTGTGTATCCTGCATTTACTCTGTGCTGTCTCAATTCTCCTTTGCTCAAAGAGCACAGCACCCTTTCTGATGTAGGCATGCCATGCCGAGCAGTTCTGTGCCAGTGTCTCTCATGTTGCACAGCCAAATTCAAAGTTCTTGAAAGAGACCTTAAGAGTGTCCTTGCATCACTTCTTCTGGCCATCATGTGATCACCTGCCCTCTCCATAAAATAGTCTTTTTGGCAAGTGTACATTTTCATTTGAACAACGTGGCCAGCCCATCAGAGTTGTGCTCTCTGAAGCATAGTTTGAATGCTTGGAAGTTCAGCTCAAGCAAAGACTTCAGTGTCTGGTACCTTATCCTGCCAGGTGATCCTCAGAATCTTCCTAAGACAGTTCAAATGGAAGCGATTCAGTTTCCTGGCATGGCACTGGTAGACTGTCCATGTTTCACAAGCATGTAACAATGAGGTCAGCACAACTGCTCTGTAGACCTTCAGTTTGGTAGTCAGTCTAATACCTCTTCTCTCTCAGACTTTTCTTCAGAGCCTCCCAGACACTGAGATAGCTCTGGCAACGTGTGCATCAACCTCATTGTCAATGTATGCATCCCTGGAAAGTACACTACCAAGGTAAGTGAATTTATCCACAGCATTCAAAACTTCTCCATTTGTTGTAATCAAATGTTCCACATATGGATGGTGTGGTGGAGGCTGATGGAGCACTTGTGTTTTCTTGGTGTTCATTATTAGGCTAAAATTAGCACAGAAAGCAGAGAATTGATCCATACTTTGTTGCATCTCAGGTTCAGAGGCTGCATTGAGTGCACAATCATCTGCAAACAGAAAATCATGCACCAACACTCCCTCCACTTTGGTTTTGGCTTGTAGCCTTTTCAAATTGAAGAACTTACCATCAGTATGGTAGTTGACCTTGATGCCTTGTTCATCTTCATTGAAAGCATTTGTCAACATGGCTGAAAACATGATGCGAAAAAGCATGGGAGCAAGCACACAGCCCTGTTTCACTCCATTGGTGACTGGGAAGGCACAAGAGCATTGCCCATTATCCAGAACCTGGGCAAACATGCCATCATGAAATATTGATGAATAATATTGATGAACTTCTCTGGGCAATCAAATTTCAACATAATTTTCCATAAGCCATAACGACTAACGGTGTCAAAGGTCTTAGTCAGATCTACAAACATTCTGTACAGACCTCTGTTCTGCTCCTGGCATTTCTCCTGGAGCTGTCATTCAGCAAACACCACATCAACTGCTCCTTGGCCCTTTCTGAAGTCACACTGGCTGTCAGGTATATGAACATCTTCCAGGTGAAGGATCAGCCAATTAAGGAGGGCTCCAGCAAGAATTGTGCCAGCAATGACTAAGAGAGAGATCCCCCTGTGATTGCTGCAGGACAATCTATTCCCTTTACCCTTATAGAGATGGACAATGGAGGCATCCTTGAACTCCTGGGGGATAACCTCCTCTTGCCATATTTTGCCATATTTTCTAACCTGGAAAATACAATTTTTGTATGAGCAATGGTCCCCTTACCTTGTAAATCTCAGCTGGAATAGAATCAGCACCAGCTGCTTTGCCACATGAAAGGAGCTTAAAGGCCCTCAAAACCTTTTCTTCATTTGAAAGTTCAACTAAGGAGGGATTGACTTCAACCTGAGGTAAACAGTCAATGACCTCAGCATTGATTGATGATGGTCTGTTGAGGATGCTATGGAAGTGTTTAGCCCATGTCTCTGGGATCATGTCCTTATCACTAATCAATGTGGCTCCATCAGCATTGAGTAGTTGTGATGCACCATAGGTTTTTTGGTCCATAAATAGCTTTCACAGAATCATAAAAGCATTTTGTATTGCTACTATCAGCATAAAACTGAATTTCATCTGCCTTCTTACTGAGCCAGCAACCCTGCATCTCTCTAAGCTTTGCTAGTACTTTGCTTTTGATGGAATTAAATGCTGCCTTCTTAGAAGGAATGAACTATCCTGCTCGTAAATCTTGTGGATTTCATGTTTTTCATTTAGTAGCTTCTGAATTTCCCTATCATTTTCATCAAACCAGTCTTGGGATTTGCAAGTGTTCTGACCCAGATGAGCAAATGCAGTGCTGTACACCAAATCTCTGAAAGCTGACCATTCCTTTTCTGCTCCACTGTTGCCAACTCTATGTTGGCTCAAGTCTCCCTCCATGTCAGCAACAAACTGTTCACACTCAGAGAAGAGCTCTAATTTGTTGACATTCATTTTTCTGGTAGTCATTTTGCCTTGGGGTGGTGCTTTTGATGAATGGGAATATTTAGCTTGGAAAGGATAAGTCTATGATCAGTCCAGCACTCTGCACCACACATTGCCTTTATCACTCTCACATCTTGTCTGTCTCTTCTCCTTACAATCACATAGTCTATTAGATGCCAATGTTTGTTGTGAGAGTGCATCCATGAAGTTTTATTGCATTTAGGTAAACAGAAGACAGTGTCGGTGATGAGAAAGTCATGTGATGCACAAGTCTTCAGCAGTAAATGGCCATTGCTGTTGCTGTTTCCAACTCCATTCCTACCTAGGACCCCCTGCTAAGTCTAGTCGTCTGAGCCTACTCTAGCATTAAAGTTGCCGAGAATTACACTTGTCCTCTTTTGGCACATTGATGATAAGGGTCTCTTGGTCTTCATAAAATTTTTCTTTGACTTCATTGGGGTTTGCCATAATGGGAGCATAGGCACCAATGATGGTGGCATGGCATTTTCCTGCAAGTGGCAATAGCATTGTCGTGAGCCTGCCATTCACTCCTTTTGGCAGGCATGCCAGCTTGCTGACTAGATTAGCTTTGATTGCAAAACCCACGCCAGCTTCCTGGAGCTCCCCTTTACTGCGCCCACTCCAGAAAAAAAGTGTATACAGCTCCAACTTCAGTAAACTGGCCTTCATTTGCCAACCTTGTTTCACTCAGGTCTGCTATTTGAATGCTATACCTACTGGGTTCTCTTGCAACTAGAGCAGTTCTTCTTTCAGGTCTACTGGATTTTGTGTTGTCTATCAGTGCCTGCACATTCCATGTGCTGATGGTGAGTGGAATCATTTTTGCAGATCATTTTGTACATTTTTTTGTGTTTCTATCACATAGTGGGATTCCCTGCCTGCCATGGTAATCAGGCCAGGATTGTGTAAGCAGACAATGTTTAGGGCACCTTTTCTAGCCCCCTTGCTCGCACCAGGAAGTGAACAGTGTGATCCTTAAAAGGCTCCTCAGATACTCAGGGGGCTGCCAAGTCCCACTGCTGCTTCCAGTGAGGAATAACCCTATGGCCTGGGCCTTCTGTGTGTAGGGTTGTGCCTACAGCTCCCAGTGTATCTACACCTGCTGCTTTATCACTTGTCTGTCACCACAGGACTTTGAGGCATAATAGTGAAATGGTATGGGTGAGGTCTTTTGATTTGTGTGTAAATTGGATCTAAGTGAGGCAGATGTGCATGAAGTCGTCAGCCTCACTCTCTCCTCCAGAGTCATCACAGTGCAGTGGCAGGACAGAGTCAAGATGGCTGGCCATGTCTCAGGATGCAGTGGATGACCTTGGCATCTTCGGCGTCTAACCAAGCTCTAAGCGCTCCACATCACCTGCTTCATCTGCCTTCATGGCCATTGAAACAAATTGTTCTCATCCCCCCATTCCACCAGAGGAGGTCTTCATATGCTTGGAGTAAACACCCCCATAACTCACCAATGGGTTTGAGAACCCTTGGTTACCCTCAACCTGGTTTGGTCCATCTGCTGAAATAGTTTACCAGGGTGTGGCCACTGTGCATGCTGCAGCTTCTTGATGCCACAAGTGAGAGTTAGGTGGAACAGGTGGACACCAACAGAGGAAAGAGCCCCAAAAAGGGCTCAGCAGCCATCACACCAAAGGTACTGGTCCTCCCTGAACATACCCTACACCCTGGATGTTGAATAAACTAACTATAAAGGGATAGAGAATCAAGAGATTTAAATGGTTTGCTCAGCAAAATCATGGAAGATCAAAGCTTAAGGAAAGGAAAAACAAGGGCACTCAGTCTAATCACATACTGCAGTGGCAAGAGCAAATAGTCAGTCAATGAGCATTTATTAAGCATGTGCTATGTGCCAGGCCCTGAACTGGGTGCTGAGGATACATAGCTCTCAAGAAGTCTATATTCTGGGGGACAGAGTCAAGATGGTAGAGTAACAGCACAGACTTGCTAGCCCTCTTCCCCCAAGCCCAACCAAATATCTATAAAAAATAACTCTAAACAAATCCTGCAGCTGCAGAACCCATGAATGACTGAGTGAAGCAAATCTCCAGTCCAAGACAGCCTGGAAGGTCCCCAGGAAGTGTTGCCTCACTGGGAGCAGAGTGAAGTCCAGTGTGAACCCTGGTGGCACAGATGGAACCTGAGCAGGGTTTAGGGGGACTGAATCTTGGGCACCTGTGGTGGTTTCTAGACTTCAAAACACCAAAATGCCAAGGAGAATTTGGAAAGTCAGTGGAAAAAACCTGTGGGACCTATGTGAGAGAGTAGAGTGGTCTGGGCCCAGCCCCATGGCAGCAGAGGGGGTGGAGGAGCCTGCAGAGGAGGAGCCTGCAGCAGCAGCAATGGCAGCAGCAGTAACTTTCTGGAACTCTAGGCCCACAAATTATGGGGAGATCCAGCAGCTGACAGTACATGCCATACCCCCACTTCAAGCAGAGATGTACCATGATAAAGAGCTCAAAAGTCAAGTAAATAGCTGGGAAAATGAGCAAAAACCAGAAAAAGATTCAGACTATAGAATTTTACTTTGGTGACAAGGAAGACCAAAGCATGCAAACAGAAGAAGACATCAAAGTCAAAACTCCTGCATCCAAAGCCTCCAAGAAAAATATAAATTGGTCTCAGGCTATGGAAGAGTTCAAAAAGGATTTTGAAAATCAAGTAAGAGAAATAGAGCCAAAACTGGGAAGAGAAATGAGAGTGATGCAAGAAAATCATGAAAAGCAAGTCAACTGCTTGCTAAAGGAAACCCAAAAAAATGTTGAAGAGAATAACACTTTAAAAAATAGACTAACCAAAATGGCAAAAGAGGTCCAAAAAGCCAATGAGGAGAAGAATGCCCTGAAAAGCAGAACTGGCCAAATGGAAAAGGAGGTCCAAAAACTCACAGAAGAAAATAATTCTTAAAGGTCAGAATGGAGCAGATGAGAGTTAATGATTTTATGAAAAATCAAGAAATTATAAAACAAAGCAAAAGGAATAAAAAAAATAGCAGACAATGTGAGATGTCTCATTGGAAAAACAACTGACTTGGAAAATAGATCCAGGAGAGACAATTTAAAAATTATGGGACTACCTGAAAGTCATGATCAAAAAAAGAGCCTAGACATCATCTTTCAAGAAATTATCAATGAAAACTGCCCTGATATTGTAAACCACAGTGTAAAACAGATATTGAAAGAATCCACCAATTGCCTCCTGAAAGAGATCCGAAAAGGAAAACTCCAAGGAACATTGTAGCCAAAATCCAGAGCTCCCAGGTCCAGGGGAAAATATTGCAAGCAGTCAGAAAGAAACAATTCAAGTATGGTGCAAACACAATCAGGATACCCCAAGATCTAGCATTCAACAAGCATTCTTGTTGAAACTACCAGAGCTGAATAGAAAATTTGACTTTCAGACACAAGAATCAAGAGAAGCATGAAAAGGTAAACAGGAAAGAGAAATCATAAGGGACTTACTAAAGTTGAACTGTTTACATTCCTTCATGGAAAGATTACATTTGTAACTCTTGAGACTTTTCTCAGTATTAGTCTAGTTGGAGGGATTATATACACACATACACACACACACACACACACACACACACATATATACATATAGACAGAGTGAATTAAATGGGCAGAGATGATATCTAAAAAAAATAAAATTAAGGGGTGAGAGGAATATATTGGGAAGAGAAAGGGAAAAATAGAATGGGACAAATAATCTCACATAAAAGAGGTAAAAAAAGCTTTTTCAATGAAGGAGAGGAGGGGGAGGTAAGATGGAAAGAGTGAACCTTGCTCTCATTGCATTTGGCTTAAGAAAGAATAACACGTACTCTCAATTTGGTATGAAAATCTATCTTACACTACAGGAAAGTAGGAGGGAAGGAGAGAAGCAGGGATTTGGGGGGAATAATAGAAGGGAGGGCAAATGGGAGGAGGGGGTAATTAGAAGTAAATATTTTTGAGGAGGGATAGGATCAAAAGGGAGAATACAATAAAGGGGGGGTAAGATAGACTAGAGGGAAATACAGTTATTCTTTCAAAATATGACTGCTATGAAAGTGTTTTGCATAACTGGTGGGAAGGGAGGAAGAGAGAGTAGTTGGAACTCAAAGTTTTAAAAATGAATGTTAAAAATTGTTTATGCTACTGGGAAATAAGATGTACAGACAATGGGGTATAGAAATTTATCTTACCCTACAAGAAATTAGAGGGGAAGGGGATAAGACAAGGGAGGGGTGTGATAGAAGGGATGGCAGATTGAGGGAAGTGGTAATCAGAATGCATGCAGTCTTGGGGTGAGTTGAGGGGAGAGATGGGGAGAAAATTCGAAACTCAAGACCTTGTGGAAGTGTCTGTTGAAGACTAAAAATAAATAAATTTTAAGAAGAAAAAAAAAGTTTACATTCTAATCGAGGATGCAAATGTGCATATGTATAAGTATATACAGAATAAATAAATATAAAGTTAGTAAGCGAAGAGGGGCCTAGCATTTGGGAAAATTAAGGAAGGAAGGAAATAATTATTTATTAAACACCTACTGTGTGCCCAATATTGTGTGCTAAATGCTTTACAAACATTATATCATTTGATCTTCATAACAACCCTTAGAGCGAGGGTGGGGAACCTGTGACCTCAAGGTCACATGTGGCCTTCTAGGTCCTTGGGTATGGCCTTTTGACTGAGTCCAAGTTTTACAGAACAAATCTTTTTATTAGGAGGATCTGTTCTGTAAAGTTTGATTTCAACCAATGGGCTGCACATGTGGCCTCAAGTCCACAGGTTCCCCACCCCTGCTGGAGGTAAGTTCTATTATGACCTCCATTTTACAAATAAGAAAATTGAGGTAGACAGAGGTTAAGTGACTTGCCCAGGATCACCCAGCTAGTAAGTAAGTGACTGAGGCCAGATTTAAACAGGTCCTTCTGACTCTAGGCCCTGTACTTTATTCACTGTGCCCCGCAGAGGTCTCTAGAAAGCCATTGTGTAGAAAGTGATGTTTGGGTTTTCCATGAAGGGTGAAAGGGATGTTGAGGTGTAGGTGAGTAGTGTGTCCATTCCAGGTTGGGGAACAGTCAATGAAAAAGCACAGAGATGGGAGATGGAGTTCCGTATGTGAAAAACATGGAAAAAACTAGTTTGGCCAGACCACAGAGTACAAGAAATGGAATAAAGTGTAGAGCACTAAACTATGAGTCAAAAGATCTGGGTTCTAAGACTGGTTCTGCCATTTATTGACCTCATCACTTTGAACAAGTCACTTCCCCTCCAGGAATTGTTTCATTAACCACAAAACAAGAGTCTAGGACTAGATGATATCCAAGAGTTCTTCTGGCCCTAAGATTCTGTGCCTCTAATTTGTGAATGCCAACACTTCTTGGCTTCTCCATTCCTCTGTTATCACTGATTCCCTTCCTGTACCTCAATGAACATATGTACCTTTCACCTGCTTCCTGAAGCAGGTGAAAAGTACATATTGGAGGAGAGAGCCTGAGGAGAGAGACAGGTCTTATGCAACTCTGATCATTTCCCTCCAGTGTAGCAGCTTGCACATGGCTTCACTGCTTTCCAAGGCAGCTGCTTATATTCACAAAGACAAGGAAAGGATATATAGAAATTAGTCTTGGGTCACATCCCGGAGTATAAAAAAAGATTCCAATTTTAAGCAATCCTGGAATAGGTTGAAGTTAAAGGGAGTCCAATTTTGGCCCAAAGTGAATAAGAACTTTCTAACAATAAGAAATAATGGATTGCTGCTCCAGCCAAATTGTATAACCAATTTCTCCTGACCTCCTTGCAGCTCCCATCTCCCACCAGCTTCTCCTGAGTTCTCCTATCTTCATGTCTTTGATACATTGTCCTCTAAGACTAGAACAGGTTCTATCCACATCTCTTCCTGTTGAAATTATCTTCCTTCAAGGTCCAATACAGGATCTACCTCCCTGAGCCCTATAACTAGATATGGCTGTTCCCCTCCCAGTCTCTAATTCCACCATTATGTTCTTCACAGCCGCCAATGAAAAGAGGTATTTCTGTGAAGCATCCTTGCCACTATAGATGGTTCACTATCAGCTATGACAGATAGGCCCAAGAGACCTGGGAATAATAGTGCCCTGCCCCATCACCAACCCTGCTACAATCTTGCCCCCAACAGCCATCATCAAAAGGCACCATCGTTGTGGAGAAACAGCCAGAATATTGCTTCTGCAAATGAGGCAGCCCCTGCCTCCTCAGTCACCACAATCACTAAAGACTCAGAAAAGAAAGTTCCCACCACCAAAGACCTCAGTACTTTAAATCTTCAATGAGCAGAAGTGGATATGATTTTATCCATTGAAATTACATTTTAAAATCTGCTTGTCCATCTTTGCTGAAGCACCCTAAGGACCACTCAGTCTTTCCACATGCCATATGCTGCAACCTTTTACATGTAATATAGAATGTAAGAATTAGAATGTAAGCTTGATTTTCTATTAATGCTCATTTTCTAATATTCCCAGTGCTCACTGAAGAGCTTTGCACAGAGTAAGTGCTTAATAAATGCTGTTTTGGTCATTTATTAATTCACTGTTAGAACAATCTTATGCACTGACCATATTCTAACCTGCATTCTAGCTATTTCTGAACATATCTTCCTACTAAATTGATCCTTGAGGACATGGAGCACTTTTGTTAGTGACTCAACTCCTGAGTTCCATAGAAACCTTTCTTGATCCTTCTAGCTGTTAGTCTCTCTCCCTCTCTCCTTCTCTTTCTCTCCCCTTTTCTCTCTCTCTCCTTTTCTCTGTCTCTGTCTGTCCCTGTCTCTCTATTTCTGTCTCTCTGTCTGTCTCTCTCTCTCTTTCTTTCTCTGTCTCTCTCTTTCTCTCTGTCTCTCTCTCTGTCTCTGTCTCTCTGTCTCCCCTCCTCTCTCCTCCCCTTTTCTCCTCCTCCTCTCAGATTACCATAAATAACATTTATCTTGTATATCATTTACCCCCTTACTAGAATCTAAGTTCCTTGAGACGAGGAATTTTTTTTTTAATTTTGTCTTTGTGTTCCTAGCTCCTAAAAGAGTTCCAAGGACATAGTATCTGATTGGATGATCCTGAAATGTATTTTATCTTTATAACCCCATTGTCAAGAACTGTAGTAGGTACTTAATAAAATGTTGAATTGAATTGGACAAATGAGAAGATTTCCTTGTGAGACTGTAAGCTTCCTGTCACTGAATTATTCTCTTTCAAGGATATTGTGGAAGGGAATTCTACATTAGGAAAGAGTTGGGAATGGAACATGCCTTCTAACTCTGCTGTTCTATTATTTGATGATAAGGTACAACAGCAATTTTTCTGAGACTGCCTAGGAGAAACCTCAAGCATACAATGGCTCTTGTTCATAGTTTGTCTGCCATTTCTGTTACATCTGTGCCCCAGCTCACTTTGCTCTTCATTCAAGTATTGAAATAGAAGAAGACATGTCTGGACTGCTATTGAAAGACTAAGCCAAAGATCCTTCATTAAATGGGCTAAACTGCATGGGACAATAGCATGCCTTATTAGAGGTTAATCAGTGAAATGAGAGGTATCTTCAGATTTCAATGTGAAGGAGTTCCATGGAAGCAGAGAGAACTCATTCGGTCTAAAGAATGTGAAGTCCTTTGGAGATGCTGAAAGCCTCAATTTCACTTAGCAGGAATGTGTATCTCCCCTTAAGGGGTCCTCATTACAAAAAGGTTCATCCCCCAACAAATGCAATTGAACCCCAAGCATGGATGCCATTTCCCAAATCCAGTGCAGACTCCTCTGTCTTGTTCTCCTCTTCAGAGATTAACCAGGAACCTGGAGAAACCCTAGAACCTTCCTCAGCAATTAAAAAAAATGCTGTCAAATTCCCGAGATTTTAGCCTTTCATTTAATCTCACCTTTTGCTTGGGGTAGATGAGATAACAAATAATAACAGAGAAGGCAAAGATGGGCAGCATTGACTTTGCTTCGATTTTTTGCTAAGGAGAATGACCTCTACACTAGAAATAAAAATGACTAAAAAGAAGGTGACACCCAAGATAAACAAGGAAATAGTAGGACAACACCTAGCTGACCTTGATAAATTTTATTTACCTGACACAAATAAGTCACATCTTTGGGTCCTGAAAGAACTGACAGTTTTGATTTCTGAGCTACTATCAGTGATAAGGATCATGGAAAACAGAAGAGGAATCACAAACTTGGAAAGGGAATACATTATTCTGGTATTCAAAAAAGAAAAGAGAACGGTATCTGAAAACTATAGATCAGTGAGCTTGACTTCATTACTGGGAAAATTCTAGAATGTATCATTAAACAAGCAGCCAAATGTGTAGGCAAAGGGAACTAGTGATTACATGGCTTCATCAAGAAAAGATTATGCCAAACCAACCTCATTTCCTTTTTTGACAAGATTTCTAAACAAGTAGATAAGGAGAATGCCACAGATAGGGTTTATTTCAAATTTAGTGAAGCTTTTGATTATTATCTCAAACTATTTCTGTGAAGAAGACAGAAAGGGAAGAGTTAGATAATGATGTGATCAGATAGATTCAGAACTGGTTAGGTGCCCAGACTCAAAGTGTGGTTGTTGATTCCATGTTAGCATGAGAGAAGATGGAATATTCCAGGGATCTGTGATTGGTCCTATTCTGGTTAATGTTTTTATCAATCACTTAGATAAATACATCATCAGATGGTCTCTCATCAGATTTGCAGATGACACAAAGTTGGTAGCTAACAGTGAATGACAGTCAGGATCCAAAGGGATTTTGACAGGCTAGAAAAATTAGCAGAATTTAAAAGCCGAAATTCACTAGGATTAAATGTAAAGTCTTGTACTTGGGTACAAAACATCAATCTAGCAAATATCCAATGAGAAGAGGGGACACAGTTCAACTACAATTATTCTAAAAAGCAAAAGGCATGGTTATTTTAATGAAGTAAAAATCCAATATGAGTCAGCAGTATGATGTAGTAGCCAAAAAATCTAATGCAGGTTGCATTAAGAATGGCATCATTGCTAGGGATAGGGAGGTGATAATCCCACTGTACATAGCTCTCATCAGGGTTCATCTGGAATAGTCCATCTGGGCACCATGATTTAAGAAGGACACTCATAATAAGCTTGAGAGTGTTAAAAGGAACCCTACTAAGATAGTTGGGTTGGATAGTTGAGATCTTGGGTGAAACTATGGAAGAGAAGACCCAAGGAAAACAGGATAGTTTCCTTCAAGTATATGAAGGACTGTCATATGAGGGAGGACTTTGGGGCATATCCGGTAGCAGTGGATGGAAATTAAAAAGAGTTATCCTGATGTTTGGAAAATCTTCCTGCTGATTCCAGAGGAGAGAGTTGCCCTTCCTCTGAAGTCTTCAAACAGAGACTGCTCATATACATAGGATTAATACACTTTGAAACCTGTAGGTATTTTCCCATTTCACTGATAAGCATCTAATAAGGCATGAAATGGTGCCAGGGAGTATAAGTGAAGTAAAAGAAACACCAGGAAGGGACTCAGGAGATCTGGACTTTATCCCTGGCTCTGACCTTCTGACCCTGTAACCTCTATGGGCCTCAGATTGCATATCTGTAGCATGGGAATACTGTTATAACAAAGCATTCACTGTGAAACCACCAAGAATGTATGAAAAGCATTGAGCAAACTTTGAAATATCATGTAAATGTCAATTGTTATTATGAGAAAGCCTGACTTGTTCATATGAACATGGCTAAAGAAGGCGGAGGTGGGGTCTGGGACTCAAACCCAGTCACCCTGAATCCAAGTCTAGAATTCTTCTTACTATAACGTATTACTTCTGATATAGACTAGGATCCAGTAACTCCTAATTACTTTGAGGGGATAAAAACAGTGTCCCTCAGAAGTCAGGCTTTAACAAGTTTCATGGGTGCTACAGAATTTTATGTTTAATGTGTAAACTTAAATAATTTTAGAGAGTATCAATCAAATAGAAGCTATGTATTTCTGTGTAGGGGTACTGATTCAGAAATGAATTGACAGTCAAACTATAAATTGAAAAAAACAAATATAGCTTTTATGCAAACCAGCAGCAAAAGGAAATATGTAAAGGAATTCAAGAGAATGTTCAAATAGCTAATTGAGAGTGTTAAGAATGGAATTGAACACCTTCTATGTGATTGAGTTGGAAGTAGTCAAGGTTTTCTCTCAATGTCAAGAAGATTGAAGACTAATCCCTAAGTAGAAACTGAGGAAAGAGCCCAAAGTTGTCTTAAGACTTTGAAGTTCCAGGAGCTGGAGTCATGTTTGTGCTTAGAAAGTACTTCTGGTGACTGATAAAAAAAAAAAAAGGTTTAGGGAAAATCAGATGTTCTGATGAAGTCAGAAAGAATACCAGAATCAGATTAAAGAATGTTTAAGAATGGTTGTCAGTTATTAAAAAAAAAAAAAAGTTACTTAATTGTACTAAGAGAACTAAATTTCACAAAGTCTCAGAGTTAAAAGTGACCATCTAGCCTTGACTTGATGACTTCCAGGGAGGGGGGATCCATCACCTCCATTTACCTTTTTGCATCCCTATTAGTGTAAAGGATAGGGGACTCTGCTTTACCTGAGCTGAGGGTGGCTGAGATAGCCAGGTACTCAAAGTGCAGCATCTGCACAAGCCACCAGGTGGTGATCCAAGCTTAAGCAGCATCACTTCACTACTGCAGAACAGAAATGGGCTGGACCTGGAAACTCCAGATCCCTTTTCAAATCCTTTCACACATGTATCAACAGGACCTGCCTTTTCCCTTTCAGTTCCTTAGCCTAGGTTTCTCACTCGTCTAAGAATATGATTTAATCCCATATAAATCTGTAATTTGCTTGGATCACATTCCAATTTCCACACAATTTCAATCTCTTTCCCAACTTCAAATGTCCTAAAAAGATTAGTGACATATATAGATTAGTCAGGAGTATGCTAGAGAAAGCATGTTAAATTCAGCTGTTATATTTAATTCGTAAAAATTAAAGATTGATAATTTTCTGTGTGAGCATTTACACCTCAGAAAATGGCAAATGCTACAAATCAGGGTTTGATTTATTGTTTTGTTCATTGTCTAGACAAGAAAAAATGGAGATAACAATGCAGGTTAAATTTAAAAGTGTTGTCATATGTACTTTTTGGAGGGGGTGGAGAGCTATTAACCAATATTTACTATTATGCACCCATGAAATCAAAACTGAAAAGTATAGCTTTAAAAACTTTCAGTTATTTTAGTAAGTCATAACCATGGATAAAATTTTCCAGTTCCAACATTCTCAATCAGTACTCTGCTTTGTAATATTATCACTAAGATTAGAGTATTCCAAAGGCCTTTCTACCAACTGTGCTTGCTCCTAGTGTCACAGGTCTGTGGGTTTAAGGAAGAGAAAGGAGTCATAGGATGGTCTTTGCCATTATCCTGTTCAGTACATCTCACTGGGTGGCCAGAAATGAGCATCTACTTTAACCTGTAAGGAATTACAAATGGGGAGACATATAAAGATGTCATAAAAAATATGTGATTGAAAAAGAAGATGGATGGGCCATATGGTAAGAATAAGGGATAATTGGTAGTTAAAGGTATATTCCATTGATGATTTCTTGATATCAAAGCTCAGAGAAGGTTCCCGTAATGCTAGGTTATTGTGAACAATAGGAGAAATTCGGCAAAAGTTACGCAGAATACGAAGGAATACATAGTATTCAATCCATACCATAGGAGGGAATATATATATACATATATATATATATATATATATACACACACATGCACACACACACATACATATATGTATGTATATAATATGTACACGTCAGGTCATAAATCCATTGAAGTAAGATCACATTATCTCTCTTGGCAGCCGTATTAAAGTATACTATTGACTATGATATACTACTTGGGAACTTCACTAAAATTCCCAGATCTTTTACAGATGAATGTCTGTCAAGTCATGCCTTTATGATCTTGAACTTATGAAACTGAAAATTTGAACACAAATATAAAACTTTATTTTGTTCCTATTGTAGTGGGTAAAAGATGAAATGACTAAGGAAGCAAACAGTCAATCTTCTGAGCATAACAACTTATCAAGCATGCCAATTGCATAACAGATCAGGACCAGGCCTCCTCAGCTTTGGCAGTGGACTCAATATACAACAGAAGACAGAGTTTTATAAATTAAAAACAATTTAATGAAATAAGGTCAATTAATTGAAAGGAAACAATTAACTAGGACACAACATTGGGCAATTTGATTTCTAATTAGAGGCAAGATTAGGAACTTTCTAAGTTGGGAGGGGGAGAGTGAACAGGTATAATTCTCTGAATTCTGAAAAAGAGGTGTCTCACTCTCCCCAAGTGTTTGTAAACAATCAAAGAAACATTGAAACAACAACTAATTGACCAGCACGGGGCCAATTTTCAGAAAAGATAAATGGGCTGCTCGAGGTGTACAATTGTGAGAAAACTCCTTGCATAAATCTTTGAGTCTGATGGGGTTTCTGGTCAGCAAAACCTAGGTCCTTAGTTTAGGGTCTTGAAACAGCAGGTAGAAGTGGTCCAACTTCCAAGCTATACATGGGTAGGTTCAAACATTACCTCAAGGTTTTATCCCAGTTCCCACAACTGAATAAAATTTTCTCACAAGACAGAATCTGGACTAGCCTAGTATTTGTCAGTTGAGTCAAAATGGAGGAGATTGAGAAGCAGTGAGGAGCTGAATATAACATGTGAATTGTGAACCTGGGTGACTAGGAAGATGGAACTCAGCCTCAGAGGGGAATCCCAGCCTTGAGGACTGATTTAAGGGTAAGCTTAAGGAGCAGAGTTCCCAAGTACAAGGGTTCAGGGATTCAACTTTCTATAGAGAAGGAGATTTCTTGATGCAATATGTTCCTTGGTGGAAGAACAGGATCATCCATCTGGTTCTTTAACAGCATCCTACTTGTAGAGCAGAGCCATTGAATCTCTTGGACACTGCAGGTCCAGTGGCAAGGGAAATGCTTGTTTTAACTCTTCCCCTCCATCCAATAAATAGATTGCCAAGGCTCTTTGATTCTGCCTTCAAGACTTTTCTTGCATCTGCCTCTTTTTCTATGTACAAAAGAAGTTTCAAAGGCAGAGTTGACAGGACTTGATAATTTGTTCAACAATGGAATTTTGGATTACATCCATATCAACGAGTTGAAAGACAGTGAGGAGTCAGTACAAAAGGGAGAAGAAAAAGCTAGAAAGGCACTGGAGAATCATGAATCTCTCACACATAAATTAATGCATTGCATTCATCCAATTACCAATTTTGCTTTTATTTGCCATTCTTTCTAGGTTTGGCTTTACAAAGGCTAATACTTCAGATACCTGTTTCTTTTTGCTTTTCTCCTCTTAAGGAATTTACATACAATTCAGCAGATATGCCTTACTGATACTTGGGCTATGATTTTGTGTCCAAGTTACTAGGTCTCCAGTAGCTTTGGTTGACTGAGTCAAGGACCTTAGAATATTTTTCCATCCAGTAATGATTTTTTCTATTAAAATATAACTCTTTAAATAGTAAAAGCATGATTTATTCATCACTGTATTTATTTTTTAAAAAAACATATGTAGGGCAAGATTTAGAGAAAGACCAGAAAAAAAAATGGATACTACTGAGTTGATTCAAGATAAGTTGAAAGACAATCAGTGAGCATCTAGCTGGTCTTGATAAGTTTAAGACACCAGATCCAGATTTGTTAAACTGGCCTTCTAGCTCTCCTTGTATAAGACATTCCATTTGCCATTTCTACCCCTGTGAGCAAGATGTCTCTCCATGTCTGCAAAGTACTCCCTCCTCACTACTACCTATTGAATTATTTTATTGTTGGTGATCAATTGTTTTTCAGTAGTGTCTGACTCTTTCTGATTCTATTTGAGGTTTTCTTGGCAAAGATACTGAAGTGGTTTACTATATTCTTCTCTAGTTCATTTTACAGATGAGGAAACTGAGGCAGAGTTAAATGACCTGCCCAGAATCATATAACTGGTAAATGTCTGAGGTCAGATTTGAACTCAGAAAGATGAGTCTTCCTCACTCCAGGTCTAGCAATCTATTTATTGTACCACCTAGGTGCCTTTAAATCCCTTGCTTCCTTCAAAACTCAGCTCAAGTACCACCTCCTACAGGAAGCATTCTAATCCACTTGCCCCTCCTTACTTACTACCATCCGATCACAAGTTTCCTCCCTTCACAAATTACTCTGCTTTGTTTGTGTGTATATATGTATATATATGTATATATATGTTTATATATACATATATATATATATATACATATATATTGCCTTTAGTTTTCTGTGTATGTATTGTCCTACCCTCCCCAATAGAATACAGACTCCTTGACAGCATGGACTAGTTTTCAGGGGGGGTATACTTTGCACCTAGGATATTGGCACATTTTAAGTACATAATAATTGCTTGTTGAATCAATAAATGAATCAATTACATTCCAGAGAACTCAAAGAATCAGTACATGGAATTGATGAACACATGGAATTGTAGAGCAAAGACAGCGAATCTCTTGGACACTGCAGGTCCTATGGAAAGGGGAATGTTTATTCTAACCTTTCCCCACCATTGTTGACTCTACCTCCATGACTTTTGTTGCATCTCTCTCTTTTGCATATACAAGAAATATTTCAAAGGCAGAGTCAAGAATGAGCAACTTATAAGTGACATCTGAAAAGTCATAGAGAATGGGACAGACATCGAAGGACTGGAGAATTGGCCATTAAAAAAAAAAGAATCAGATTGAAGACCTCAAAGTTAAGGCCAATTTTTTCTTTAGGTCCTGCCAAAATCAAGAATGTACTATTAAGAGGTGATTTTAAAGAATCAGTGAGGCTTCATCAAGAAGAGAATAATCTAATTTCCTTTTTTTTGTTGTTTTTTGATGGAGTTTCTAGGGTTGTATGTCTAATCATATAACATTACAGTATCTAAAGAAATAAAATAGAGGATCACCTGAAGGACAATAGAGTCACAGTGTGAATATAAGTGATCTGAAATATATTACAAACAAGGAATTATGAAAGAAATGGGTTGAAAAGGTCAACCAAAAAATGTGATAGAAAAGTATAGGGAAAGCAAAAGACAACTGATAGACAGTCACAAGCCCCACTGATATGAATATCAATAAAAGGAAATATTGATAAGAGATATGATGCTGATTAAAGTGAAAGATAGCCTCTAGCAAACTGAGTGATATTCGTGTGGTGAACTTATGGGGGGTCATGAATTGGAGTCACAATGGATGGGTAAACATGGAGAGATTGCTGTCTGTATCAATGGAGGGAATACCCACACCGATGATATCACACCTCCATTTGAGTATTAGAAATAAATATACACTGCTTATGTAACCCAAGTCTCAAAGTTCCTTTATATGGTATTCTCTTCATTGGTGGAAACTGATTATTCAGTGCTCCATACCTGTAGGAGAGATGGAGTTGGGGAGAGTTTGAGAGAGAACAGTTCTGGGTTTGGGGCTTCCAACTTCAAGAGAAAAGATCTAAAGTTCAAGATTCTCTTCAGGTACCTGATGAGAGAGATCCAGCCTCTCATCATCCAGGTTCACAATTTAGATGTCATCCTCAACTCCTCACGCTCTCTGGTCCTTCCCCATTTTGACTCAGTTGTCAGATACTCTCATTTCTTCCTTTGTAATATCTCTTATATCCAGCACCCCCTCATCTCTTTTCTCACAGATACCAACCTGGTATAGGCACTTATCACCTCACATCAGGACTATTGTAATAGCTTTCTGGTTGACCTCCCTCCCTCAAGTATCTCTACACTACACCTCATCTTTTTTTTTTTTTTAATTTATTTTCAGTGTTCTACAATCACTATCATATAACTTAGACTTGTTTTCCCTCCCTCCCTCTCCTTCCCCCCTCCCTCTCCCTACTTACCTCCTCCCTTCCTCCTAACTCCCTGAGAAGGCATACAATTTTATATAGGTTCTACACATAACAGTCCTATTAAATACATTTTCATCATAACCATGTTGTATAGAAGAATTAAAATGAATGGGAGAAATCATATAACAAACCAAAACATAATACAAAAGAAAATGATCTGCTACAATCTGTGATTGAATTTCACACTTCTTTCTCTGGATGTGGAAGGCATTTTGCCTTAAAAGACTGTTGGGAATTTTTTAAGTCCTTGCACTGCAATGAAGATCTAAGTCTACCAGAAAAAAATCCTCACACTCTGTGACATTGGCCTCATTACTGTTCCTCATACAAGATACTTTATCTCCCAGCTCCCTTAGTTTTCATTGACTGATCCCTATGCCAAGCATACTCTCCCTTCTATCTTCGACCTCTTTGCTTCCCTGGTTTCCTTCAAGTTTCAGCTCAAATCCCACCTTTTTTCAGATGCCTTTTTTGATTCCTCTTAATGCTATATGCTCTGAGATGTTTGCATATTATACCACCATTAAAATGTGAGATCCTTGAGGGCAGGGGCTTTTTTTTGCCTTTCTTTTGACCCCAACCCTTAGCACAGTGCCTGCAAGACAGTAAATTTTATTTATTTATTTTTATTTATTAATTTAATTTATTTTCAATGTTCACTACCATATAACTTGGATTTTTCCCCCTTCCTCCCCAAGACAGCATACAATTTTATATAGGTTCTACATATACATTCCTATTAAATATATTTTCACTATGGTCATGCTGTATAGAAGAATTAAAATGAATGGCAGAAATCATTTAACAAACCAAAATGTAGTACAAAAGAAAATGATCTGCTACATTCTGCAATTGAATTCCATAGTTCTTTCTCTGAATGTGGAAGGCATTTTGCCTTAAAAGACCATTGGGAATCTTTTTAAGTCTTTGCATTGCAATGAAGTTACAAGTGTACCAGAAAAAACTCTCACACACTGTGGTCATTGCTGTGCACAAAGTTCTCCTGGTTCTTCTCCTTTCACTTAGCATCAGATCATATAAGTTTTTCCAGGCCTCTCTGAAGCCTTCCTGTTCATCATTTCTTATAGCACAATAGTATTCCATGACATTTATTTACCATAATTTATTCAGCCATTCCCCAATTGATGGGCATCCCTTTGATTTCCAGTTTTTGGCCACCACAAAGAGAGCTGCTATAAATATTTTTGTACATGTGGGACCCTTTCCCATTTTTATGATCTCTTGGGGGATACAGTCCTAGAAGTGATATTGCTGGGTCAAAGGATATGCATATTTTTGTAGCCCTTTGGGCATAGTTCCAAATTACTCTCCAGAATGGTTGGATCAGCTCACAGCTACACCAACAATGAATTAGTGTTCCAACTCTCCCACATCCTCTCCAACATTTATCATCTTCCTGTTCTGTCATGTTTGCAATCCAATAGGTGTGATGTGGTACCTCAGAGTTGTTTTGATTTGCATTTCTCTAATCAATAGTGGTTTAGAGCATTTTTTCATATGACTATAGATATCTTTAATTTCTTCCTTTGAAAACTGCCTGTTCATATCCTTTGACTATTTTTCAGTTGGGGAGTAAATTCTTAATAAATACTTGATGACCTGATTGAGCTCTCTTTCTTCCACATACTCTCTCCTTAGTGAGTTCATCTACTCCTGTGCCTCCAATGATTACTTCCATGGAGATGGCCCTAAAATATAAATATCAACTCCAAATATTCCTTAATATTTGAATCCCCTATTCCTAACTATTTGATGGCCACAAGGATCCTGAATGGCCCACCTGTACCTCAAACTCAATATGTTTAAAAGTAAATTCATCTTCCTACCCAAGCCTGCCTTTCCTTCCCATTTCTTACCAGCTACATTGCTTTTGGACTTCTCTAGACTTGCCATCTCTTTCTCTCTCTCTCTGTCTCTCTCTGTCTCTGTCTCTGTCTCTCTCTCTCTCTCTCTCTCTCTCTCTCTCTCTCTCTCTCTCTCTCTCTCTCTCTCTCACACACACACACACACACACACAACTTTTCACCTTCCTTTTCTATGTTGTCTTCTCCCATTAGGTTATAAATTCCTTGAGGGCAAGAAGTATCTTTGTTTATATTTGTATTATGTGTTTGTTATGTTAGCCTCCAAGATTCAACACAAATCCTTACAGAAATCTGGTCAATAAACATTTATTGAGGACCCGCTGCTGGGAACTCCATGAAAGGCAAAAAGGTGGTATCTGCTCTTAAGGAACTGATGTCTAATGGGGAGCATTTAACAAATCTTTGTCTAATTAAATAGGAAGACACCAAGATATTCTTAAGACACCAATATGTCAATTCTCATGCAAACAATCCTATGAAGGAAAAACCTTTTCATGGCCTCTCCATCTACCTCCTTCCCAACTCATCCTTAGATTGGGGGAAGGAGAGAGCATGTAACAATTCTGAACTTAAATATGAAGACATTATTTACCTATTAAAATATTCTTCCTTTTTCCAACTATATTTCTATGTGAAGTCAGATTATCTAAATATACTTCAACCAGAATAACACATCACAATAGATTGCACGCAGAAGTAAATATGAGAATTCAGCTATTTTCTATTAATTGGACATTTAAAGACATTTACAAAAATATGTAAAACAATACTACTCTTCTCACTAAATTTTTGTTATAAAAAATTGTTTTTATATAAATGTTATTTATGTTAATGAGAAATAGTTCATTATTATTATATTTAAACAATTTAGTAAATATTTTTAAATTTTTTCAGTCTTATTTTCTAATAGCATAAACATCAATAGATATATAATTCACATAAATAAAAGCTCTTCAGGGGGCCTTAATAATTTCTAAGAGTAGAAAGGAATCCTGAAACCAAAAAGCTTCAGAACCATTGTCCTATACTACTTTACCCAATATAATGGCAGGCACTGTATCAGCAGAGTCCCTCAACTGAGTTATTGAACATACACTTCATTTTGCTATTTGACTCCCACAATTATATTACTTGGTAAATCTTCAAATGATAAAGAAATGTGAGTTGTTGCTACATCATGTAGTTGAGGATGGTAGCACTACAGAAGTCAATTATCAGTACAGTTGTAAATTGTCAAAAACAACGCATTGACTCAATGGAGAAAAAAAATCTTATGAACTGGTTGTTGGCTTTCTGTCACAATCTCTCCTCTCAGACTCCTCCTTTTATTTCCCATTGCCACCATGCTAGTCTAAGCCCTCATTATCTTATCTTCCTCATGGGTCTCTGAATCCAGTCTCTCTCACCTCCACTTCAATCTTCATATGTCTAAAAGGATCGTGTCCTTATCCATAGACTTGGTCAGGTTATTTCTTTGCTTAAAATCCTTCCATAACTTGCTGACCTGGTGTTGGAAGCCCTTCATCATCTGACATCCCTTGTTTTTCCAATCTTTAATTCTACTTCCTTCAAAATATACAACATTTCAGCCAAACTGGGCTGTTCTCTATCCTCCAAACATATCCCATACTTCTCACTCTTCCCTGTCTATGTTCGGGTCATCGCCTCCCCCCCAGAGTGGCCTTAGCCATTATGACCATCTATTGGAAACAAACATGTCTAACTGTTGCTGAGCTTCCTCATTTAGAAATGGTTGTTTTCTCCACCCTTCCATAGCACTGAAGTATGTACAGCTTCAATGTTCTTCAGAGTGTGGTTGTTGGTATCAATATATTATCTCCAAGCTGAGCGGATCCATTTCCCCATTGGTTGGCATTAGGTGACTCCAGAGGAACTCAATGGGTTCCCTCCACTCCTCTTGCATAAGACAGGAGCAAGCCTGAGGAATAGTGCAATCTTTAAAGCACCAAATAAATGTTAGCTGCTATGATTATTGTGCAATGCTCTCAGTACCTACCAAACACATACTAGGTGTTCAATAAATGGCTGTTAAATTGCATTAGTTTATTTTAAAAAATATGCCAAAACACAGTCAAAGACTGGGAACTTAACAGTGATTAGTCTTGATCCTAGAAAAGAGGTAACCAAATGCACACCTACATTTTCCTTTCTATGAAGGAGTGGGGGTGTGGGGAGAGATAGCTATGAGAGGAGAATATTGCCTGCACTGTCCAATGTAGTTACAATGTTGGTTGGTTTTGTTAAATGTTTTTCTTTGCTACACAGGAAGTAGGATGACATATCTTGAAATGACTGTGATAAAAAAAAAGGCATCAATAATATGTTGGAAAATTTTAAGGAAATGGTGTGGAAAGAGACATGAACAAAGACAAGGAGGTAAGAAAGATCCTAGTATTGTATGGGACTTATCTGGACAAATCTGTAATGGAATTGCTATGAAACTATTATGCATACCAGTCAAGTAAATGTAGGGGTTTTTATTATTGTTAACTGTTTCAGAAGAGAGCATCATGGGAAAGGCAAGACTCATACGAAATTAAAATGGATACATTGAACTATATTATCTCAATCCATATCAAATGCTATCATAGTGATTTTTCATTTAATTTTATTTTATTTTCAGATCTACATTCTCTACCTCTTGGTTCCCATCACCACCACCATCACTACTGATAATACAAGAAAAACAAAACTCCTGTGACAAAGCCAAACAAATTTCTGCTTTAACTATGTCTCAATCTGCATTCTAACTCCTTCACCTATCAAAAAGTAGCAGCATTTTTTGTTTTGAGTCTTCTGGAATTGTGGTTGGTCAAAGTTCCTAAGTTTTTCAAAGTTAATTATCTTTAAAATTGTGCTGTTACTGTATAAATTTTTCTCCTTGTTCTATCCACTTCATATAAGTCTTCACAGTTTTTGCTGGAACTATACCCTCCATTTCTTGTAGCATAATAGTATTTCATTACACTTATCTTCATATTAACATCACTTATTCAGTCATTCCTCAATTGATGGATATCCTTCAGTTTCCAACTCTTTGACACTTCAAACAGAAATACACTTAATATTCTTGTATGTAAAGGTTCTTTGATCTCTTCAGGGTAAATCTAGTAATGATATCAATGAGTCAAAGAATACGCACAGGTTAAAAGCTTTTTGGTCATAGTTCCAAATTGTTTTCTAGAGTAGTTAGACTATTTTCACAGTTTAAGCAATGGTTGATTAATATATCTGTTTTCCCACAATCCCTTCCACATTTGTCATTTTCGTTTTTGTCAACTTTGCCAACCTGAAGGGTTTAAGGTAGAATCTTAGAATTGTTTCAATTTTTATTTCTCTAATTGTTAGTGATTTAGAGCATTTTTTCATTCAGTTATTGATAGCTTGAATTTCTTCCTCTGAAACTGACCAATTAAAATCCTTCTGCATCAGTTTATACATCTTCCTCAACATTTTTCTTCCTCAACATCTTCCACTATTTCTTGTAAAAAGGAAAATCTACTTGAATACTGTAATTTGCAAAAAATCAAATGTTTGCACAAATAAAATAAAACTTTGCATAAACAAAACAAATGCATCTAAAATGAGAATCAAAGAGATAAATAGGAAAAATCTTTGCAGCAAATTTCTCTTATAAAGGTCTTTTTTCTAGGAAATATAGGGAACTGATTCAAATTTATAAGAATAAGAGCCATTCCACAATTGATTTGTATTGAGTAAGGGAAATGTTGAGGAAGATATATGAATTGATGCAGAAGGAAAAATTCAAAATCAAGAGAAGAATATTCATTATTATACAGCTAAAGTGGGATAGTAGAAATAACACTGGAGCTGGAATCAGAAGATCAAAGTACAAATCCTATATATGATGCCTACTATCTAGATAACTTGGGGAAAATCATATAACAGCTTTGTACTTAATTTTCCTCATCTATAGAATGGTGGGCATCTGAGGTCCTTTTCTGCTCTAGAGCTGTGATCCTCTGATGTTATGTGAAGCTTATATCACCTTGATAGGTAGGTAATACACTAGATCAACTGATCCTAAGAGGACAGTATTTAAAGACAACAGAATTCGACGCAGAAAAAAACATTCAATACTGGTTCTAAATGACTATTTAAACACCCTACTTTCCTTTATGTTATAATATGGAGAACTGTAAGAGTAGAATGTTAAGTTATTTATCAGTCCCAGTTGCTGTGATTGTGACTTCTACACAACTATTTAAATATTGAGAGTTTAGAGCAGGAGAGTGTAGTCTTAAGGTTGTTCAGTAAAGAGTTTATTCATCATCAGGTACCATCAAAAGGGTCAGAGAGATGATATAGTAGAGAGACTGCCAGGCCTAGAGTCAGGAAAACTTATCTTTATGAGTTCAAATTTGGCCTCAGACTAGGAAGACTCTACCTAAAGAGAGTGCTGCTGTGCTTGGTTTAGCAGCAGTCATTTGGCATAGTGGATGGAGTGCTAAGCCTGAAGCCAAGAAGTTCCAAGCTCAAATCTGGCCTCGGATGCTTACTAGCTGTGTGACCCTGGGTAAGTCACTTAACCCTGTTTGCCTTATTTCCTCATCTGCAAAATGAGATGGAGAAGGAAATGGCAAACCACTCCAGTAGTTTTTCCAAGAAAACCTCAAATAGGGTCACAAAGAGTCAGACGTGACTGAAAAGCAACTGAACAACAACCATTAAAAGTATTTATTGGTAAGATAATTCTTGGATTAAGTTGTAGGAAGAATTTTTTAAGTTCATGATTATAGAAAAATAAATAAAATCCATTGAATTGCATATGTCCATTGAGAGGCAGTACTGTATAACATAAGCATATAAGAATTAAGATAAAATTGGTGTTGTTCAGAAATGTCTGACTCTTCAGACCCATTTAGGGTTTTCTTGATAAAGATACTGGAGTGGTTTGCCATTTCCTTGTGGAGCTCATTTTACAGATGAGGAAACTGAGGCAAACAATAAGTGACTTGCCCAGGATCACACAGATAGTAAGTGTCTGAGGCTGGATTTAAACTCAGATATTTCTGCCTCCAACACTCTATCCACTGCACTGCCTCATCACCCTAAGATATAATACCTGGTCTCAATTCCTAACTATATTATTTACCAATTGTTACTTTAACCATTCAAATCCTTGGGGCTCAGCTTCCTGATCTATAGAAATGAGGAGGTTAGACTGTATTTCCAAGGCCTTCTCAGCTCCTGGGTTCTGTGATTCTATAGGCATCACTTCTTAAACTGTGGGTCCCAACCCCATGTGGCGTTGCAAGAAATTTGGCAATAGTAAAAGGTTTCTGAACACACAACCAAAAATTAATTAAAAATCAAACGCATAATGAATCTGAGGTGCTTCTGGCAGCATTTGCCCATGTTGCATCACACAACTTCTCTGCAGCCTTGGTTCTGAACACAAAGCATGTA